>NC_132795.1:87508147-87820647 GCF_048418805.1 Vulpes vulpes
TCTTCCCTTCTGGATAATAGTATAATAAATAAATAAACAGACCCAAGAACAGCCCCTAAGCAAGTATAAACTTGCACTGTCACCTGAATTCTGTATGGGGCAGGAAGGAGGTCAGGATCCATTTCGTTATGAAGTTACTAAAACTAAGGGAAATGTTTGACACAATGTGTGTTTCTTAGTAGGAGGATTTTTCAGGTGATATGAAATGTCCAAGAAGTAGCCAGTTCTAATCAATGCAGTCACAGAGAAATAATAGCAGTAAGAGAAACCCATCAATAAAGTGATATTATGCTTCTTCCAAACTCCTAGTGGGGAAAAGATTTTATGGATTGAGAAAATTCTAACCTCTTCCAGATAAATGAAAACAGGCATGATTTCAGAGTGATAGCAGATGTTGCAGTTGTTTGTAAATATCCCTGTGCTTGTGAAATATTGAGGCATTTCAAGCCTAGATCTTAGAGGAAATTTTATTGTTTTTGCTCAGATATACTTGGGGGAGTTTCATCAGTCAGTTGAAGTTGTATAATTGATTGTGCTGATATCAGAATTGAAATAAGATATTAAAACAAGGTAAGCTTGAAATTCTTGTCACTGGAATTCTCACAGTTGATTTTAAAATATCTCTGAGGTTCTGTTTTGCATGAAAACACCATAGTTTCTTCAGATTGCCTGAATTTAAGACTAATTCTTTGGTTAAAAAAAATATTGAACAGGCTGTGTCTTTCATGATGCATACTATAATATCTGTATACACTATTAAATAGATGACATTCCTTGGAAATAAATTTACCCAATGTTTATAAATAATGTTATTCTAAAAGTTGATGTACAATATCCATTAGCTATACATTGGGATTTTGACTCATAACACTGTTTCCAAAAATGACATAACTTTATTAGTTTTCCAGTATTAAACAACATGCCAGTATTTTTGAGTTGTTATAACTTAAATGAAGAAGCCAAAGAATGAAAATGGATGCCTAGGAGAACCGAGATCTTGTAAGAACTCAGCTCCTATGAGATGGACAGGGGTTCCTGAAGCTTCCCTCATCCCATGCAGATAAACTGCCCCAAGTAATCCATTAACAGAGTTTTTATTGTTGTTGTTTAAATGCTTCTCAATGCATTGAAAATATCATTCAATTTTAAAGAATATTGGTAGGGTAGGGGAAGGCTATTGAATATATCTATTCTTATGGGATTATTTTGCAAAAGAGGGATTCTTAAGATGGCCAAGTATCAGAGAAATTTGTCTAGAGTCTTTTTCTATGTATAGGTGTTTCTATTTGTGATGTGTACGTGTGTATCTGTGCAAGATGTAGGCACACGCAGGAAGTTGATTAAAGTCGAAAGTGCAGTAGTGTGCTTGTATTTTTCATGTTAATGAGTACTCAGACATAAGTGAAAAATTAAAAGGTGGTTATATTTAGCTATACCGGTACACTCAGTGTA
The DNA here is from genome assembly GCF_048418805.1 of Vulpes vulpes. Taxonomy (NCBI): domain Eukaryota; kingdom Metazoa; phylum Chordata; class Mammalia; order Carnivora; family Canidae; genus Vulpes; species Vulpes vulpes. The sequence continues at coordinate 87,509,600 of NC_132795.1, forward strand.
TGTTGCACACAGTAGGAAGTGAACATAAAACCAGTGAAAAAGCCTCAGCATTGCAGCTATATGCATTAATTAAAAGAAGTTTGTTAAACTAAATTTGAAAAAAAACTTCTTTAATTGTGTTTACCCAAAAGCCTTTTCTTCCTAATTTAAATAGCATAAACATCTGGACTAAAGCAATATTAGAATCATGGCAGTAGTCAAGCAAATCTTGTGGAAAATAATGAAATTAGATCCCTGGTGTTGTGACAGAGTAAGGGCAGGATACATCAGTTCGATGTTAATAAAATTTCCATGAATGACTGAATACAATTAAGAAATTGTCAGTTGCGGCAATGAACTTTTGTAGCTCATAGATGTTTGCATCATTTGATTATGCTGGCAATTTAAAATTGTTTGTTAGTGTCTGTGTTGGGATATTAATTATGACCTTTATTACAGCCCACAATTAAACTAGTCATATAGCAACAAGCAAACGGTGTTGCGATACTAAAGGGTCTGAACTGTTTAGTGAGGGGTCTGCTGTGTTTGGGCCACCAGTGCTCTTTCAAACTGGAAATGATTTTTAAAAGATTCAGTAGCTAAGAAACTGCAACAACTGGAATGAGTAAGCCCTTTAATACAAGAATTTCTTTTTAATAGTGTTTTAACAGTTTTAATTGCTAACAACATCTGTAAAATTGGAAAAAAAGCATTTTTAACTGTGACTCCAAGATAAGCTTTCCCTGTTTCAGGAGGAGAAAACAATTATTCATTGGTTAATTAGCTGTAAACAACTTTTAAAAGACACATCCATTATATATGTAATTATTTGAAAAAAGGCTTTAATGTTATTTGTACTAATGCATAATTATTAGTGCTTGCTAAAAGGATTAACAGTATTTAGATGACCAGTATTATTGAGGAGTATCACAGTGAAGAAATGAGATTAGCATCAGGAAGGAATGTATTATATAAATCAGATAGGGATTTTTGTGTTGTGTTTTTTCTTTTTGGCACCCTTTGGTAGAGGTAATGTGGAGTGATATTACATTTTCAGAAACAGTGTGTTTCAGACTCAAGGAGTGGTAGTTTTTCATCTTTATTTTTATGACACATAAAAAAATCTCACTAGACAAGAATATATTCCTTGGGTTACATTGCTGGTATGATTTATTTATTTATTTTTAACTCTGAGTGTTCTTCTTCAAAAAATCAGCAGTAAATTATATTCTAAACCTGTGGTTATTAAAAAACAAAGTAGTTACCAATAAAACCATCAGCTATTCAGAGTCATTTGTGCTTATGGCAGCTTTTGTATCATATTTATTACATCAGGTACCTTGTTCCCCATGGCATGTTTGATAATTCACAACCATTGGTAGAAACCAAGCACAATAAAAACAATTTCTGCCTGATATTTGGATTTCAGTTGATGAAGTTCATTACTGACTTACTTCTAGTGTTTAGTGATTCTAGTTGAAAAGAGTAACTTGGACATTCCAAAGTCAGAATTTGGGTATTGGCATTTCCCCCCCTCTTTTGCTTATCTTGCTTTTTCCATTACCTTTTATGATTACCTGAAACCATTGTTAAAAAGACTCAAAGTTGTGCATTTCATTTTGCAGTGATGTTGATAAAGATACTGCATAGCCTGGGGGCAAACCCAGGGCTTTGTACTTGTTGCTACTGTATATTATAATTAACTCAGCTTAGGTGGTCCAAAGGCTTGGCTTGGGCTTTCTTACTACAGATGTCTGGATTTAATTCCACTCAAGAGCCCTCCCTTTTAGAAAGAACCGAAGTTCTGGGGCTTTGGTTTCAGGATTTGCAAATCTAAATTTCCCAGGATGCCAGGTAAAATCTCAGTGGTGGTGACATCTTCTTTATCTCTCCTTAAGACAGAGAAACTAAATATTACCTGGGGGAAGGCCACTGTGAGATGAGACCTTGCCTAAAGCACTGTGTAGACAGGAAAACTCTTGCATATCTCCCAATAATATAATCTTTGCTCCAGAGTCCTTGACCAAGTTTTCTACTCTGAACTGAAAATGTGAGTTAGTGTCCTTGTGAGTCACTTCAGCATCTCCTGGAGAGCAATATTTGAGTTTGAAATTTTTATAGCATTCTTCATGAGCTTGCTATTCCTAAGCAATAGAGTTTTTTGTCTTAGGTGATAAGGAGCAAACCTGTTTGAGCTGTCACATTAGCCAAAAGATCTAAACCAGATTCTCTCATGGTTTGAAAGACCTTACCTGTGACATTATTCCAGGGCCACTTAAATTTGAGTGTACTTGACTGCTGATTAATCTGCTGGGTTATTAGATTCTCCCTCTTAATTTCTCCCCTACCACCATCATGCATTTTAAATATTTGCAGGAGAGGAAGATGGCGAGAAAATTCACCTACAGAACCTATACATTTATTGTATTTTTTTTTTTTTTTAATTCCAAATTCAAACACAGTCCAGGGCCTTTGGCATGGAGGGCATTCTAAATGGAATCTGTAGCACTGTTATTTTCATTTGCTTGCAGGGAAATTATTACATTTTTAGGAATTTGTGAATTTAAGCATAGATGATTACTCTGAAAACATTGGGGTTTCACAAGTGGGAAGCCTTGTTGCTCAATTTACTAATTTATTTTGTGATCTGTGACTAAGCTGAGTAAAAATGCAAATAGTACAAGGCCCTTTCCATTTTATCACCAGATCAGTTTACTGATGGGAGGATCAGAATCACTAAACACTCCAACATTCTCGTGCTTCCTAAGTAGTTGGGCATTAAAAGCAGCTAAACTGAGGACTATGGGAAGATTGCAGTACTTCACACAGGGAGGTTTAAATGAAATCTAGTTATTTATTTCAGGTTTAAAATGAAGAGTCTCCAGCTCAGTTTTATTGGCCATTGTGACAGTACAAACAGGTCTGTTTCCCATCACACACGACTATAAACTGCATTGCTGGGAGGTGGCAAACTCACGCAAAAAGGGTAGCATTTGGCAAAGGCTGAATGAATAATGCTGCAAGCTTAAAGGGACCCTGTTAAATGCCTTTGTATGTTATTTGCATACAACTTCTGATTTTTAAAAACTGAATATCATGTTTTTATTCCTTTTTATATTTCAAATAATTTTTTTTATATTTATGACATTAAAAATAATTCACGAAGGTGTATTTCTTTCATATGTATATTTTAGTATTTTCAGTGAAGCCAGATCACTAAGGGCACATCGATGAGGGGGAAACCTATTATGATATTCTGCATTATTATATAGGTTTAGAGATACCTATTGGGTCAAATGAAATTCTAATATGATTTAATCACTGTTTAACATGGGATTTATTCTGAAAATCCAGTAGAGGGAGTGTGAAATTCCCAGTGGCTGTACATAGATTGAAGATTCCTTTAAGCAGAAATATGGGAAATAAGTTCCCAATGTATGGGGATCAGCAGCTTATATTCATCATCTCTTCAACACTTCATAATATGAAAAGATCAGATGTGGTATAAAAGTTGATTTGTTTAACACTGTCTCTTTCAAATGTCTCTTCTTTAAAATTATTTAATTAGACTAAGTGATGTAGCTCATTTGTGAAATAGGTCAGGGATTGAATTGCAGGAAGTCCATAAATGCAGGTCTGTAGTCCCTTACCCAAAGCCCCTGGGGCAGATGTATTTTTGCATTCTGAAATTTTCTATTTTAGAAAGGTAATATGGTGCATGTACCACAGATTATGCAATACCTCCAGCTGGGTCTGGGGCAGCACCCTATAATCAAACACATTCATATTTCTGCATTGCAATGTATGAATATTCACACTGAGTGGGATGAATAAAGACTGGAAATAATCTCCTTGAAATTAGTTCAGGTCTGGTTTTGCTGCCACATGAGTTATGAAAAACCTTTCAGAGCTTTTTGTTTTCAGAGTTGCAGATGGGAGATTGTAGACCAGTATTTCTATACTCAGTCAAACATTCCAGTTATTTTGGGGTATCATAGTTTTAGTTTTTATTTCAGTTGGGTCATATTATATTGCTGTAATCAAGTAAGCAAACTATGACAAATATAACAAAAACCTTACTGGGAGACCCAATGTTTTGTTTTGTTTTTAACAAAAAGTAAACCAATATTTATTAATTAACCAATATGAGCCAAGCACTGTGCTAGATGCCCAGGGGGATGCTAGAGGAGTAGAGAAGCATTGTCTCTGCCCTTGCAGAGTTTATGACTTTAGGCATATGAAACTTCCTCTCTTTTCCTCTCTCTCTCTCTCTCTCTCTCTCTCTCTCTTGCACACTCACACACACACACACACACACACACACAGAATAATATCAAGAGGTATGTATGTATATATAAAAAATGCTAAACTGAGCATTCCAAAAAATAACATGCTTTAAGTTTGCAATGGCAAAGAGGTTTAAAATCACCTACCAAATCCTATTGATTGGCTGTGGCTGCTTCTGGTGCTATATTGAGGCTTCTGAGATAAGCCTGAGATTAGTTGCAAGAATCTCCTTATTGATTATCAATGTATGCCATGGTAATAGGAGAGTGGAGTGACAACAGACATGCCACATGTTTGCCATCCTTGCATATCTAGGTGGTCCAAGTCAAAGATTTTTCTTAAGAGGGATGTTTTGTTGCTGCTGATGTTATACAGTTGTTTTTTATTGTTATTATTATTTTTAATCATTCCATGTCAACTTTAAAATGTCCCAAGAGAGTTAGTTATTTTCAAAAGGTTAAGAGCATAATCATGAAATTATGCAGTTGTAACTTGATGATCCCTTAAATAAATATATCTTACTTTTTTTGTGCAGAATTCTGATATGGTAAATTTACATGAATATGGAACAGTAAAATTCAATATAACAAATTAGATTTATAACCACATTGATTAGTGGCTGAGAATCTCTTCAGTTTAACTTTTTTGTCGTTTTTTTTTTCATTTTTCTTTTGTTTTAATATGAGTTATAAAAACATAGTACAGCTAATTAAATGTGAATCTCTCTTCCAAGAAACAGTAATCCATTTTGGGGCTGTCACCCTAAGTATTACCTTCTTTTGTTTCTTTTTCTTTTTCCCTTGTTATTTCAAGAACCTGTTTGCATTTGGTGTATTCAAATAGGAAGGCTTTATAATCTTGTTGCTAAGACTGTTTGGCTTCTGAGTCCACCCTCTGAAGTGATTAATTGTGATGAGCACAGAATGTTGGAAAAGACCTCATTCCAATGTGATTGTTATGAAATAAAATACATATGTGTGCATATGTATGTATGGTATGTGTGTATGTATGTGTGTAAATGTGGCAAACATTCGTTAATGGCAAGGATGTAACACTCCACGTGACTTTACTGTCTCTCTTACCCCAAGCATTCTCATATGACCTAATCACAGAAAAACGTGTCAGATTTCTCCTAGCTCTTGAGTTTGACCTCTTCCCATAAGAATTGGGTTTTGACATACGCTTTCTCCATTTCTGACTGTAATATCTTGAGATCTTATTTGAGAGATTTTTGTTCTCTTGAAGTTTTATTCTCAGGTTTGGAAGGAAAAAGATTCTTTTTAGTCTTGTAAATTATTTTATATTTTGCAGGCCCATGGTAAATTGTGTGGTGATATAATTTTATATCATTAACAAATACTGAGCTGAATATTTTTAAATGAATTCTGTAAAGTTCAAAGTTCCCTGCTGCTTATGTGAAAGGTTAGGCCATCACATTTAAAACAAGACAAAATGGAATAATAGAGGAGCCACAGGCATCTTTTATTTCTATATCTTTGGGAAACAGCAGCAGGGATCAAACAGTTTAGCTATGACAGTGCCCTCCTAACCTGCCGTGTACCTCTTTGGGCATGAGAATGGACAATCCAAGGGACCAAAAATGTGCTCATCCAGACTTTTTTGAACATCAAACTGGGCAATCATATCTATACCCAGGGGAAGCTGATTCATGGCTGGCCACAGAATGGCAATGCAGGCAACCAAATGAAATGGATTATAAAATTTGATTGGTATAACAAATCGAAGTTAAGATGTCCCCTAGTACATTTAATACTGAACTGGGAAATTGTGATCAGAGAGTGTGGAATTATACATTATTTTTGCCAAAAAATAGAATATTGGACTTATATACAAAAGACTTTTAGAAGAACTAGAAAAATAAAACTACCAATTTTTACCAGATATCAACAAATAGACTTTATAATCAATGTAATACAGGTTTATTTTGAAAGTATTTAAGTATATAATATTCTCAAATTCATCTTCACTCAATTGGTGACTGGAAGATACGTATAAAGAAAATAATAAACAATTATGTTATTTTAAAAATAATGAATAAAAACACATCTTAAATTCTTCCCGCTTTGGGTCTCTTGAAATTCATACAAATATTACATTAGACAATTTTAAACATACATAAATACAAGTAAAATATCACTTCTATAAGATAAACACAAGGATTATAATTGACTGTATAGTCTAAAAAATAAATCAAGTAGAACAAAGATTTGGAGCTAAGTACTTAACTTGGTTTAAGCTATATATATGTGTATTTTTCTTTTGCTAGATCCCTGTAGTATCTAAAAAAGCTCATGAATCTCAAAAGATACAATTTGGACAGAGACATCTGTTAATGCATAGAGTATTAATAGTTTTTCATTATGTTGAGGTACATATTTTTGAGTGCTACAGACACATTTGATGATATCATACCCATAGTTTCACTATGTTTTGTGTGCGGGTGTCAAATTAGAACATTTTTTCTATCTATTCACACATGTGAATGTGTCAAAAGTCCATTAGTAGCTTCATATGTGTATCAACATCCATGTAGTGCTTGTGGCAGCCATGGGGATATATCTGCAACTACAGGGAATGCAACTGACCAAGGTCTCAGCTTTAGTGCTGTGAAATCCACTTCTGAGTTTACTCCAAGGCCTTGCCTCCTACATGGCTCAGTCTATCACTGAGCTTGGGTGGTATACTAAGCCAGGCCAGTTCCTAGGACATTTGGATCTCCTGTGACAGCTGACTTTGGCACAGGACTCCTCATGGCTTGCTGAACCTTCCCAGCAGGGCAGTCTTGGAAGCATCTATCCAGCCCTTCTTCCCTCATGTTCAAACTGCATCATGATCTAAGGGCTCTCCTCACCTCTCTTAAAAATCCTATTTTGGCATCTGCTTCTCAGAAGCCCTAGACTTCTGACTGCACGACACAGTGCTTTAGTTTATTCTTATTCTTTTGGGATCTTAATTATTTGCCAACCTTATTTCTATCAGTTTCAACAGTCTATAAGCAATGAAGTGCTCAATAAATGTTTTAATGAATTCATGAATGAATGTATGACTTGTTGGGCAAGATTTATAGATCATGAAATTCAAATATGGTGTGGTATTTGTCAGCTGTCTACCTCCAGTTTTTCTCAATCTCTGTTCTTAAAATGTTTTGACACTGTCTTAAGATTTTAATGATTTTCAAACCTGAATACTGCTTGTGACTCACCAAGGGTAGGGCCATATCATATTTTGGTTGTTGACTGACCCATTACAACCAACATCTGTTTCTGAAACACCTGTAATTACTACTGGCTGGGAGAAGTGGGGAGGGGGATAACAGAGATGTATAAGAAGAGTGTTTGCCCTCAAGATGCTTTCTATCTCAGTTGACTAGAATCAAAATTTGCACACAACTAATACATATTAGCAATTAGGCAACTAACGATGTGTGAAATTTGAGACAAAGAACTTTTCCCACATATAGCCAAGAGCACTCACACATGAACTCCACTTGCATGCAGGTCTGTATGGCTAGGTTTTCTCAATAAAATGAAACTCTACTACTGTTCACTTAGTTTCCCAGCCTTGTGAACTTCTGGTTAGTAGAGTACTTGTGCCCTGATTAGAAAGTGTAACCCATCATTAGCTATGTATTCTTGCTGTTCGAAGTGTTGTCTGCACACTAGCAGTATGAACATTACCTTGGAGCTTGTTACAAATGCAAAATCTCAGATCTAAACTCAGAACTACTCAATCAGAGTTTTTCATCTTTAAAGGTGACTCACATGCCCATTAAAATTTGAAAAGCAGTGCTTTGGAGTCTGATGCTTAGACTCTTAACTGTTACGTTTCTATGATGACACTTAGATCATGGCAATACACAATTACCAGGAATCTCACATTGAATTGCAAGAGTCCCAGCTAAGTGTTGGATCACAAACCTGATGGATCAGCACTTCTTTATTATATCTTTAAAAAATATTTATTTACTTTCTATACCCTGCATTGTTGCCAAAAAAATTAAGGTGGTTTATAAAATATATGTAATATAATATTTGAAAGGTAATAACAATAAAGAAAATATAATAATGAATGAAATTTTTGGAAATAAAGGTGAAGAAAAAATATGGATAAGGAACAGAAGCCAAAGGAGAGAAGGTATACACAAAATTCATGCAGAGGGATCTATATATCTGTGTCTTCTCTTGCAATAGATTGTTGAGGACAGTGCCCATTATGCTAGTCAGTGCCACCTGTATAATATCCCCATGAGGCAGCCTTCTAAAATGTAGTGCCAGAAAAATCTTTGTCTAATTTGAAGAACTGTTGTGCTTTTATGTTTATGATAGTATAGCTTATGTAAATTACCAATGTTTCTCTCTTTTCCTCACTGCTAGGAAGCATAGGGGCAAATTTTTTGACAACTATTTTCACTTTCACAACTGAAATATTTCCTTTTCTCTCTTTGAATACTTAAAATGACGTAATCTTATTTTATGTATGTTCTGTATTATAACCAGTTCAAATCACTTTTGGAAATGATTTCTTATAATGAATAATGACTATTCTATCAACATATAAAAATCAATCAACACATTTTGTTTCCATTCTGAGTAACATTGGAAAGGATGAATAGTGACTTTTTTGCACCACTAAGAAAAGTAGATTGCTCGTTTCCTCTTAACCAAACTGATGCAGCTGGTTCCAGTGTTTGGAGCATGCCCAGTAGAGGGTGAATTCTAATAGAGAGTAAATAATTAAGGAATAATAACATTGAAGGCTATACCTTCAAAAGATGAAAATCTTTCTCATCAAAGAAAGATGAGAGAAACTTATGTAGTTGTGTACAGTGCCCCACTAGAATCTCTGTGGATCAAACTTCCCTTATGTGCTGATGTCAACCCACAGAGGTGAGATAGCGGAACATGTTATTTTCAGTGCAATAGGGGCACATCCACCAGTAAGATGAGAGTCCTACAAACTGCTTCTTCTGCATAGAGGTGTGTTTTTGTGGATGGCTATGGGCATAGCCATGGCCATGGGAAGATGGAGTTAGTCTACCTAGTGGTGTGTTTTCACCATGCCTTGGTACAGTTCCACCCACTTGAAGACTTAAAACACTTCTATTCAAGTTCCATCCATTTAAGCCTTTGGATCTTGATTATATAGATATCATCTGAGTGATGTTACGTCTTAATTATTCTCCTGCATTTGCTCTTTGGATGAATGAAGTGTTTGTGATAGATTATGATGTGTGGAGAGAGGTTAAGGGTGTGAAAGCACAAACCATATGGAAAAAAGGACTGCAGTGAAGGAAGTTATGTTGGAAGACAGTAGGAGGAGAAGCTCTAATTTTCTCAGTGGGTACTTTTGCTCTTCCAGATCAGGAAGGGTTAGTAGGGTTTTTTAATTTATTATTTATTTGTTTGTTTATAAGCTGGTTGTTGGGGTGGGCAAGGTATTAAAAAAATTCCCAACAGCCTCAGTATAAACCTACTTGCCATATTCAAGTAGGCCTTGCCATATTCAATGGCCTATTTGCCATTCTTGTTCAGTTCTGTGAGTTAATTAAGTTCTGGGAGTCAGCCTTAATTCTAGATTTTCTTGCTTGTAGCCAATTGTGTTAAACATTAATGTAATTGAAACTTTATCTTTTTAAAACCTGTGAATAATTCAGTTTTGTTTTCCAAAGTATTTGCCTTTAAGAATATTAATTTCAAAATACACGATGTATTTTTTCAACTATTACATTATCTTTGTTAATTGTAAAATTTTAATTAAATTTGGTAATATCATACTAAAGTTCCAGCATTAATATTGATCCCTGGGTGGCGCAGCGGTTTGGCGCCTTCCTTTGGCCCAGGGCGCGATCCTGGAGACCCGGGATCGAATCCCACGTCGGGCTCCCGGTGTATGGAGCCTGCTTCTCCTCCCTCTGCCTGTGTCTCTGCCTCTCTCTCTCTGTGACTATCATAAATAAAAAAAATAAAATTCAAAAAAAAATATATTGTTTATGCATGTTCTATGGCATTTAGGTTTCTTAAAAGCTGTAGGTAAAACTGTAGGCCAGACCTATATAGAAGTCTTGCGTCTATTATTTCTGCCATTGAATAGCATTGATTTTATAATTAATGGTTATCAGTCTGTAATTTTGCCTTGTTATACCTGGAACATTTTACAGTTTGCATTAGTTTTTATAACATTTACATCCTTCCCTGAATTATTTTTTGAAAATAGTGAAATGGAGTAAGATGATCTTTATTTAATTATGTCTATTGAACCAGTTTCTCAAGCTGGGTTGTACAGTCAATATACTGGGGGAACTTCTGAAAATCCAGTTGTCCGTGCTATACCCAGATTAATTAAGTTAGAATATTCGGACCCAGGAATCAGAAATTTTAAAGATCTCCAGCTGATTCCTACATGAAGCCTGGTTTGAGAACCACTGAATGGGGCAGAAAAGAATATCCGCTCTGAGTCATTTCTGATGGCCTCAAAATTGATTTCGAAAAAGATTCTGTGCCTGGGGCTTCATACCCATTTGGTGTGTTCCTGTCCTGCTTCCTAAATCAATTTCAAGCCAGTAATAGCTTGAACCAGCATAAAAGACAGTAGAAATGTTTTGTAGTAAGTTTTACCTGACAAATACATTGACTTATTACAATACAAGGAATTCCAAACTTTGAGTCTCTTCATGGGCATAATTGATTGTAACTGAAGTTCATTATAAGTGCTGTATGTAATACCCAAGTAAGCATTCTGCTGACTTAATATTGAATACTCAAATTGTGTCTACTATTCAAAAATTATGTATGTGAACCCACAGGGCAGGCATATATACAGGTACAAAATATAGATGTATACATATGTGGGAATCTTTCCTTGAGCCCAGAAGAATTGGTTAGTCTAGGTTGATACCAGGAGCCTTCAAATTGGAGGCAGGAGCTTGAACTTTCTCTTCTTCTCTGTCTGCTTTTGCCTGAAAATTCTGTCATCTTTATTATGTAGACAGTTAAAAATGTAAAATCAGGTGAGATTGATTTCTCCTCTCTCCACCGCCCACATTTTTTTTAAGTGCAGAGTCTCTGGATAAATATCCTTAAGTAAGAAAGTTTAAGTGCCTACTCTGACAGTTACAAATAATTTTATACAATAGGCAGACAGACAAATTGTGCTGATAGTCTGTATTTCTTTAAAAAAAGAGAGGGTGGGGGTAGCGAAAGTCTGGCCTGGAGACTAGAGTAAATCACAAAAGTGATCTCAAGTGAACAGAGATAGATTTCTGGAATACGGTGTGCAATGAAACCACTGACCTCTTCTACACGGGTTCATGTCTTTTTCCACAGAAACAGATGGGTAATAGCATAATGCCGAAATCATGCTCTACATAATATGGACCTAGTGATTGCAGACCTGATTGCTTGCCATATGGTTGCTGAAGGGTTGAAGAGGAAATAGGATGATATGCAAACCCTTAAAAGCAACATTTTTATTGAATGGCCATTACATTAAAATCCAAACTCTGCAAATGAAGGCAAGAACTGTGGTGAATAATGATGAAATAACAAAGCAATAAAAGCAGCAGCATTGTATGTATTTTGTTTTCGATATGCAAACTAAGGGCAGACTTTTTTTTGTCACTTTGCCTAGCATTATTATGAGCATGAGGGGGTAAGGTGGTGGGACATAAATGCCTTTAGGGCAGAAATACTGTATGTGTGGAGCATTGCTGCATTCACTAGGTCAGAGAGAGAAGAAAATAATCACTGTCCCAGAGGAACTGAATTTGACTCAAAAGCTACCTGCAGTATGTGACTAACCTCCGTGAAGTTCAGTATATCAGCAAGAAGCTAGTAGTAAAAACCTGTTTTAGAGTCTAGTATGATAATGCAGAATGAAGAAGCTTGTTTACTTTTTGCCTTTGAATTTCCTCATGCAGATTTTGCTGCTGCCTCACTGTTGGCAAACAGGTGTATGGGATAAGGTGGATGCCATTTCCCAGAGTGTATTAGTTTAGTTGAGCAGCTGCAATCTGTTTTGCTCTGAGTTTTGTTTCTAGTGTGTTACTAGGAACAGATAGGGTTTTTTTTTCTTTAAATAAATTTATTTTATTAGCTTGTTTCAAATTTGCATATACTTCATTTCCTGTTTTTTTTTAATGAATGTCTTTCAATCATGCAAAAATCTTAAAGTTTGTGTTCTCAGAAATGGAACTCAAATACATTAAACCTACTAAGAGTGTGTGCAGGGTAATAAGCTGAGAGGTAAGATTTCAGTACTTAAGCGAGAAGTATTTATTTTAGCATATATGAGCTACTGATCAGGACCAAACATTCGAACAGTGTGTATTATTATGCTCATTAATCTATGCGGATTTGGTGAATTTATATTCCTGAGTGTCTACCTGTGAAGATTCACTCTTTGGGAAAGCTGTTTTTGTTTTGTTTTGTTTTTTAATGCCCACAAATGGCATCTTACTATGAATTAACATCCTTATTAAATTCTGTAGATTTTTTTAATTCCTAAGGGTTAAACTATATGATTAGTGAGTATTTTGAACAGTTTGCTTTTATTTTCCTCATACTTTATTTCTTCTGAACAAGTGCACTGCCGTAGTTCTTATTTCCAGAAGCAGATAAGTCCTGAGAGAGTTTTTAAGTTCAAGTTAGAAAGGGTTCTGGACATTGTATAAACATTGCTCTTACCCACTGTTAATAAAAAGTCTGTTTGGAGGAAGAGGTTGATGTTGGGTCATATGAGAATGGAGAATATTCTTTACCTTGGTTCTTGTCCCTAATTGTTAAGGATGATTGAGAATTGTTCTAAGTTGAAGCCGTTATGTCCACTCTCAAGCTAAGTTACTGAGAGTTCATTCAGTTCAGGGATTCTCAAACTGGAAGGCCAGTTAAAACACAGATTGCCTCACTCCAACTCTAGAGTTTCTAATACATGATCTCAGGGGGGGTGGCTTATAATTTGCATTTTTAACAATTTCTCAGTTGATGTTGATGCTGCTGATCCCTGGGATGACCCTTTGAGAAACACTGCTTTTAGCGCCTAGTGGTCTGGCAGACATCTTAGCATCATCAAATATTATTTATTTGAGCAGGGGAAGAGTTTTGCAAGCCTTCAATTTATTTGATGTTTTAAAAATAGTGGCTTGTACGCCTAAGGCAGCTAGTGGAGCCACACTGAGCAAGAACAAGACAGTTTTGACTAAAGTAGGAGTGGAGGTACAGGTGGAACCACCTTAGCTCTGATGAGAGAACGTTCCATGTTTCATCACTGCTAAAAAAGTCATCAGCCAGGTCTGTATCCTTGACAATGTACATCACTTTGGCTTAGTAACTGAGACTTGTGCACCTTCAAGATACCATTTGCTTTTTCTGGAAGAATAAGAATTTCCATAGCACTGCTTAAAGAACTCCCATCCGCTTTAAAGAATGCTGGAATTGTTAGCATTTCATCAGCCTCATTGCCTTTATTACTTTCTGTAGCCTAAAGACATATGACAAGTACAGTATAGTATTTAAGACATTGTATGTATGGCAAAAGAGTCCCCCCACCATGATGAGGAGCATTTTCTTCCTGCCTAGAAAGCTGATTTTTATACAGCTTGACTAGTGACATATCTCCTGTGTGGCAGAAATAAGTTTTGCATAACTTTTAAGAGCCCAGGATGACCTATTTAACAGATACCCAGTGCTACATAATGTATTTAGGTCAAGCATTGTGTTTGAGCTCCTCATCACTCTTGTACTAGTCTTGCATTCTGTGAAAACCTCAGGTATATCACAGACACAAATATAGGCCAAGGGATGTTGCCTGATATCAAAATGTAATAAATCTTTATATAACATAATTATCATGTCATCCAATCCTACCACTAGAGTTGAAAAGGAATCTATGATTTTAATGAAATATCTGCCCTACTGATTTTACTTTAAGGCATTCACAATATTGCTCTTAACACCGTGCTGTAACTGGGCTCCTGAAAAACATCAGTGTAGTGAAAATGCTTTTGAATCCTGTTACTATTTGGAATACTTTTCTTTAAATATTAAAAGAAAATGGTGGTTGGCTATCATATTTTTTAACTTTTTACTTGAGAAGTCGAATGATTAAATTTTGACACATGTCTCTCAGGGTTGGATTTTTTCCTAGCAGAAATTTCTCAGGTAAAAGTTGAAGCCTGAATATGGGCAGTGTCATTATCCTAAAATGTTGGAAGATGAATCTATCCATCTTAAGATAATACCTCATTGCCTCCAAGGATTTTAAATTGTATGAAAGTAAATGTGAACTTGAAATGAGATGTTGAGAAAATTCAATTTAAAAATAATTCTGAGCTAGCTTTTAATACATATTTATCAAATACATTTATTCCTCGTGTCTAATTGGGGAACACTGATTTTTTTTCAAGAATTGGTACTAATAATATCCTTTTATTTTTATACTCATGTTTCACTTCCTCTCCTCTAAGATATCAAAACACATGCCTGGAGCTTCAGGTAAACCCATATGTGAAAGGGATAAGAAAAAAAGCTTCTAATTTAATTCTTTAGTTTTGGTATGTAATACACCATTATTCCCATTTTATTGCTTGTAAACTAAGATCCCCTTGCCTACCAGCATAGCATAAATCCATTGTATACCATAGGTTAGAAATCAACTTCCTGCCTCATAATGTAGTTGTACCTTGGCTGCAGTATTCAGGCTGTAAAATCAGTGGGTCTCAACCCTGGCTGCACATTAGAGTCATCTGGGGAGCTTTTGGGGAAAAAAAATCAGTGCCCCACCCCAGCCCATTAAGTCAGTGTCTCTGGGGATGGGGCCTGGGCAATGATTTTTTTTTTAAAGCTCCCCAGGTGATTCTAATTGTGCAGCCAAGGTTGAGAACCACTGTTTAAAATGAAACAACATACAAATTCATCCTCAGTCTTACAGGAATCACTTTTTCAGCATCCACATTTTTTACTCACAGATTGCTACTCTTACACAAATGAAAATTAATTATACACATGGAGGGAAGGAGAATCTATGCTATAAAATTCAATTTTGTAACCTACTTACACTGAGAATGAAGCACTTGACCAAGGCTTGAGAACAGAAGCTCTGACCAACTTGAATATGGAAGTGATAACTGCCCTGGATGTCTTCTCCCTGTTTTTGATTTAGAGCAAGAACTGCAGAGACAGGACATTGAATGCACAAAGCCAGAGGAGTTACTCACCCACTTTGTCCTCTCACCATCATCTTTAAAATGGTGATAGGAATAGGGTGGTTATGAGAGTAAAGAACTTAACAGATTCGTGCATTTGAAGGCATGAAAGAAGTGTTTTAAGACTTTAAGGATCACAGTTTCTGCTTTGGGCCAAATGACAAAGCAGTAAATTTTTCTTTCATTACTTTTGTTTCTATCGACCAAAGGGATAGATCAAAATGGATTATCAGTAGGTATATTATGCATTTTAAAACCAAATGTAAGGGACCTTTAAATGAACTATTATTTGGATTATTTATGTTTTCTTTGTAGTTCCTAAAAAATGAACTCCTCCTCCTCACTTTCCCCTTCCAATTACTGTTTTTTTTCATAGGTGAACATGATATTCATCTTTATTATATGTCCAGTTTTATTATATTGCTGTTATTGTGGGACAACATCTTTTTGGGGCTAGGGCACATATCCAGGAGCATAACCTTGTGACAGTGGCTGTGGCATAGTGGATGTGGAATTCTATGCAAGGTGTAATTAGCGCACTTCCGGATCTCATCCAGTGCTATTGCTCATCTTAGTTTGGTAATGTAAATGTCTACGTTTCTTTTTGTTCATCTTTCAGAAAGTAAATACGTATTTACTCTGTGTGTTTTTTCTGTACTATGATATTTTTTTTGGTTAATTATTTGAAAACATCATTTATCAACCCTAACCATTAGCAATTTGTCACTTGCACATTTTATGTAACTGGTAATTTATCATCTTTTATTTTTAAAGTACTAGTAAATTTACTGGCATTTTCAAAATAAAAGAAATATAGCAAATTTTATTGACCTTATTAAATTGTTAAGTTTCAAGTATGCGCATATGTGTGAACTTCAGCTTTTACACGATCTGTTTCTGATGTCCTGGTCTAAAGTCCACCACTGAATCAGTAGATTTACTATTTTTTTAAAAAAAATGTGTTAAGATGGCATATAAAATGTTTTCTATAAAGAAGGATACTTAATTTTCTTTTGTAATCATGACAAGATTTTTACAAATATAGAGGCTTTTAAAAATCATTTAATTTAGATAATTTATAACAATGCTCATTTTTGGTCAATAATCTTATAGTTTGGAGAAGAGCTGCATTTAAGTGAAATAGGTAGTATACTTTTTTATTCCGGCCCATTCAAAAGCGTGACCTCAGTCTGAAAATCTATATATTAACTTAGGTGCATTAAACATTCCACCCTTAAAGAAAAACAAAAAAGACCAAACTGCCCTTAAAGAAGAAAATCATGCCACATGATGCGCCTTCATTCTTATGCTTTTGTCCCATTGCCAAAGCTGCTCTACGAGTCTTCCATTTTGATTAACAGCCTTTCTTAGGAAGTGGGAGGTAGAGACTAAGATGCTAAACTCTCTCTGAAGTGTGTGCTAAATGATTCACAACAGTGTGAATGAATCAATTTCTGCAAGCATTCCCAACCTTTTAAATATGTAGTCTGCCAAATCTTTGTTGGATTACATTCAATAAAAGAAAAAAAGCACCTTTTTCCATGGCACCTCTTTCCACACAACCCACAGTATACCAGCCCTTGGAATTTCAGCTTCATTATGCTTGCCCCAGAGACAGACAGTGTTTTGGGGAAGCATCTACTATTAATTTGTCTTTACATTTAAATGTGTTAAGGTTCGCCCCTTTCATTTTCATCATTGCCATTACTATTGGGGTTCATTTTAGTGGCTTCAAATGTTTATTTTAAGAAACTGCCAAAATAAGAGGAACTGAGCATCCTTGCTGATGCACAATTTTGTGTCCTACATAATGCTAAAGACGGATTACCTTATCCTACATGAAAGTGAAATATGTTATTCTGAGTATTTCTTTTTGAGGAGAAACAAGTCAGCAAGAAATGTGTTGTTTATGCTTAACTAATTGTGCATTTAGGCAAAGGTTATGCAATTCTTAAAGGCATCACTGTAAATAATTAGAGTCCATTCTCAAAACTGATCTGAGAACTAAGTTTAATCTCCAAACAGTATGATATAATTTAAGGACCAGTATTTATTTAGGGGAAGTTGGTGTCTATATTTCAAGGGCAATGTCATCACTCAGAGGGTGTCTTTCATTCTGTTGACTGGTGATACTCTCCCTCCACATGGGAATACATTTCAAGATGGGCATCATTGTTTAAAGCAAGGAACACATGTGACTCCTTGTATGTAACTTAGAACCAATCAAACCTACAGTGTCTAAAACTGTACCCTTCCAAGCTCAAATTCATTATCTCCGTGTCCCTTTCCCCTACCAAAACAAACTCAATTTCCCTTTTTAGATTCTCTCTCTTTTAGTGGCATCACCATAACCTAGTCATCTAGGCTAGAGAAGAGGTTTCATAGAAGGGAAGTTGTGACCTACACATAAGAAAGATTCAAAGATTGGTATGAGTTCACTAGAGAAGTGGCTTTCAAGGTCTGGTCTGCAGACATCTGCACCAGAATGACACACAGTGCTTGCTAAACTGGTAGATTTCTGGCCTGTCCTTAGATCCCACTGAATCCAGGATGATAACAGTGTGGTCCAGGAATCTGTATTTTCACAGGCTTCCCAGGTAAAGCTTGCTAGAGTTTGGAGAACACTGTTGTTGAGTTTTAACATTCTCTCTGACATCTCTAATTAATTTTTACAAATAACCATCTGATTCCATTGCGCAAGCAGGACATTATTTCTGAGCATACATTTGTTACCAAACTCCATGATAGGAAAAGAAGGTTGACTATCCGTTATCACTATAGGAAAAGAAGGAGAAAGGTTGAATATTAGATCCCAATTGTTTTAAATAAATCTTTCATGAAAACTGAAACATTCTCATTAAGAAGAAAATTCAAGCTATATTAGCTCATGAAGTTTTGTGGTTTGGGCACAACATCTTCATATTCTCCCCTGGGTCATCCCTGTCCCTCTCTTTTCTCTCCCCTTTCTCCTCTGTGCTGCCTCCCTCGTTATAGAACTGTTGTGAGGTATCTTAGAATTTGTGCTCTGAAAGTTCATATCTTTTTGTGGTGAATCTTAAGTAGCACCAGATATTTATTTATTTTTTTTTCATTTTGAAGAGAATCAAGTAATTTCACCTAGACACAAATAATATTTACTATCCCTAAATGGTATAATAGAGAATATCAATGGATTATATTAAGAATAAAGGTACTGTCATATTTATGTTGGGGTGTAAGAGAAATCTGATTATTATATTTAAAGAGGAAAACCTAGTTAAAATATTTTTATTTCCTAGTATTATGAAATATTACTTTTTCTTTTTCACTTCACAGTTTAGAGAGATTTAAATTTACAGTGTATTTTTTGCAGACAATAGGGATATTTCCCATTTTGTGAGAAATGGAAATTAATGATTTACTAAGCTGTGTGACACTCAGTTGAGATTTGGACAGGGAAAGCCAGAGTTTCTAGTGGGTTACTATCATAATATTCCTTTGTTTTTCCTATTTCCACTCAAAGTGGAAACTTATCTCCCGTGCATACTAGAGTGGTTGCATTATAAACTTTTCCCCAGCAACACCATCCAAATTTCATTCTTTGAACAATTATAGCTGAGGGGCCCAGAAAAGTAAAACACATCTAGATGGCCTTTGTGTTTGCCCTGGTTGCTTTTCCTGTGCACTGATTATTTTCTGGGTAAGTTGGATAAAGCTGCTGTCACTTACCTGTTAACCTCATGAGTCATTCTTCCCCCAAGAGAAAAGGAAGATAGTTCATGCTTTCATTGCCTCCTCTCTGGTCAGGTTCCTTAGCAGCAGAGTCCAAGAAAAGGATGCATTGCAGAGGAGAAAGGGAGGGAGAAAGTGGGGTAGGGCATGTGGTGAAATTATGCTGGAGTCTAGTTTCAGCTAGCACTGCAAAATTGATACCCTTTAAGTTGAAGGAGCTGGCTTTTGTATCCCCCATTTCAGGCAGTCCTTGTATGAGAGTCTTTTAACCTCTCCAGTGAAGTGGATGGGGTGGGGACAATTCTGCAGAAAAGGGGGCAGCCAAGGACTTTAGCAGCACACTCCCAGCAGCTGGGGATGGGGCTGTCCTCTGGTAAAGGAGTCTGAGTGGAGAATCAACAGCATTCACTTTTTGTCTTTTGTCTCTCATCTTTTCAGTTCATGCTTCATTCTGCATTCATCATGCCATCATTCTGTTCAGAAACTACCAAAGACTCCTCACTACCTAGTGAGCACATTCCCAATTTTCTGTTGCTCCCAACATTTTTATTTCCAATCTTTCTCTCACTGTTCTGTTGCTCTCTATATGCAAGCAAACCACCTTCGTTCTGCACATTTCATAAATCCCTTCCATTCTTCTCTACCTGACATACTTCTTTGATCATTCTTTCATCTTAAATGTGTTCTTCCTCATGCCTTGAACTTAAAGTCAACAGAACTATAATTGAGTTCCCATTTGAATACATGTTTGCTTGGGTAAATTATTAACCTCTTTGAGTGTCAGTTTCTTCACCTCCGTGAGGGGCTGTTTAGCTCTTAGCTCAAATAAGATATTGCATTTTAAAGCTTTATAAAATTCTCTCAATGGTACTCACTTACAAAGGGCTCTGCCCACAAAGACACTGTGCTTTCTTTATTCTATGAACCTTCTCGTATTTATTTTGTCAGCTGTTTGGTATTAATCAGAACCACTCTTGAGTTATGAGGCAGTATTACCTTTGGGCACACCATAGTCTTAACCAGACTATAAGCTTCACAAAGGCAAGTAACCACTGCTTAACTATCTTACATAATGGCTGATGTAGGTGGTCTTCTTGGAAGCTTGTAAATTAACATATTTATTAATGACAACTTGTACCTGTGGAAGGAAGGAGAGTTTCAAACCTAGATGGTTACAGTTTTAAAAATTCAAGTAAGTTTAGGCTTATGGTTAAAACAGAAACTTAGGGACACCTAGGTAGCTCAGCAGTTGAGTTTCTGCCTTCAGCTCAAAGCATCATCCTTGGTCCAGGGATTGAGTCCTGCATTGGGCTCCCCATGGGGAACCTCTTCTCCCTCTGCCTATGTTTCTGCCTTTCTCTGTGTATCTCTTATGAATAAAAAAATCAAAAAATCTTAAAAAAAACCACAGAAACTTAGAAGCTGATGGTGATATATAATATAATGTACAGGGACAAAAAATTCACTTGTTTTTATGGAAACAAGGGACCTCTAATCTAAATATATGAATGGTACTGGTAGTAACCAGTACATTATTAGCCAAGAGGTTCCAAAAAGTCTTCTCTCAATTGTTTGATTTCTCCATGTTTATTAAGTTATAGCCAAGCAAAATATACCTTTTAAAACATTTTCAATTTCCTTAGAAACTTTGAGAATTATATACTCTTCTGATAAGAATCAAATATTTAATTAGGGTATCTGATTGGAACTATGTGTCAAAATGATTAGAGTCAGTAAGTTAATTATAAAAGGCAATGTTATTAAGAATTATTTGTTATGTTCTTGGTGGCTGGAGTTTATTTTATAAGTGTATTCCATCAGGCCCCACAGGTATTTATAGACCAAACTTCTTAGCAAGTCTGGCTTTCATGATTTCACTCCATGCACTCGGCTTGTGCAAGTGGCTATTGAACACTAGCCAAGATGATTCACTTTTTATCATAAGATGGAGCTTCTTTCAGTATGGTTCTATCTTGAGATATCTGTTTTCTGCTACTAGTTAAATACCAGTGACATATAAGGTAGTAAGCATTCATTGAACACTTTAAAATAAGTACTTTGGGACTGTTTAAAAATCAGAAAGTTGGGATCATGAAGAAAAAATAAAGGTGGACCATATCACTCTTTTACCTCCCACCTGAAACTCTAAATACAGATACGAGGGAGAAAAAGAAATTGTGAAGGACCTAGATAAATGTCCAATTAGCCAACTACTTCTACTGTACTTGTAATTTATTTCTTTTTAAAACGATCCATGGTTTATGTGTGTTTCTCAGCTGAAACTTAGAATTTAAGAAAAGATAGGATATTTGGAATGTCATATATAGGAAGCATTCCTGTCAAGCACATTATTGAAGCTGGAAAAAAATGAAATTGAAACAAAGAACACCTGCTACTTTAACTCATTTTAAAAAACATAATGTTCTTTACTTGCTGACTGGAAATATTGTATTTTCAGAGAGGAGAAAGTGCTAATCTAAATGGGAGAAAATGTAATGATTCACTATACAATAATATGAGATCAGAAATATTTTAAATTGGGTATTTTAGTGTGTGGAGGGGTCGGTATTTTGTATAGAAATGGTTTTGCTCATCAGGTGATGAATATTTCTCACAAATTGCAGTAAAGAGAATAAAATCACTTGTCACTAAAGATTTTTTTTTTATTGACATCTTTAGCTTGTCTTCATGCCAGTAATTAAATTGCTAATTATGTGTTTCTGTTACTGTGGTCATGCTTTTATTACATAATTGCTTCAAGTTTTGCTCAAATCACTAACAATATTTATTTAACCTTTTTGTGCATTAGATAAATTTTAATATATAAAAGCTTTGGAACGAGTTCATTGACTCTGTTTTGATTAGCAAAATCAAAGGAATTCTAACCTTTCTTATAGTTACATGGATTGGGTCATATTTTCAATGAGATAGCTGATAATTATTAATTCAAGCAATAGCAATTATTGAAAGACCAATTGAAACAGAAGAAAAAAAATACAAAGAAAACTTTTCAAAAACCCAATGTCCATTCTAGAAAAATAAAATGATCTTTCTTTTTTTTAAAGATTTTTTTATTTATTCAGAGAGAGAGAAAGAGAAAGGCAGAGACACAGCAGAGGGAGAAGCAGGCTCCATGCAGGAAGCCCTATGCGGGACTCGATCCCGGGTCTCCAGGATCACACCCCAGGCTGCAGGAGGTGCCAAACCGCTGCACCACCAGGGCTGCCCTAAAATGATCTTTCTTGAAGTAATTGGAAATATAAAATTAATAGTTTGATCCTTAATATGTACCCATATTTTTCAAAAAAGTATTTGATTAAATTGTGGATTATTTGGGTACTAAGCTTCTTGTCCCCTTTTGAATGTAGGCATAATTTTTGTTAGTGTTTCAATGTATTCATATTTTTTCTCATTTGTTTGTTTTATGCAAACCGTAAGAGACATTTTTCTCAGTGAAGATTGCCTCTTTATTTTATTTTGAAATATTTGTATATTTGTTTCATTAAATGAGATAATGCTTTTTCTTATTAACATAATTTCCAGTACATTAAACATATTTCTCCACAGACAGAAGAGAGGAATCAAATTAAATGACAGCTAAATCACTTGCAGCAATTTCAACTGTTAAAAGAAATAAGTGTCTCTGTTTTCTTTGTGATCACAAGATGTGCTGTAAAGGGAAATGAAATACTAAAGAAATAAGGGAAAACATAAAGAAATAATGACTGACTTATTGCAGTAATACCATGGAGAGAAGAAAAATTCACTACAAATAAAAGGAAAAGTAATATAGTGGATTTGAAAGTTACCAAAATTCATTTCTTATTGATGAGTTCAGTGGAAGCCTAATACTAAGTAAACTGATGAAAAAAAAAATCAATGCAATAAACTATGAATGATGAAAGTTGAAATAAATACTTTGCGTATGGAGGACCATTATTCTAAATGTCTTTAATTTTTTAATAATTCATGTCTTTATGTTTATAAAAAAGGAGGAATTATTGCTTGGTGGACTCGAAATGCATGTAAAAAGCTTCTACTAGAAGCCCACTTTAGTAATAAGTCCAATGATATCGGCGACCTTATGATTTTTAGTATCATATTCTGACTTTGACAAAAGTACATTAGAGGAGGTGAACCGTACTTTTAAAAATGGTGCTGACAAATTATATTGGTGCATTTATACAGCATCCTTACTCTGTCAAGGATAAACTTCTTTCCAAAAAGACGATTAATTTTGGGACCATAGAAATAAAACAACTCAGAATATGTATGTATGTATGTATGTATATTGTATATGCTTATGAATATTTTGGGGGACAAATATTTGGGGGGACAAATATTGGGGGACAGCTGTGGCAGTTTTGACAAAATTCAACATTTCCACACACACTCATATGCATACATACATATATATTTTTTTATGCTGGTAAAGTTGTTACTGTGTTCAAATCAAGCAGTCTACCGGGTTCTGTGTATTTGCAGGTGGGCTTATGCACTCATTTTCTCTCTTCACACATCATTAAAAAAAAAAAAAAAAAAAAAACTAGTTAATTTAATCAATCCAATCAGAAGCAGTCAATTCACTATGGGGAAAAAAAAAATCACTTGAGCCACTTTTACTGAATTGATTCTGTCTGTATTAGCCTAATACAGTTGATCTTGAAGCCCTCTCTTCTCAAACTTATGTCTCTCTCCCCTTCCAGTTCCCTAATCAGTTTGTACCCTAACCCTCTTTCTTTCCTTTTTGCCCTTCCCTCCCCCACTCTTCCTTTTGGGTTCTTTTCTCCTTCCCTCCAACATGTTAAGAAGACTTTCCCATCTGCCCCCTCTTCCCATTCACCTTCCTGTATCCCACTCCACCAGACACACAACTTCTACTGCCCCACTGGAAAAAAAACAAAACAAAACACACACATTCTAAAGCTGGTGTTTCTTTTTTTGAATTGCAGAGATTTGAAACTATTGCTTTGCTGAAAATATCTGGCTGCCAGCCTAACAGAATGTGACTGTTAAGGTAATAACTGTGGTTTTTCCACTTTAGAGACCCCTTCATCCCAAAGGTTCTTGGGTCCCCACTCAGCGTAAGCCTTAAGACTATCTCTGGGAGTGTTTTCTTCTTAGTACAGTACCTTTGTGGGTATGTGTGTGTGAGCTGCAAGGTGTACAGTTTTCTGAGTGGTGGGGGAGGCTGACATGCAAGGGAGGGGAAAGAGGCAATGTTAATGTTGAGGAGCGCTTTTGTGTGCCCACTTTGGAAATACTTCCCCTTATCTTTCATTCAGAATGCAAGGGATAAGGCAAAAGTGCAGGCCACAACCGAGAGATTTTGAATTATGCATTAAGCTGATAATGCTCCAGAATGCAAGCTTGTGTCAATAAATAACTAGGCTGGTAGGAGGAAGGAGGTCACTTTACTTGTGTGGAGGGCACCACATAGGGAGAGAAAAGAGGAAGCCTAGGTGAAGGTTGAAAGGGAGTTCACATACTTTAGCTTGCTGTGATGAAGAAGTAAGAAGAGTAAGTTAATATTGAAATTTTGCCTAATGCTTATTTGCTTTTAAATTGATTTAGCCAAGATAACAAGACTCTCCAGTGTGGGCCCTATGTGCCCAAGTTTGCATTCGTGGCAGGGTTAGCCCTTCTGTGGAACCTTATGTAAAGAAATTCTGTCTAGGGGAGAAATTACTTTGAATCCTTTAATGGGACCTATAAACTCTTTAAAAAAGCAAGATTTTTCATGATGAAGTTTGGCAAAATACATAATAGGACACTCAGGGTTTTGTTTCACTGGGTATCCTTCCCTTATTAATATGTAGTAGAAAAGCAGTAGAATGTAAGCTAGTGGAAGGGGCAGAAAGATTAAAAGAATGCTATAAATTATCTCCCTGGCCCATGAACAGCACTACCCAATGCTGATGAAAACTGATTCTTTAATCTTTGCATTGCTTCTCATGCTTTAGTAAAATGCATCAATGGATGTGACCATTTTCTACCGTGAGAAATTAATTGTGGTGCAGGTACACACACACACACACACACACACACACAGACAAGATTTTTAAAAAATATTTACTTATGTCTCCCAAGAAAATGGAAAATGTCCAGGGTGGGGACCCTACCTGATAAATAACTGAACCTCTGCCTATTTTTTCTCACCAAAAGAAGAGAAGAAATTACACGTATATTTCATCATTTTCCTACTCTTAGATAGCAATTTGAAGCCCCTGGTTGTGCAATCAGAAGTTTGTGCTTAGACTCTCTGAAGTAGTGAATGTGTTTGTTAGATCAGTTCTATATGCACACATGCATGTATACACACCAACAAATTAAATATGGGTCTGGGAAAACACCCTTCTCCTCAGAGAATCATATCAAGCAGTGTTTAAATTAAATAATTTGCAGAGTGTGGGGAATAAAGCCTTTGTAGCAGTATCTGGAGGTTATCTTCCCTTGGGAAATTCCTGCCATTTAGTCCAATCTGGTGCATGCCAGTGAGACACACATTCATGCATATACACACGGATAGATAG
This sequence comes from Vulpes vulpes, assembly GCF_048418805.1. Taxonomy (NCBI): domain Eukaryota; kingdom Metazoa; phylum Chordata; class Mammalia; order Carnivora; family Canidae; genus Vulpes; species Vulpes vulpes. The sequence continues at coordinate 87,535,328 of NC_132795.1, forward strand.
ATTTTATTTTACATCTAAATTATATTTATTTCGTTGGGTTATCTGCCAGTTTGGGTTCATGTCCAGCAAAAAAAAAGAAGAAAAAAAAATAAGGTGAACCTCTTGTGAAGGGTTTAGGTCATTAAGATCCAAACAAAAGAGAGGAAAGGTTGTTAGTGAGCAGAAATGAAGGAAAGCTTACTTCTCCTGGCATAAAGCCAGTTATCCCACAGCTCCTGGGGGAGCATGGCTGTAGGTTTCAGCTCAGGTCAGTGTTTGATTTTGCTCCCAGCCCATTGACTGATGGCAAAGAGGAGACATGGCTGTGATGAGGTAATGTGAGTGAGTAAACCACACATAGCAGAAATTAGTTGATTTCTTGCTACTTGTCCTACTCAACCAATATGTAATCTGAACTGGATGTTAAGAAGTTTCTCTGGCTAGAACCTCATGCCATATTTCTATTTAACTCATTTCTCTTTAGTCCATCTATTTATATCTAATCAGCGCACCTGTCCTGTGGAGGACACAGGCCAATCACAATAGGGATGGTGAATGAGATGTTAAGAGGAGGAGGGAGAGAAAAAAAGGGAGAAAGTACCTGACTATTTATGTACAGGGAATTTTAAAAGTCCTAGTTGTGAAAAATAGAGGTATTTTCAAGAGCAAATCGTTATTTTCCTCAGGGCTAAGATTATCTTTGTACCCTTTAGACTCCCACTTTAATCCCTTAAAAAAATCCTTGCAAATTACTAGTAGCCTGTATAGAAACCATGAGTTAGGGCAGAATTCCTGGTGACTCCTGCATTCTGGCTCCCCCCCTGTTTCTTTGACAAAAATACCAGTATATTATTTTTCTAGGACTGCCATAACAAAATGCCATACTGGATGGCTTAAGTAACAGAGACTTATTTCTCACAATTTTAGAGGCTGGAAGTCTGAGATTCATGTTGGTCAGCAGGGTTGTTTTTTTTCTGAGGCCTCTTCCTTCGCTTGCAAAATGTCCATCTTCTCCCTGTGTCCTCACACGGTTGTCCTCTCTGTGTGCTTGTGTCTGGTATCTCTTTGTGTCCACATTTCCTCTTCCTATAAGGACACCAGTCATATTGCATTAGGGCAAACCCTAAAGTCCCAGTTTTAACCCAGTTATTTCTTTAAAGACATTCTTTCCAAATATGATTATGTTCTGAGAGGGTTAGGGCTTTAACATACGAACTTGGGAGCACACGATTCAGCCTCTAACAACAGAACTTCCAAAATATTTGGTAGAATGATACTTTGTCCATTCATTTCAGCTAGCTTACTTAGAGATTCATTCCCCCCAACCTTCATTCTCTTCTGTATGTTTATTTAGAACTGACTGAAGGTAATTTATTACAATTAATGTAGGTGGTTATGTTTTAAGAAGTGAGGGTTGGAGGAAGAGAAAAAAGCTTATTTAAAAAAAAAAAAAAACAAATCTTGCCTGAATTTTTTTAAAAAGAGAAAGTCATCTCTTTCTCCTACTAGAACAGCATGGCAGCAGGGTAGACAGTTTGATCATGGGGGCTAAGAAGGCAGGTTTTTGAGTCAACTCCACACATACTAACTCTGACCTTGAGCAAATTGCTCAGCCACACTATTCCCTTGATTGATTCTGCCTCTGTAAATTGTGGATAATAAGTAGAACCATTTCAAAAAGTTGCTGGGAGGATTAATTGAGATGATATGTATAAAGTATATGGCATGGTGCCTAGTCACAGTAAATGCTTATTATGGTCTGAATGTTTATGTACTTCTCAAATTCATAAGTTAAAGCCCTCACCCCAATGTGATAGAATTTGGAGGTAGGACCTTTGGGAAGTAATTAGGTTTAGATTAGATCATGAGAGTGAGACTGTCATGCTAGGCTTAGTGCCCTTAGAAGAAGAGAAAAGAGGGATTTTTGTCTCTTTAGGAGCACCACTAAGGAAAAGCAACACAGTCAAAAGGCAGCTATCTGCAGGCTGGATAGTGCCTCACTGGATACTGATTCTGCCCACATCTTGATCTTGGACTTCCCAGCCTCTAGAACAATGAGAAATAAATTGCTGTTGATTAAGCTACCCAGTCTGTGATATATTGTTATGTCAGCCCTAGCAGACTAAGAGAGTGCTCAATAAATATTATTTACATTATTATTATTATTTACATAATAATAACAACAACAACCACAGACGCTTATAGAAAGTTGTACTCTTCACTGGTGCTGGACAAAATGTAATGCCTTTCCTGAATTTCCTCTGATTACAGATTGTTAGATAGAGGTGGAGCTAGGAGCAAGTTCTTTTTCTGTTAGTTTAAGTGGACTTTGATAGAGAATTGGACTCACAAGTAGGGTTTAATGTTACGCCCTGTCCTCTAAAGATCCTTGGTCAAAAAGTGGAATAATGAGTCAGAGGGACAGTAGAACAGAGGGGCTGGGGTCTTTTAATAGCCTGAGTGTCCCCAGGAGCCAGGCTTGTTTTCCTCTGGGGAAGCTCAGTCTGTGAAGCATGAATGGCACACATGGGATGTGTGTCCTCTGGTCTCTCATTGAGACAAGCCACCACACCCTCTCCTTGTCCACTGGTTCAGCCTGAGTCTGAGAGTCTGAGAGTCCCAGACACAGCAGAGGCCACAGGACATTCAGGACTGGGGAGTGCCAGACAGAGGTTACCCACAAGTCTTTTTAAAATGTATAGTTAAGTGCCAAACACATTCTAAGGACTAGGTAAAGTGTTGCCAGCAGTACTCAATATGCTCTACTGTAATCAACTTCCATCAGCCAGTACTTTACTCTTAAGGCCCTCAGGCCCCAACTACTTTAGAAATACTCAGTAACTAAGGGAATATCTGTTGTTACCTGTTATTTTAAAGTTGCATTTCCTTAAGGAGCTCTTGGCTTCATAAAGGAGATTGTCCCATGAAAATCTACTTCAAGACATAGCCCTTAGTTTGAGAGAAGCTTGGGAAATAGAAAGGCACTTTGAATTCAATACAAAAACAAGGAGTTGGGCAGCCCTGATGGCTCAGCGGTTTAGCACTGCCTTCAGCTTAGGGTGTGATCCTGGAGATCCATGATCAAGTCCCATGTCAGGCTCCCTGCATGGAGCCTGCTTCTTCCTCTGCCTGTGTCTCTGTCTGCCTGCCTCTCAATCTCTCTCTCTCTCTCTCTGTCTCTCATGGATAAATAAATAAAATCTTTAAAAAAAAACCACAAGGAGTTGGAGCTATGGTAAATTAATAACTCTAAGGATAATAATAGCTGATGTTTATTCAGTATTTTCTCTATGGGAGACACCATGCTAGGCTCTTTATATTTTTTATCTTATTTAATCTTCTCCATAATCTTATGAGATAGGTGTATTTTCTCAAGGTAACAAATAAATAATGAAGTCAAAAAAGATTGCCAGGATTCAAACCCATCTATTTGAGCTATTTATTTGGGCTGCATTGCAGTCAATGGCAGTGATTGCTGTATTTGGATGATGAGAAAAATCACCTGGAGTTTTTGAAAAAACAAAACATATTGTAATATTGTACATAACTGTGAAAGTATGAAAATATAACACAAGAGATTACTTTTATAATTTTCAGTTGGGAAAGACCATCCTAAGAAACAGACAAAATCTCTGTGTATTTAAATTATATACAAAGTTAAAAATCAAGTAGAGAAGTTTTATAAAATAGTAAGAAAAAGATCAATCACATAATACAAAAATAGGTATAGAATATAAACAGGTAGTTCATGGAGAAAATGAGAATGACTAATAAACATATGAAATTAAGCTGAAAATAAAAATTAAAAATGAGATTCTTTTAATATGTTAAATCGGTAAAAATTTTTTTTTAATTTTTTAATTTATTTATGATAGTCACAGAGAGAGAGAGAGAGAGAGAGGCAGAGACACAGGCAGAGGGATAAGCAGGCTCCATGCACCGGGAGCCCGACGTGGGACTCGATCCCGGGTCTCTAGGATCACGCCCTGGGCCAAAGGCAGACGCTAAACCACTGCGCCACCCAGGGATCCCCCTAAATTGGTAAAATTTTTAATTATGAAAACTACTTAGCATCAATGAGTTGTGGAAAAATGGGCCTTTTTGTACTTTTTGTAAGTAAGTGTAGGAAATTGTATAGCTTTTTGGAAGGGCAGGTTTTCAGTATCTATTAAAATTTTTAATTCACATATCTTTTATGCAAAAATTCCATTTCTGTATTACAAAAAACCACATACAAATGAAGATAGAGTATAAGGATGTCCATAGAAGCATATTTTTTTTGCATGTCTAAAACCAATTAATACATTAGGACAACAGTGAAAGCAAGGTAAAGGCTAAAATATTTATGATTATTTATACTGTGGACTACTGTATAGCCATTAAAAATAAGAAAAATATATAATCTTATTTTTTTAAATTAATTTATTTATTTTAGAGACAGAGAGAGAGAACACAAGCAGGAGGGGCAGAGGTAGCAAGAGAATCTCCAGCAGACTCTCTGCTGAACATGGATCCCAGAGTAGGGCTCCATCCCACAACCCTGGGATCATGACCTGAGCCAAAATCAAGAGTCCCGATGCTTAACTGACTGCGCTACCAAGGTGCCCCCCAAAATAGATAACTTTAGATTAGATGTAGATATAAATAAGAATAACATGAAGTGAAAAAGTCAATTTACAAAACAGTATGTGTAGTCCAATTTTGATTATGAAAAATGCATACACAAATAAATTAAAAGTGAATATATAGGGCAGCCCTGGTGGCGCAGCGGTTTGGCGCTGCCTGCTGCCTGGGGTGTGATCCTGGAGACCTGGGATCGAGTCCCACATCGGGCTCCCTGCATGGAGCCTGCTTTTCTTCCTCTGCCTGTGTCTCTGCCTCTCTCTCTGTGTCTATGAATAAATAAATAAAATCTTAAAAAAAATAAAAGTGAATATATAAAGAAACTATAAAGACACATCTATATTTAATAGTAATTAGTAACTGTGAGAAATAGCTATTGAGGGCATAGCAAGAGCATGTCATGTTCTTATTTGTATTATATGGAGTTTGTTGATTTTTTTGGCCATCAACATAATTTTTTTTAAAGATTTTATTTATTTATTTATGAGAGACACACAGAAAGAGAGAGGCAGAGACACAGGCAGAGGGAGAAACAGGCTCCATGCAGGGAGCCCGATGTGGGACTTGATCCCAGGACCCTGGGACCATGCCCTGAGCCAAAGGCAGATGCTCAACTGCTGAGCCACCCAGGTGTCCCCATCAACATAATTTTCTTGTTCATTTAAATTTTTATAAAGTGACCCCCCCCTCTAAGTGATGAAAAGTATTATTGACTTTTATATTGATAGATGAAAATGTATGCATGGATAAAAAGATAGATCATAGACTGTGGCTTTATAGGAGATAGGTTTTCTTTCCACTTTCCATATATTATTTGCCAGATATTCTGTAGTGAGTACTATTGCTCCACCCAAATGTATTGAAGAGAAAATCCCAAAGATTGGGATCCAGGGGGTCAGCATTTTACAAATCTCCTAAGATAAGTCTGACAGTTAGTTAGGTTTCAGAGTAACTGCCAAAGGCTTCACATCTCCAAAGGATTTAAAAGGCTATGAGAACCTTAGAGGTTGAATATGCCTAGAAAGAGTGATTTCACTTTAATTTGGTTGCAGGTAAATTCTAGAGAACTTAATTGTTTCCTTTACATTCATGAATACTGATTCAGCACTCCTTTTTGGCTTCCAGATTCTCAGTCCACTGTGGTGATATTACTTTGGTGAGTTTTCCACACTTGCTGAATATCCTATACTTCATGCTGCTATTTATATTAACTGCATATGGTCAATGCTCTAATTCCAAAGTCAACACTTCTGAGTATGTATTTAATTGTTTACAGAATAAACAAAAGGGGATGGTTTTACAAAGCTCATGACTGGTTTTCAACCTCTTCTTTTACCTCTTCTTTTTTTTTTGTCTGGAATATGTTGCAGAGTTTTTCAGGCTATTTCACTCTTAGAAAGAGACATGATTGCATTTCATATATGAGCTCCTTCTTTTCCTATATCTGTTGATGGAAAGGAAAGGCCAGATGTGTGTGTTTTTAAAAGAACCTTGAATTAATCTACATAACTTTGAACAATTATGTCTGCCTGCCGTCAAGTCTTTCTGACACACTGGTATGCACACCAAATGTTTGTCCACTTAACAATGAGACACTTATTTTTGTATTCGCCAGATTTACTGGTATTTGCTTAGAATGTGATTTCCTCCCATATGAACTGTGAGATAGGATCCATCCTTCCATGTCTCCTCAGTTCTGTTCTGACCCATTTTGCCTTCTGCCCCTTGCATGTTGCTTATTTTAGAGGTCGTGTTATGGGTGAACTGTTATGTCCCCCATGGCTACTAAAACAAAAATCTTCGGAGAAAAATATAAAATATATATCTGTGGTTTGTCAGTATCTTGAGAGTCTTCTTCACATTCCATATTTTAGAATCTCAGTGATGCTGGAGTTCCTAACCTTTTGGTCACAGTATGTATCCCTGGCTAAGTGTCTTTTGCTACAAAAAAAAGCTGCAAGAATGGGAACGGTTACAAAGGGGGGGGGGTAGCTCTTCGATAATTAGGATTCATCTACAACTAGAGCATTTTATTAATTACACATTGTAATCACATGGATAGTCACAAAACCAATCGTGCAAGTCTGTATTTAGAGGTTTGTAGACAGAAGACTTAACGTAAACATAGAAATGTTAAACCTACTCAGCTGTAACCTGCAAAGAAGATAACAAGAAGGATTCTGTTCTCTGTATGATTTGTGAACAATGCTAAGTAAATATTCATCATTAATATATAATAACTGTTGCTTTTGGCAGTTCACTTTTCATTTAATTTGATAATGTGTCCAGTAAATGAAGTGGTACAGGCTACAGTGTTTTACCAACACAATTGCATATTTTCAATCATTGTTAAATGAAGGCAGCTCAAGGCAAAGCTTTAACCCCCACTAGTTTTGTGTGTGATAAAAAGAGAAGGCGCTATCAATCTTTATTGTCTGTCTCGCTTACTGTAATTGCATTCAATAGTCCACTGATTCTGTTGTCTGTGCTAATGTCAGGAACAGAGGAGAGCCAGATGCTCAGACTTGATCATATGCATCCAGTGGCCACTTTGATAAGTTGGCAGCAAGTCGCTGGGTTTGATGATAAATTGTTAACGCTATAGATTATGAACAGCTGAACACTGCAAGTGTACATGGAGGAAACTTCTTACCTTGTTTTAAATCTGGCATCATGATGCTAGCTAAAGGGCATGTCATGTATTATTCAAATGCATCTTGCACTGGAAATGTGCCAATGATTCATTGTATCCCTATGAATAGTAAAAGCAACAACAACAACAAAAATCCACAGTGATTTGAACATGACATTAATGGTCCCAGGATTATGAAAAGCATTTTGAAATACTGTTTAATAGTTTTGATTATCTAATTCAACAAGAAGAAAGCTTCTGAGTTGTATTCACATTTAATCCATATTAAATCATGCTCTTCCTGGTCATTTCTGTTATATTAGCTGATAATGAGGATGTTTTCTAAAAACAAACTGGTTTTTCATTAGTTAAAGCCCATGGCAATTTGCTTGTGAAGGGACATAAATTGGAGCTGTGGGGCAAGCAGTGTGTTGAAGTTTTTGCCAAGATTTTGTTTCATGTAGATGTTCTTCCTCTAAGAGAGATGTGATATAGGCCATTTGTACAGAGTATACATACTATAGGCCTTATTTCTATTGAGCTTATGTGACAGTTGTAAAAGTTAATGTCATGGTTCTTTTTTTTTTTTTTTTCATGTCATGGTTCTTAAGTCATTAGACAACTATTATGGTTGTTTAAAAAAGCTGAGATGGCCATGAACTGTATAACTGCCTCATACAAGAGAACACTGAGCTGTTGATCACATTTTAAATGGAAAATGCTAAGTGCCACCAGATGAATATTTCTTTACCATTGGAAGAATTGCTCGAGGTCTCTTATCATTATATGGTTCAGTTTTCCTAAAATAAACACATTTAAGAAATACTGTTGGATATAAGGATTGAGACAAGAAATGTCTCTTGCCTGACTGGTGTGTTCCTTTTTTAGATAATGGAGATTTTGTAACCCATTGTAACCCATTTTGAAGTCCTTTTTGCCTGTGCTGCTAGGAAAGTCAAAAGTCATTCACAGTTTTTCTTTAAGTTTTTATTTAAATTCCAGTTGGTTAACATACAGTGTAATATTAGTTTCAGATATACAGTTTAGTGATTCAGTAATTTAATATTTCACCCAGTGCTCATCATGACAAGTACACTCCTTAATACCCATCACCTATTCAACCTATCTCTCTGTCCACCTCCCCTCTGGTCACTGTCAGTTTGTTCTCGTTAAGAATCAGTTTCTTGGTTTGCCTCGCTCTCCCTCTCTCCCTCTCTTTTTCTCTACGCTCATTTGTTTAGTTTCTGAAAACTCATACTTAATTTTAAGCTAAGTTTTCAGCTATGATTATCTCTTCTTCTGTTTCTCCTTCATTCTTTTCTTGTTACTTAATCTTGTTTTCCTTGTCTCTTATTGGCAGGATGGGTATATTAGGTAAATGGATAGCAGAGAGAAGAGAGGGAATAAATTTTACCATGAAGTTTTAAGGGCAGAACCCTGAAGCATTTACTGTGTTACCAGAATAAGAACCAAAGTCTCTTGTTATAACCGAGATGGAATTCTAGCTGACATTGGAAAAGTTACTTAAACCTCTGCGGGGGTCAGTTCCTCATCTTAAAAAAAAAAAAAAAGGGATACAATAAAAGCATTTAATTCATAAGATTCTGGTGAGGTTTAATTAATATAAAGTAAATGTTTAATTAATTAATATAAAGTAAACATTTAATCCGTGTTAGCAGTTGTGATGGTGGCAATGTTTATGTGAATTCTAGAAGGTAAAGATAATACAGTATGACCTAAATGTTAGAATTTATTTCTGATTGCATCTGCAAATGAGTCCAAACTGTAAGGTCATCTCACACACAATTTGGTATATTACAAGTTAGATCCCGTTTTCAGGAAGCTGATATATGAGACTCTTGGTTTACTCATTTATTTAAGAGAAGCATTCTTCATTCACAAAAAGATGTTTAACTTTGTAAAAAACCTGCATTTTAGTGTTCTTTGAGGGGTTTCAGGCTATTCCTGAGTGATTTAAATTTATACGGGATTTTGCAAGAACTTGTGGTTGGTCTATGGTAAGATCCTGCTCCCCTTGACTCAACACTTGAGAAAGGGTTTGATTCAGATGAGCCCTCTCTCCTGGATCTCTAGGATTATTACTAATCTTTTGTTTATTGTGAGGAAACTCAGTTTTCTGTGGCCTGGGGGCTGTTCCCTCCCAGGCTTGCCCTAGCCCATCAGTCCCTGTATGTTAACAGTGCCTGGGGCTTGCCGTTGGGCTCCTGGCCTCTCCACTTACACACTTCCCCTTGTGGCTTCATCTCAATCAGAGGCTTTAGTGTCCATCTATTTGCCAGTGGCTGCCCCAGATTCCCATTTCCAGTGTGGCCCCTCTCATGCACTTCATTTCACTTATCTAATTGTGTATTCGACATCTTACTTACCTTAGATGTAAATGATCATCTAAAGTCTAGTTTATTCCCCATCCTCAGGCTATCTCTTTTGCCTCTTTTCCGTATTCCACTACTAACATGGGAACTTCATGAGAACATGAACCTTTTTACCTTGCTTACCCTTGAGCATTGTGTTCAGCATATTGGTTAAGACAGACTCTGGGATCAGACTCACCAGTGTAGATGCTGTCATTTCATACCAGTCACTTCATTCTGTGTGGCTCAGTTTTCGCATTTGAAATGGAGACCATGTTAACGTCTGCTCATTATTGTGGGGAATGAAGGATCTAATACATGTGAACTATTTAGGACAGGTCTGGCTCTCAAAAGATTTTGTCTGTTTTCCTTCTCAGAGTAATACCTCCATACAGTTGATATTCAATAAATACATATTGAATAACATGTGAAAAGATACATGATATTTTCATGTTTTGTTGATGAATATTTCTGAATATTATCTATATTAATATTAATTTATGAAAATATCTTATGATAATTTTTTTGACCTTGTAGGAGTATTTAAAATATTTATAATGTTTAACCCAATGGCTTATTATTAACAATTATGTTATCATTTAAGTTTCTAAAGTTGATATATTAAATCTTGATGGTTTAGTCAATAATTTTTGGCAAATTAGCTCACTCATCACAAATGGGAATTCATTTGGCTATTTTTCTTAATAGAACTTTATAGAAAAAAAAAGAACTTTATAGAGTGGTAACTATTTTCTCTTATTACACACATGTGAAAATTATTGGGGAAAATTAGAAAATACGGTTAAGCAAAACGAAAAAGTAAAAACAATCTGCAATTCCTTTTTTTTTTTTTTTTTAAAGATTTTATTTATTTATTCATAGAGACACACACACAGAGAGAGAGAGAGAGAGAGAGAGAGAGAGGCAGAGAGAGAGGCAGAGAGAAGCAGGCTCCATGCAGGGAGCCCAATGTGGGACTTGATTCCTGGTCTCCAGGATCACACCCTGGGCTGCAGGCTGTGCTAAACAGCTGCGCCACCGGGGCTGCCCCAATCTGCAATTCCTGATTTTTTTATATATACTCACACTTCAAGATTTGTCTGTATATTATCATGTATATTTTGTTTGATATTAGCTGTCTATGTGAGCCTGAAACAAAGGTAGTAGGAGATAGTTTATTTGGGAAGTAATCCCAGGGAGATCACTTGTATTGTTTCTTTTTTTTTTTTTTAAGATTTTTTATTTATTTTTTAGAGACACAGAAAGAGAGAGAGAGAAAGAGACAGGCAGAGGGAGAAGCAGGCTCCATGCAGGGAGCCTGATGTGGGACTCGATCCTGGGTCTCCAGGATCACACCCTGAGCTGAAGGTGGCACTAAACCGCTAAGCCACCGGGGCAGCCCCACTTGTATTGTTATTGTTAACTGGATTACTTTTTTGAAACTGATTTTTTAAAAAGTGTTTGTTGCATATATATAGAACTACAATTGATTTTTAAAATTGTATGCTAAGATCTTATTAGACTTAGCAGCTATTTTTGTAGAATTTTCTGTGTATATGATTGTATCGTCTGAATAAAGACCATTTTGCCTGTTCCTTTCCAATTTAGTCTTTTATTTCTTTCTCTTGTCTTATACACTATATAGGACCCCCAGTAAAATGAAGTGGTGAGAGCAGAAACCTTTGAGTATTTTCTAATTTCTCTTTATGATTTCTTCTTTGATCCACAAGTCAGATTATTTTCCAATCAGAAAATATTCACTACATAACCACTAAATCTGATGTTGGTTGTGGGCTTTTAGCTGATACCCTCTATTACCCTGAGGTAGTTTCCTTCCCTTTCTAGTTTTCGGAGAGTGTTTATCATGAATGAATGTTATATTTTGTCATTTTTTTTCCTCCTGCATCTATTGAGAAGCTTATAGGCTCTTCTTTTTTATTTGGTTAATATAATGAATTTCATTGATTTATGTTCAAATGTGAAACCAGCCCTAAGTGTATTAGCTATGATGTATTTTTATAACCACATGATTATGATGAATTATCTTTTTAATATATTGTTGGACTCAATTTGCTAATATCTTGTGAAGGGTTCTTGTGTGTTCAGTCATGAGAAGTATCAGTTTGTAGTTTTTTGTTTTTGTTTTCCTGAGAATATCTTTACCAGGTTTTGATATTAAGGTTATGTTAGCACATACAATGAGTAAGAAAATAACCTCCCCTTCCCTATTTTTGGGAAAAGTTTGTGTAAGATAGTTGCAATTACTTTAAAAAAATATTTACTAGAATTCACCAGTGAAACTTGATGGGTCTGGTATTTTCTTTGTGGGGGAAAGGTTTCACTAACAATTTAAATTTATTTAGTTGATATTGGGCTATGGAAATTTTCTATTTCTTCTATGTCACTTTTGGAACATTGCAGTTTGTAAGAAATGTATTCATTTGCATTTTATAAGAAATTCTTTTACATTTCTTATAAATTCATAAATTTCTTGATATATATATTTGTATGTAATATTTTTTAATAACCTATTAGCTGTAGGCTCTGTCTTGATAGTCCTTTCTTCATTTCTGATATTGTTATTTTGTGTTTTCTTTTTCTTGTCAGTTTTGATACAAGTTTATTAATTTTATTAATCTTTTAAAATCAAATTTTGTTTTATCACTTTTTTCTATTGTTTGTTTTCTATCTCATTGATTGCTGGGTTTTTTTTTTCCCTGTCTATTTGGGTTTATTTTTTATTTTATTTTTTTTTATTTGGGTTTAATATAATTCTCTTCCTTTTCTGACTTCCTAAGATAGAAAGTTAGATCACTGATTTTTATTCCTTTTTTGTCCCTTTACTAATATAAATATAATACTGTCAATTCCTTTTTAGCCACTGCCTAGGTTGTATCCCACAATAGTTGATATGTTGGGTTGTCATTGTCAGTTTGAGTATTTTCTAATTTTTCTTTATGATTTCTTCTTTGGTCCACAGGTCAGATTAATGTATTATTTAATTTTAAAGCACTTGGGGAGCTTTTTAGGTAACTTATTTTTATTGATTCCAGATTTTAATTCCATTGTTATCAAGAATGCTCTGTAAGGTTTCAATACTTTGAAATTTATTTAGATCGATTTATAGTCCACTGTATAGATGAAACGATTAGTGAATTCTGCAGTTGTTGACTATACTAGTCCATAAATGTCATTTAGATCAGCAGTGGAAGTATTGTATATCCTTATTGAATTACATCTAGCTTGTTCTATCAGTTATTGAGAGAGTGTCAAAATCTATAACTAAGGCCATGCATATTTCTCTCTTTATTTCCATCAGTGTTTGTTTTAGGTATTTTGAAACTCTGTTATTAGGTGCATACACAGTTTGTCATGCCATGAGTTCCTGTTAAGTTGACCTTTCTTTCATTATGTATTGTCCCTCTTTATTTCTTGTAATTCTTACTGACTTTAAGTCTAACTTGCCTGATAATATTATAGCCACACCCCTTTCTCCTGAAGCTTTGGGCTCTTTCTTCTATCTCTGGTTTAGCACATGTTAAAAACCAAGCCCCTGGATTTCCAAGAAGGAGTCCATGCGCATCTTTGTTCAATCATTCCCAGGGTATTATAGGAGCTTTCTTCTCTGTTTTTCAGATTTTCCTTCAGTTCTGGCTTTTGGATTTAGTTAACCTTCTTGCTTGCTCAATTCTACATTAAAATATGTTTATTATGTTTTATTTAGCTATTTCTAGCAAGAAGAACTTTCTGGTTATCTTGTCTACCATGTTGATAAAATTAGCAGTCTCATAAAATTAGCAGTCTCACTAAGCATTTTTAAAAATAATTGAATTTGGGGATCCCTGGGTGGCTCAGCAGTTTAGCACCTGCCTTTGGCCCAGGGCACGATCCTGGAGTCCCGGGATCGAGTCTCACATCGGGCTCCTGGCATGGAGCCTGCTTCTCCCTCCTCCTGTGTCTCTGCCTCTCTCTCTCTCTCTCATAAATAAATAAATAAATAAATAAATAAATAAATAAATCTTTAAAAAATAATTTGAATTTAATTTTCAATTTTTAAAAATAAATGTAAAGATTAGTAAGGACTGTAGCTTTTATTAAAATCTTGAGGTTTCTGATACATGAAGATTATAATAATGGAAGTTCAAAAGCTATTTTAATATTTCAAATTACATATAACTTACTTTGTATTAATATACAAAAATGCTCTGCATACTGACTAGTGCATCATATCTCTTTACTTTTCACTAAAATCATATTTTCTCAGTGTGATAACAATGATCATATAATGTTGATCACTAGCTCTTATTAACATCTGAGACTAATGAAACATTTTCATTATACCAAATACTGATAAAAGTATTTCAGATATTTCCAATTTCATAGTATTGAGAATTTAACAGTCTTTTTCAATATACTTCATTTTTTTCTCAATACTTTTAATAATTGTAAATGTTGCCTTATTGTATTATTAACCTCTTATTTATACTACATTTTGTTCCATTGTCCTAGCATAAATTTTTTTGCTAGAGAATCCACAGTTTATAAAAAATAAACATAAAACCATGGGAAAAAGCAAAATAAAAGTAGCCTTTTTTTTTTTTTTTTTTAAAGAGAGAGATCACACATATGAGTGAGCAGCAAAGGGTAGGTAGGGGCAGAGGGAGAGAGAATCTTAATCTCAGGGGCTTAACTCAGGACCCTGAGATCATGCCCTAGGCTGAAATCAAAAGTTGGACACTTAACCAACCAAGCTACTCAGGAGCCCTGAAAGTAGTCCTTGCTTATATAAATATTTGGATCCACTGCATCGTGGCTTTCTGGAACTAAAAATGTGAGCTAGATGTCCTTATTTGCCAACATTTTCTTGGAAACTTGGACCTCTCTACTTCCATATATTTTGTGATTGTGCCATGTATCATAGCTGAAATTCTAATAGTTGCCCCTATGAACAGAGATAGAAAGTGTTTGCATATTATAAAATTTTGTTCTAGAACCAGAAAGTAAAATAATGGAGTACCTTTATGTAAATCAGCCTTGATCTAAGCATCTGGATTAGTTTGTAGTCCTGAAGTATAATTAGAAGGCTAATTTGCTAGTCATTTCTCTCAACTATAGATATAATCATAGAAATACAGGTTTCCCACTTTGGAAAGACCTTAAAGGCAAATTCTTTTTGGAAGTTAAATCCCCTCTATAGTATTCCTGCCAAGTACTCTTTTAAGTCTGGAATTCAGCTTTTGTTTTATAGCTGTATAACCCAGTGATGTAAGGTCTCCTGACTCTGTAAGACCAGCTGTACCTCCTGGAATAATAAATATCCTTCTTCAACCTCTGGTGAGTTCCTTTACCTCATTTTCTCTGAGTTTTCATGCTCCTGAAACTAAGTCATTGTCTCATGCTACACAGGAAAATTGGGACCCAAACCCAGTGCTTCATCTCTCTCTCTCTCTCTCTCTCTCTCTCACACACACACACACACACACACGTAACTCATCCATCAGTCTTAAGCATTTCTTAAGTTTATGCATGCATGTGTATGTGTGTTGTGGGTGAGGACAGGAGTGACAGAGGGGAAGGTATGACATCATGCAGCCCATAGGGTATTTTGATAATTTCTTTTCTATACTCTGTTATCCACCCCATTTACTTGAGGTAGAAGCATTTCACTAAGAAAACTTCCATTCATATTCAATGTCATCACTGTGTTTAGTTTTGTTCTAATTGTATGAGAGAGTTACTTTCAACAAAGGTTGTGCTCACTCTGAAAGAAATTCTAGTGAATAGTTTTTTCTCTCATCACAGATAATAATTATCTTAAAAGTGTATTAAATTTCTACCTACATATACTCTACAACACTACCAATTTGAAATAAATGATCTGCTAATTTGAATATCTTTCATATTTAAGTTAAGAATTGGTAATACCAATTGACCCTTGAATAACATGGAGGTTAGGGGGGCCTACCAGCAAAGCTGAAAATCTAAGTATAACTTTTGATTTCCCCAAAACTTAACTAATAGCTTCCTGTTGACAAGAAGCCTTACTGATAACATAAGCAGTCAATTAACACATTTTTTGTGTTATATATATTATATATTATAATCTTACAATAAAGTAAGCTAGAGAAAAGAACGTGTTAAGAAAATCATAAGAAAGAGAAAATATATTTATAGTACTATACTGCAAAAAATCCATAGTGCAAACCCATGCTGTTCAATGGGTCAGCATGACCCAATGGTCAACTATACATTTAAATTTTAAAAATGCTGGGAATATGAATTATTGTCCAGGATGAGGAGATTTTTGCGTAGGTATAATCATAGCAGGGATGCCAGCTTGATAAAAGGAAATAACTTGCTTGCAGCTTAGGTAGTGAAAAACTGTTCTGAAATACTCTCGTATTATATTCATGTAAATAGAGAATCAGTAATGTAATATATATGTATGTAAATAGAGAATCAAAAATGCATTGCCAGGAATCTATCCTTTATTACCTTCATGATTGAATTCATTAGACTGATCTGTAAATAGTGTATTCACTTCCTAAATGGAAAGTGCTCAAAGTATGTTCAAACATTAAATGAGCAACTACTATAACTCAAACAGTGGGCTGCCCAGCATGTCTGCTTATGTGGTTTCAGAAGTGGTTAGGAAATGGAACAGTTTCTAAAATGGGCATATTTCTCTCTAAAAATTCTTCTAACACAGAAAAAACAAAGACTAACATCTTATACAGAGTTTTGATTGGACTCATTTCTGAATTAAGGTACATACATTATTAAATCTTACTACTATGATTATTTTTATGCAGGGTTATGCAAAGTTATTGGTACTCTTCCGTTTAAACTAAAAGATATTCACTTTTGTCTTCTGTGCAATGCTTTCCTTTTCTCTATCTATGTATCCACTCTTTGATAAATTTCTGAATGGTGTTGATGAAAATATCTTTAAATCTTAAGAATACAATATATTTACCAGTTAATAGCAATGATAACCACAATAAATGTTCCAGAGCCACATTCTCTCCAAATATTGGCAAAAGATGAGAAATCTGGGGCTATTGTGATAATTACATTTTTGAGACTGAAGTAGGTTAGGTATAAGAAAATGTGAGTTAGTAAGAAAGCAATACATTTAAAAGAGAAAAGAAATGCTAAGAAGGATGATCTTTGGGTGTTGGAAGAAATTAATGAAGTATCTTAGGTTCTATTCATCCTTATGTGCCTGTTAGTGGCACCAGTAGTGGGGTAGTGTTAGAGAATCTTTCTGTTACTTGGATGATGTCCTGAGTGACTTGCCTCAACATTTTCCATAGACACAGAGGCCCTAAGAAGCACTGTATATGTTCATGTATGTATCCCTGTACATATTTTTGATTGAAAATAATAATCCTGTCGTAAAATACTTGTTTACTCTGTTACGTCAGTATGAATGTATTGATATCCATGGGAATTATTTAATGTAGTTTGGTAATCTGTTTTGTTTATACTGAAAAACTGTTAACTGAGAAGCAGAGAAAACAAGAAAGTGGTTTGTTAAATTCATATTACCTACTGTTCTTTCTTTTTTCTTGTATTTTCTTCAAATTAATCAATTAAAATGCACAGATGTTCAATTAAAACTATAAAAATTTTCCATGGCTACAGCTGTTTTGAGGCTACATTGTTGAAAATTTAACATATCTAGTAATGATTCCCTCTCAGAAGAAATTAAATTAATGACTCTTTGCTAGATTATTTTCCATTTGATAAATTAAACAAAATTAGAAAAAAACCATGAGACTTACAATGCCTGCTACATTTATTAATTAGCATGATAGACTAGCAGATATTAATATGAAAAAGCAACAAAATGGAAAATGTTTATTTTTCAAGTGAAATATCTTCAGGACTGCAGTTTATCTTATCAGCAAATGGTTATACAGTATAAATTATTAAAATTTTACCTGTAAATAGCAGACAAGTGACAAATTTTGTCATCCCACATAATAGAGATGGTGGAGATGTGATTAGACCAGGCAAATATAACATTTTTCTTCACATCTTTGTCCAACCTATGCATAATAGACAGTAAACCTTAAAATAATAAGTAGAGAAACAGGATCTTTTTTTTTCTTGGGTATATTGCTTTGTTTCAAAGAGAATTTAGTATTTTTTTGTCTCATTTTTAATTCATTCTTTAATTTTTAAAGATCTGCTCGCTCATTTTTTTTCCTTATGCCAGAGAACTAATGCATGCTTATAGCATTAGTCAGTGTTCTCCAGAAAAACAGAATATGTGTGTGTGTGTATGTATACAGTGTACACTATACATACACAGTCAGATTTATTTTGAGGAATTGACTCACATGATTGTGTGAGGGGTGCAATTCTGAAACTTGTAGGCTGGGCTGGCAGACTGGAAACTAAGGCAAGGAGTTTATGTTGCAGTCTGAGACAGGATTCTTTCTTCTGTGGGGAGCTGCAGTCTTTGCTTTTAATGTCTTCATCTGATTGGATGAGGTCCAATGAAGGGTAATCTGCTTTACTTAAAGTCTACTGATTTAAATGTTAGCAGATCTAAAAGATGCCTTTGCAGCAACATCCAGACTGGTACTTGACTGAACAACTGGGCACCATAGCCTAGCTATGTTGACATATAAAATTAACTATCACACTCATTGAGGAAATTTTAGAAAATAAAAATAAACTGAAAATGGATATTTAAAAAGCATGTGTAATCAAGCACCTGCAAATGATCTCTGCTAACATTTCAGTGTTTATCCCTAGAGTCTTCCTCTTCTATTTCTTTTTTTCTTCTTCCAAAGTTGAGATACAGTGTTTATCTCATAGCTCATTATTCCTTAAAGAGTATAAACACATTCTCAGTTTATTAAAATGATTTCTTCTGCACTCATATTTAATAGCTGTAATATAATTCATTGAAGGAATTGTTGGACTCTTAGGTTTTCAATTTTAGAAGGATGTATCTTTTCACACTTATCCTTTGAATACATTACTACACATGCATTTGCTAGTTAAAAATATGCACATTTAAAACTTTTTACATGCATTGCTAAATTGCCTTCCAGAAATATTGTGCCAGTTTACATTCCCAGTGGCAATATTTCAGAGACCTGTTTTCCTTCCTCTTTTCAGTATTAGGTGTTAGAATAAAAAAATATTCCTATCTGGAAGATTTTTAAAATTCTTTCATTCTTGTAATCTGAATTTCCTTGAATTTTAGTGATGTTGAATGAATTCCTTAAGTTTAGTGGTGTTATAGCTCTTTTTGAATTGTCCAATTTCCACTAAGATATTGTCATTTTCTTACTACAAAAACTGTTCACAACATGTGTAATCACTTTGGTTACAAAAAATAAAAACAAAAACTTCAGTATATAATCAAAAGGCAAATAATAAATTAGAGGAAATATCTGCAAGATATATGATAACCAAATCCATCAATATTGGATTTGGATAACCAAAATCCATCAATATTTTCTCTTATGTCATGCCTTTGGTTTCATATATTATAGTTTTCCTACTCTGGGATTTTATGTCTTTTGTACCATTACAGTTAGTTTCTTTCTTTCTTTCTTTCTTTCTTTCTTTCTTTCTTTCTTTCTTTCTTTCTTCTTTCTTTCAAATTAAATTTGATGTATGGTGTGAGGCAGGGATTATTTTTCATTTCACAATTTTATTTAAAATGCAACTTTTCTATTCTTTTAAACAAATGGGAAATGGCATGCAAAAGACTGAAAAGGCTGGGAAGGAAGAAATTACACATTTCACATCTGGTAGACCCAGTACATCACAGTGGATCCTCAACATTATTTGGTTTTCCATCAAACAGCAGAGTAAATATAACAGCAGTTGCCTGAGGCTTTTGTGTGTGTGAGTGTGTATGTACAGGGGCATTCAAGGGAGCATGCCTGTGGGATGGCAATTATGGTTCTGAGAACCATTTCCAATGCAGCTCTATGATCTTATTAGCAATGTTTTCATAGATTTGGACATTTTTCTTCATAGACAATGCTTGCATCTTTAGTCAGTGATCACATTACAGTTTTAACTGCAGGGGTATTTATGTGCTAGGGAAGAATATGTCCATGGACAAGAAGCTGCCAATGACCAGATCTTGTATCAGTGAATAATTTGATGCAGAAAGTTTATGACACTACTCCCAAGTGCTTTTTTGTGGCCTTAATGTAATTGTCACTGTATTTTTTTGTGTACTCACAGGAAATGTCTTCCATTTATTCTTTACAAAATTGTAAGTTATTGGGTAACCTGGGCACAAGACCCTGTAGTGGCTGATATAAATCTTACTCTGGATATTCTCCTGTTTTCCCGTTTTAAAAATGCTCATTACTCCCATCTTCAATATTTCATTACTAGATGTGGGACAGGAAGTAATGATATGAAATTTCAAGTGATATGATAGAAGTAATGATATGAAATTTCAAGCTGTATTAAGAATCATGATTTTCAGAAGCAAGTTTGGAGTTTTACAATATGTTTTATATATTCACTAGTTTATTTTAGATAAGTAGTCTCTCTTTGAGATTATTTGTCTAGGATTATTTTACTGTTTAATTTAATGTGATAGATTCCTTTTTTAAAGATTTTATTTATTTATTCATGAGAGACATAGAGAGGCAGAGACATAGGTAGGTTCTCTGCAGGTTCTCTGCAGGAAGCCTGATGTGGGACTCAATCTCAGGACCCCGGGATCATGCACTGAGCAAAGGCAGACACGCAACTACTGAGTCACCCAGGCATCCCTAAAGTGGTAGATTCCTTATTAACTTATAGGTTTTCTATAGTGTATTGCCCAGTTTTAGACTTGAAGTTTCTATGAAATCGGGTTTGAAATTTTACATTTTATCAAGCTCCCTAGATTTATATGGCCACCAAAGTTTGAAAAGCATTAGACTACTGAGTTTAGAATTAATCTATTTGGGGAAATTTTTCATGAAACATTGTGAGAAGGTAGGTTAAAGTGTCTGGCATTGTGGCAGTTACAGAGTAAGGTACTGCATAAATGTGCATTATTTATTTAATCTAGATATTAAAAACAATTAGTAAACTGATCTATGTTTGGTCTGTTCTGCATTTGTGTCTGTTTCTAAAGAAGCTTCCATTTAAATACATATCTTTTACAGTGTATAATTTGTATTACTAATTTTTATGAACTTAACATTTAGAGGACAATGTTTATTGACTTTTTGGTGTGAACAGCTCATTATTCTGTTAAAGATTCAATAATCTGAATATTCTAGGAACATAAATATACACAAGTACTACCTGTATTAGCTAACAAAATTGCCATATATTTGCACAGCTGTTAAGTTGTTTCAAAATTTTAAAAAATAGCTCAGGTGTATAGAATTATTCAAATTATGCTAATATTCAGACATTTATACCAAAATAAGAAGATGCCACCTTGTGGCACAAAAAAAAAAAAAAAAAAAAAAAAAAAAGATTCTTTAGTATGTGTGTAATATGTGGTTGACAAATCTTTCAAATAATATGTGGTCAACAAACCTATCTGAATAAATAGAGGCAGCAAAAATGCTCATGCTCATAAGCAAGTGTTTCAATTCAGAAACTGTCTTACAAATAGAAAGATCACATGGGGAGAATTACATGGAAATGTGTTGTTTTATGAAAGCAGGGGCCTATTCAGCATTATACAATAGTGGCATGGAAATTAAAATGGAGCATTTCAATAATGTTTATTTAATATAATAAAATGCATTTAGAACATCTACTTCAAAATTAAGTTTGTGTTGCATTTTTAAGAAAGATTGCTACAGGGCAACCCAGGTGGCTCACCGGTTTAGTGCCGCTTCAGCCCAGGGTGTGATCCTGGAGACGCCAGATTGAGTCCTACGTCAGGCTCCCTGCATGGAGCCTGCTTCTCCCTATGCCTGTGTCTCTGCCTCTCTCTCTCTCTCTCTCTCTCTCATAAATAAATAAATAAATAAATAAATAAATAAATAAATAAATAAAATCTTTAAAAAAGAAAGATTGCGGGCAGCCCAGGTGGCTCAGCGGTTTAGCGCCACCTACAGCCCAGGGCGTGATCCTGGAGACCCTGGATCGAGTCCGACGTCAGGCTCCCTGAATGGAGCCTGCTTCTCCCTCTGCCTGTGTCTCTGCCCCTATCTCTCTCTCTCTCTCTCTGTCTCTCAGTCTCTCTCTCTCTCTCTCTCTCGATTAAATAAATAAAACCTTTATAAAAAATAAAAATAAAAAAGAAAGATTGCTTTATTTTGTTCTGTTAAATAGTCAAATTTTATAATTTTATTATGATTCAATTTTAATGAGCTTAAAGATAATTTTTAACTCTGAGTACATTTAATGTGTATGATATTTTTTTAAAAAGACAAAGATCATTTGAACTTAATCATGAACTATGGCATTTACCTAGATGATGATTATTTGCATCAAATTATCTTAGAACTTCTGAGGATGTGTTCTTGGAAACTATATAGAGAACTATATAGAGAACTATATAGTTCTCTGTTTGATAAATGTGTAAACAGAGACACAGAGATGTTGCATGACTTGTTCAGGATCCCTCACCTCTTCAGCAGTTGGCTTTCTTTATTCTGTGCTGCTTCTTCCTCCTCATTCTGCACTTGACTTGGTCTCTTGTACTGGGAAGCTTTGCTTCTCAGAAAAAGAAAGGAAGAGAATACATTTCTCCCCTCTGAACCTTTCATTAAATGTTTATTTTGTTGCATTTCTCCATAAGCATTTTTATATTGCCATTTTCTCCTCTTATTAGAATACTTAATATAGTTCCAAATAGTGCATAATTGAAAACAGTTTATCATATCGATTTTTATTTATTAGTATAATAGTATCCCTGCGATCTGGTGGCAGAAAAGTACTACACTATTTTATTGTAATTTATCCCATTTTAAATGTTCATTTGGGTCTATGAAATTGCATAATACTTTTTAGAAATACACTTTCAGAGTATGTGTGGAAAAACCTCAAACATCAGAACTGGTTTAGAAAATTTTGCAGAGATAATATTGTGAGATGTTCCAAATTCCAAAGTTAAATAGATCAATCAGCCAATCATTTCAAATATTTTGAAAGTGTGTGTGCATAAGACCTTGTCCATAGACTTTTGTCAATGACAAATAACAAAGGGGAGTACTAGCATTTATCATTATTGAAATTTTAGAGGAGCAGGGGAGCACTGGGTTAGTGGACCTATCAAGAAAAGCATCACAGAATATATTTAAGTGGATCTTGAGGAATAGGAAGAATTCAGATAATTAGGTAGCAGTTTATGGTGGGGGCACTCTAGGCAGAAATGGTGTGGCCCAAGGTTATTTTACTCTGGCACATAGTAATTAGAAATTTCCTGAGGAAAAAAAAAAAAAAAAAGAAATTTCCTGAGAGATGGGGGAGGAGGGCTTATACTGTTAAATGATGAACTAAGAATGTTTAGTTCTTTCCCATATATAATGGAAAGCCATGGGTGCCTTTTGATTAAGAAAGTGATATGAATGAAGTGGCATTATGGTTGAAGATTATACAGACATATGTATTTTTGTGAAAATAACATAAAATGAAATATATTTGTGTTGATGATCCTTAACTGAACCATCTTTCTATTTTAGGCATGTTTTGATTTGCAAGTTTCACTGAATAAAGTATTTTTATTATTTTATATTTGTATTTGGTTAATTCCCTTTCATATTGGCCAGAAATAAGCAATGGAAAAATTCAGACTCAGCTTTTCAGTGGTTTATCTTTTCAACAGCACCAATCTGTAGGAAAACTGTCACCTCCCATGTGCAGATTTCTTTTAGAAATAAATAAGTAAAGCTTAGGGGTGGTTGCACATTAATGTGGTGGTAGAGTGCCTCATCCTTAATATGCTTTACAGGTGGTGTTTAAAGGAGTTTAGTTAACTCAGTGTGGCCCTGGATAGGCCTCAAGTAGCAAAAGAAGAGCTTTCTCAAAAATGTCCCTGTGGTAGGCCAAATAAAGGCCCCTGAAGATGTTCATGTTCAGATCTCCAAAACCTGTGAATGTATTAGTTTATATGGCAAAAAAATTAAAGTAGAAGAGGGAATCAGTGTTATCATTTGATCTGAAAATAGGGGGATTATTCTGGATTATCTGCATGGGCCCAGTGTATGTACATGGGTCCTTAAAAGTGGAAGAGTGAAAGGAAATTGGAATGGTAACAATATGAGAAGGACCCCACTCACCATTGCTGGCTTTGAAGACAGAGGTCACAAGTCAAGGAATGTGGGCGGCCTGGAGAAGTTGGAGAAGGCAAGAAAACAGACTCTTTCCTAGAAGCACTGCAGAAAGGAATAGAGCCCTTTGAGCACCTTGATTTAGACCCATTGAGACCTGTATTAGACTTCCCACTTACAGAATCATAACAAGATACCTTTTTGTTGTTTTAAGCTACTATGTTTATGGTAATTTGCTGTTGTAGCAGTAGAAGACTAATACAGCCACAACTAAAAAAACAAATAGTTATAGTGGTGGTAAAGATTATGATTATTTTCTTCCACTTCCTCTTTCTCCTCTTCCTTCTCATCATTATCACCGTCTGTAGTTACCCTTTGTAGGGGACTTTTTGTCTCTATTAAGTGCTTAGCATATATTTTCATCTGGTACTTAACAGCACCTTGCTGGTAGGTATTACCTATTTGTGATGATAAACAAAGGCTCTGAGAGATTTGGAGAGAAATTGGCCAAGCCCTTGCATTTATACGTGACAGAGACCAAATTTAAACTGTTATCTGAGGTCAAAGCTTCCTTCTCTTTCATGTATGGGTGATGGGGAGGCAGTAGAAACTTGGAGCTGAACATGTTGGCTCTGAAGCTTGACAACCTGATTTGAATTTTGGCTGCTTGTGTTATTGGTTAGACTAGTCCCTGGGACATAGAAAATCTCAATATGTCTTGGCTATTATTATGATTAATTGTGATGATTATTATTATTCAAAGATGGCGCAATAAGAGTAGGCATTGTTATAGGAAAATGATTGTTAAAGTGATCACTACCACACTGGGCATACCCTATTTTACTCTGTTAAGCCATGCCCCTTGCTGGACAATATCTTAAAATATTTACTCTAATTCCTACTCTTTTGACTAGCCCTAACTTTGTGCAGAGAGTTGTTCCCTTTTTGAAAATTACTTGGGTAGAGGAAAATAGGCATCTGACTGAACAGAAAACAGTCCCTTGGGTGTAAGTGATGATCCATCTCTTTTTTTTTTTTTACCATTGTCAGTAGATGGCATTGTGATTTCATCGGACACCTGTGCAACTTACACCATGCCATGCTTAAGCAAACCACAGTCAGGTTAGGAGATAGGTAGCAAGCGTGAAATTTGCACTAGGGCAAAATGAAGTCACTGGGTCTCCACGGCAAATATTTGGTAATTTAAAATGACAGGATTTTTGGTTGTCCCAAGATTCTGATTCTATTGGCTAGTATAAGACTATAATTCATCTCTGGCCCTAGACCAGCACTGGAGTAGATGTTTCCTGCGCAGCCATTTCCAGATTGCATTGTATCTTGACACTAAGTGAGGTTCCAACTCCTGGGACCAGCAGATGTCAGTTTCTCCCCAGTTGGCTTCTTGACCTTCCGTTTGCTCAACTCATTTGATTTCTACAATACTCTTTGCTCCTTGATTTTATTTTATCTTTCATTTTTGCATTCCTTCATGGAAATAGTTCTAACATTAAAAGGTAGTTTTCTCCAGTTTTAAAACTTCCATCCTTTAATCTTTTTGTTTTACCTATTCTTCCTGGATGCTTATTATCACCTATATGTTGATGACTCCTCATACTACCTCACTAGCTCCAGAATTCTTCCCTGAGGTTTAAAATTCTAAATCCAGTGGCTTACCAACTGGAAGGTTTATTTTTATTTTTTAAAAGATTATATTTATTTATTCATGATAGAGAGAGGCAGAGACACAGGCAGAGGGAGAAGCAGGCTCCATGCCGGGAGTCTGATGGACTCGATCCCGGGGCTCCAGGATCACGCCCTGGCCCAAAGGCAGGCACTAAACCGCTGAGCCACCCAGGGATCCCCCAGCTGGAAGGTTTAGATGAATCTTGAAATCAACAACTGTGAATTTGAACTTCTCATCTTCCCTGTATGCCCCTGTATCATCTTAGTTGGGGCATCTTATCATTATTATCAAATAATAATAAACTTTTCCCTATGTTTATCTATTTTAATGTGTTTCTTGAATCTTTTCCCTCTCTTTCTTTACTATCACTGTCCTAGATTTGCCATCTAAATTTTAATTTTGTGTTTGATAATTTGATGTATTGCTATAAATTTTATCATTAAATATATCCCTCATTTTTTATTTTTAATTCCTTCCATTGTTTTAATCTCAGAAAATATACTATGTACCATGAAATGTTAAATATTCATATAGGCTTTCCTCTAGATTATTATGGCTTCTTTTGTCATTAGTAATGAATTATTAACACTGTTACAGTTTCTTTTTAATGTTAAAATGTCTTTCCCATTATTGTCATTACTTATTTAAGTTTTGGGTACTTGCATCTTTCTTGATGGGATTTGTTGACTGTTTAATAAATTTTACAAAAATTGGCTCTTATAATTATTAATTTTAAGATATTTTTGGCGTTTTAAACATTTTTACTCTATCTTTAATATTTTCTTCTTTCTAATTTTCTTAGTTTTAGAATTATGAATTTGCCTTCAGTTTTCAGCTTCCTAAGCAATCCATAAGTTATGATATGTGATACTTTTAAAGGTATTTATCTGATGTGGAATTTCACACATATACAATGCAAGAATAGTTCCATCAACCTCTGTGTACATATCACCAAGCTTCAACAATTATCAGCATTTTGCCACACTTGTTCCACCTGTGTCCCTAACTTTTTTCTCTTCCAGTATTTTTAAATCAAATCCTAGAAATTATGAAATGCAGTAATAGTAATATATTTTAGGATATATGTTTGTGTGGATATTTATGTGTTTGTGTGTGTTTATGTACATACAAGCATGTATGTATATATACACACTCATGCATTTTAAAGCGATTGGGGAATCTTTTGGGCTTGATTAAAATATTTGCAGTTGCAAGACATGTAATCAAAATTTTTTATCTCTGTTATCTCTGCTTGTGATCATTCATTGAGCTTCCCCTCCCCCCCATGATTTAGTATCATTAATTTTTTTTTTTTTTTTAGTATCATTAATTTTTAAATATATCCTACATGGATTCTTTAAAAGCAGATAAACTCTATTTTTTTTTTTGAGTAGATGGCTCAATACATATCTTGTTATACTGTCTTATTATACTGTCCAATTTTTCATGTTACCTTTATTTTAATTATAATAGTCAAATTCTTCATGATTTGTCCAGGATGTATTAAAACCTATCATGACAATTTTGTTACTATTCTTCATTTAATATTTACATGCCAGTTTTAGCTTAATATATTAGAATGTTATATTATTTGACACATGAAAATTTTTGGCTGCTATATATTTTCATTATCATAGCTTCTGTCAACATAAAACATCTTTCTTTTATCTCATTTTATGCATTCTACCTTAAAACCTACATTGTCCAAAGTTAACATTGCCACCTCTACTGCCATTTAATTTATACTTGCTTGAAAAATCTTGACTCACTCTTATTTTTAACCTTTACATGTACTTCTACATTAGACATATCATAGTAATAGCACATAGAGTATATCTTTTGAGTCAGTGAATTTTGCAGTTTTTCCAAAACTAATGAATAAAATCTCACTTCTCTTTTTTATGATTATCTTCCTTTTTGGGTTTTTTTTTTCATTTTCTTCAATTTTGGGGTTTTTACATTTTTTTTTTTTTACCTTTCTTTTGCTTGTTATTGTTTTAATGGACTATACTTTCATCTTCTCTAGTGATTAGGAAAGTAGACATCTTGATATTATTCTACTCATTTTCCAAAATATCCAACTTCTGTTTTTCTGAATATTAAAGTCAAGAAAGAAATATCTTTTGTTTATCTACAAGCAATGCTTTTATATTCCCTTCCCCATCCCCTGCTTCCCTCTTGTTCATCTCAAGGGGTGCTGGACTTAGACTGATGTTATTAAATTATTACTTCAAATCTACTCTTTTATACGAATTATTTTTGATATTTGCATTCAGATTTGAAAGTATATTTGTAACAGCTATTCAGGGCTAACACTTCTGTTTAATTATTTCAGGGCTCGTTACTAGGGTTTATGTCCTAACTTTCCTATTCATGAGGTTTTTCATTTTAAGTCTTAGCCATCTTTTTATCCCAATCTATTTTCTGTTTAGCTCAGATTGTCCCCCCCCCCCCATGGTATATTGAGGATGGCAATTTTCTAAATTTTTTCCTGGTTTCTATAAGAGCAAGAAATATCTAAAACTTCTGAATATTTTCTTTGCTCAATTTACCATATTTAACCACAGGTCCCTTGTTATTTTATTTCTCTTACATTCACTCAAATGAGAACTTTTTTCCAGATGTATTATTTTCCATTTTCCCTTTTCCACCTTTCTCCACATCCTATAGCTGAATGTGTTCATTTTCCTTCCTAATTTCCAGTGACCAGGGCATTCATATAGTATGGGTCTTGGTCTAATTGAATGGAATCCTCTACTACCCCATCACCTACTGGAAATAATGGAATTACTTGAAACTATAACCTGCAGGATTCATTGAGAGCAATACTCTTCCAGTTCTTCCTTCTACACTTCATATGTAGGTACAATATCTCCCAGGATGCAGTGTCTACTTTTCTTCTCCTCAATCATTATTTTCTGACGGTTTTTCTATCTGAATAGTGTAGAAATACAAGTGGATGGGAAGGGAGTATGATATTATGTTTGTCCAAAAATCAGCACTCATTTTGAACAGAATGGCTGCTCTATTTCCTGTTTATTAAAGGGTCCAAATCTCTGAGCTGAGCTTATGCAACAGACAATGGGAGGAGGAAAAAAAAAAGTGAACCTACTGCTCTTTGAAGGAGGTAGATTTTCTGTTTTATGAGGTGATGCTTGGATAGGCTACTGACTGTTTTCTCACTCTTGATGCATCAGCCTTATGCATAATCACTCTAAATTTTTCCCAGATTTCTGGCACTGAGTTTCCTGTCAGTCTTCGTTTTCTGTATTAGAGTTTTCCATTTTCATATGTATGTTATTGACGATTGGGAGAGGCAGTGCCAGGGGATGGTGGCCAGATGCCATTTTACACCAGAAGTCTTCTATTATCTACATTTAATGGCTATAAATAATGAGTGCATTTGGGAGTACTCTCACTAGTTCATTCCAACAAACCCAGGGACCCATTTTCTTAGGAATTAATTAATTCAACACCTACTATGTGCATTTAAAAAATAAATGTTCTAATTTTGTAGAATGAAAGAAATGGCTTCTGCTTCAGAGTATTATGATTGGAACTACCCAGTTAGGTTGAAATGTCTATGGTCCGTCCAACAGAGTCAAAACCACTTTATTCCTTGGGAAATAGCAAAGACTACAGAGAAAATTGATATAAAGAAGTGAATCTTGAGGTATAAATAGATATTCAGAGGCTAGGTAAAGAGGTCAGGGCATCCTAGACAGAAGGAAAAGCTCAGTGACCTAGAAATAGCATGAGATCAAAAAGTGGTGATAGGGTGTATGTGACTAAGCTAATGAGATTTATGAGACCCCTGTTTGTGTGAATGTTGGCATGGAATGAGGAAAGATGGAGGACAGGAAGATATTAGAGCAATTAGAATTAGCTAGACAAGTAAAGATGGAAGAACAAAGTCAAACAGCAGCAGCAGGGATAGAGGGGAAATGGCAGGTTAAAAGTCTAAAGTGCAGAGATAGAGGATGAGGAAGGAGGATGCATAATTGAAGACTGATTCTTTGGATCTGCCAATCATGTACAGGAGCATGTCTGATACAATGGTCAGACTAACTGATATGTAAAAATAAGTAATTTCAGATTTCATCATTTGCAGATCATTATTTGCCTGCCTTAGATTATCACTCATGTATTTGGGTTGCAATCACATGTATCTAATTATTTTAATACACTTTCTTACAGTGGTACTAATATCTTTCTTATGGTGCCAAATCATATTTCTAGTGATGGAAAAAAAAACTAAAGGATAAATCAGATTTGGCATAAATCCAAATAGGAATACCCAATAGGTCTAGTTTGGTAATTAATCCTATTTTTGATTTCCAAACTAAGCACTCTTTTCAATATAGTTATCTGCTTTCATGCTCAAGACAGTCATGTAACTATCTGAAAACTCATGATAATTCTCAAGTTAAAATGGAAGCCATTTTGTACCTTTGTTATCCTTGCAGCAAGTCCTAGTTCCAAGTAATATATTTCTGTTATCTATTTCATATAGGTGTGATTAAAATAAATCATAAGAGAGACAAAGTAGAATTATTTCCCTGAAGTTTTGGGGAAACTAATATTCTATTCAGAAAACCAAATGGTGTTATCCAAGTGAAAATATTATTTATCTCCCAAAGGAATTTCTACCTATTACCCACAATTCAGTTACATATGCTTCTCATGTTTGAGTTTCTTTCCCAATATAATTTATCTTATATTTAAATGGAAAAAGTCTTAAGCTGTGTAAGAGAAGTTTTCTATTAGGGGGAAAGTAAATAGTGAAAAAAAGTATTTTTAAAAAACGATTTTAGTTTTATTTATTTAAGAGAGAGTAAGCAAGAGCAGGGAGAGGAGCAGAGGGAGAGGGACAAGCAGACTCTACATGGAGCATGGAGCCTGAAATAGGGCCAATCCCAGCACTCTGAGATCAAGTCTTGAGCTCTGAACTGAGATCAAGAGTCAGAAGCTCAACTGACTGAGCCACCCATGTGCCCCAAAACAAAATTTCTTAATGTATACAAGAATTGTTTGAATGATTTAAAGTACTCATTTTATAAACTCATGATACATTTATAGGTTTCTGAAAATGAGAAAGAAATCTTCATTTGCTCTAGCCAATAATTTTTAAGGAGACACTAGAATTAAAAATGTAACACATATCATATATAAATACAAATATAATAAATATATAAATACATATATTTCGGGCAGCCCTGGTGGTCAGCGGTTTAGTGCTGCCTTGGGCCCGGGGTGTGATCCTGGAGACCCGGGATCCAGTCCCACATCCGACTCCCTGCATAGAGCCTGCTTCTCCCTCTGCCTGTGTCTCTGCCTCTCTCTCTCTCTGTCTCTCATGAATAAATAAATAAAATCTTAAAAAAATACATATATTCCCAGGTTTAATAATGTGGTGATGTGACATTCTTCTCACATTCTGACTTACAGGGGTAAAGATTTTTAGAGAATACTTAAGCCTGAACCTTGATACTCATTCCAGACATGAATGCTAAAATGGTTAGTGACACATTTGTATTAATTTAAAAACATAACCTGTTACCCAGTATATAGTTTTTGTTTTCAAATATTTAAAAACTCTAATAAAGATTCTGACACAATGTAATCAGCTACCATCAATATGCAGATGCTGGTTTTCATTTTCCACTTTGCATTGAGAGGCAGTCCTTAAAGTACTGAAGACCAAGCTGTACTTGAAAATGGCTGAGATTTACTTGTGCTTACATCTTTTCTATTCCTCCTCAACTTTCAAGACATGCTTTCATTTGATAAGGATGCTTTGGAATCTGAATTTTAACATGTAGCTGTGTGCATTTAGGCATGCAAATATACACACTGTATATTATTTTGCTTTTACAGTAATTATTTTCATTTATGAAATTCTAAATTTGATGTTAAATATTGAGTATTTTGGTTAAGTGACAGCTTGTGCTAGCTTTAGGATATTCCTGCTTGATAATTATTCATGAGAAGAACAGCTGAAAACAAACTAGTTATACACCTTGGCAAATTACTGTGATTGTAATTCTGTGAAATTTCCCCATGGCCATGTGACTTTATTATAAGTACTCTAACAGTGCAGATGTCCAGAATGTTGTCATTGTCACAAATGTTATTCCTATATTCAAAGTTTTTGAATTACTCTTTACTGCTTCACAGAAAACGTGAGGAAGGAGATGAGACATGCAGAGTGGATGATAGAGCATATGCAACTCTTTTCGGTGCCTGCCCTCCCTTGGTTAGGAGTGGGCATGGTGCTTACATACATCATTCCTGTAAGATACAGAAGCACTGGCATTTTTGTGAAATCTAGATATGGTGAAAACATTTCCTATTAAATGTTAAGAAAAAGGAAAAATAGCCCCAATTTATCATCCTTCAAAAAAATTCAGCTGAAATCAAATGTTATTTCCCTACTCTCCTTCTCCCTTTCAGTTCCTTCCCCATATGGTTCCTGAAATGTTCCTCCATTTAAATGGATTTTAAAGCTCATTCCTTATAGTTCCTAGAGCATTCATTGCTTTTGAGAAAAAAAAGAAAAACATTTTAGCATGTGCTATTTTTGTTATTCTAATTAGCAAAAACAGCTGGTCCTGTGCAGCTCAGACTGTAGTCTTTTTCAACACATTGTTCAGATTTTTTTTCCTCCTCTTCTGTCAAGCTACAGGCTACCACCTCTCCTCTTCCCACACAAATCAACCCCCAAAACACCTGCACACACAACCTTAAATATCACCTACATCTGCCATGAAAGGAAAAGGGAAACAGCCTCTCCTTCCTGGTGTCTGGGCAGGGCACTTGCACCAAATTTTGTAGAAGGTGAACAAAAGTCATTCTCAAGGTACTCACGACCTCATTGATTTTACATTCACCAAGCACTTTACTCTGTTGTCTCAAAAGTACAGCTATCTCATAGTTTTTTGTTTCTTTTTTTTTTTTTTTTCTCAACTCCTTCTAGCAAATGGGAGTAGCCTCTTGTAGAATCAGAGATTGAAAAATTGGATAATCAAACCTAACTCACAATTTGGTATCTATCAAAGGCATGTGACTGCCAATGATCATTGAAGCTGATCAAAGTCACACTCTGTTGCCATGGCAACGAATCCCCATTTTGTTTATATGGAGGGGTACGCACCACAGGAGAATAATGCTGAGACGAATTAAATTTGTGTTGTTGAGAAATTAACATGCGGGATGCTTAGGAGTGGATTGAATGGGTGCTTATCAGTGTGATTTTTTTTTTAAACAAGGGAAGTGGTGGGGACAAAATGTAGTCTATGGAGGGTGTCATTATGGAAGAGTCCAGTAAAACATTGAAATGTTTCAATAATGCATTTCTAAGGTGGAGTCCAGATATGAGGTAATAGTTTTTATTGGGTTTTGTCACTTACACATTTTGTGATCTTAAGTATCTCCAAGTGCTTTGGCTCGTCTTCCCTTTTACAAATTTAAAAAGGATTACAAGAGGACACATCTTTTAAGTCTTATATTTGTTTTTCCTCGGAGCTGGAAATAATTCTTAACCCAGCACCACTAATCGGCTAGGTGAGATATAGTATGAATAGTGTATTTTAATTTTCAGTTATTCAGGATCTCCCTTAGCCAAATTTTGAGGTGGAATGAAGTTCTTTGCATTTTCAGTTTGGAAGATATCAGGAAGGTGGTAAGTCATTAAATTTTTTTTTTCCATGATTTTTTGGTACCACATGCTGTGTAAATTTTTTTATAACAAATTATAGTCTCTTTTTCAAAGAAACACAATAGAAAATTTTTTTGAAGATTTTATTTATTTACTCATGAGAGACACAGAGAGAGGCAGAGACATAGGCAGAGGGAGAAGCAGGCTCCCCACTGGGATCCTGGTGTGGGACTCGATCCCAGGATCCCAGGATCACGCCCTGAGCCAAAGGCAGATGCTCAACCGCTGAGCCACCCAGGTGTCCCATATTTTAACTTTTTATCACCTTCAAACACTAGCATTGATTGTCACCTCACCCATTCTTTGTCCATGCATGATTCTCTTGCCATTTTCTCTCTTGTCCTTCTACTTCATCCAGCCTTCATGTCAAATGCTGTGCTGTAATCCCTATCCACAAAGATCTATCATTTCCCTCTTCTTTTCTTGCACCTGCCAGGGATCATTTATTCACATTGTTTAAAGTAAACAAGACTATTGTATGTCCAGATACCTGTTTCTTTCAGTTGGACTTGTTATTTTGGCCTTCTACCTCTCCATACTTCTCTCATTATTATTCAAAATATGAATTCCACAAATATTTGAAGTGACTGCCTCTTTCAAGGCTGTGCTGACATGTAAGATGTGATCCCAGTCTGGGAGTTGATAATCTTGTTATGAGAAAGGGAGAGAAACCAATACTCACTGACAGTCTCCTTGGTATCAGTGCCCCTGCTCAGTACTTGATGCCTTTATACCTTGTCTGTCTTTATACCTTCTGTTTACACACCAGAGATGAGTGATATACTTCTATTATTCAAGTGAGGAAACTGAGGCATGGAGAGGTTAGGCAGCTTGCTTAAGAACTTGCAATGGCAGACCACTCCTAAGATCTGGAGTGCCTTACTCCAAGATCCATGGTTTTGTTGTTTTTCAACTTTTTTATTTTTTTTTTCTATTTGGGGTAATAAGACAGGTACACATAAACACATAAATACCACACAAGATGCAGTGAAATGAATGTTACATGAATGTTAATGACAATTCCTGCTTCAGAAGGGGAAGAGAAGGAATAGGCCTCTTTTAACCAGGGTGGTTCAGGCTAATTTTGAGGAGAAGGTAGCTTTAGGGTCCTGAAAAGTTCAGAAATTTTTAGGTGAAAAGGGAGCAGAGAAGAGAAGTGACTGGCTCCCCATCACCTAAGTCCGCCACAAATGTTTATTGATAATTAGTAGAGTATTCAGGATGCATACTCAGAACAACAGTGATGAGATCTTCATGTTTTTTGTTTTTGTGTTTCTCTTAGCTTCCACATGAATAATGTTCACTCATAATTTCCAGCTGAAGGCTTGCTGCTTTAACAAAATTTAATACCTGAATTGCTTATCAAAAATAACTATTCTAGAACAAGATATGGTAGATTACATATTCCTATTTTATTGAGCTGTAAGACCCTTGGAACACACAACCTTTGTTAGTCAAATTAGGTTAAATCAATTAAGAACTCCTACAATTTTCTATCTGTGCTAATCAAGGATACTGATAAATCAAATTCCAACAGAATCCACTAACCACCACTTTACTGTTTACTTCAGCCCTTTCTCTTACCAAGATTTGTTGACATACTAAGATTACAGTGAGTTTTTTTCCTGAGTGCTGGAGGTGTTCTTAAAAATCAAAGAAATAGAAGAGTCTAGAGAAGAAAACATGCTAAATTACCTAGCAGAGAGGACTGAGTTAGGAATGTAGGGATGATAGGTTTGTATACCAGCCACTAGTCATGTAACTCTTGTAAGGCAATGATATTTTACTTCCTCATTTCCTCATTTCGACACTAAGAATGATGCTGCTATTATCGCTAGACTTGTTAGCAAAGAAGTATTGAGTAGTTCCTATGTCACTTTTAAGTGAGTTGATATTAATTCACTACAATAGCGTTATGGAGGTCATGTTCATGAGAAAATTATCTTGCCACCCAAGAGATGACATCAGCATTCTTCTCCTTAGAGAAACAGAGGGCTGAACACTTCCTGTGCCCCTTGCCGCTCAGCAGTGAATCCAGGTCTCCCTTGGGAGAGCTTTGTGCCTGTTGAGTCCTTGTCATCCTGGTGGAAACCTGTGAGCAGGAGAGTGCTTCACACTGACCCTTTCTCCCACAGGAAAATTCTTTTAGCCCAAGACTTAAGGGAAATGCATACAGAATATTTTTTCTTGAAATATTTCCTTGGAGACTTCTTCCCTCACTGCTGCACCAACACTCCTCCCCCCACATGTCTCCTTCCTCTAATAATAAAAGCAAAACTACTAAATTTAGGGAATGCAATTTACTTCTTTAACCAAAAGTATTACATTATCTCATTATTTGTTGGTCGAATGTGTTTGAACCACTTAAATCATTTATTTGGTTAAGAGGAAAAGAAAATCTGGTTAGTGCCTTCCAGAAAGTGAGTTAATCAGTTGGCAAACAATGCCTGTGTTGTTACTATGGCTGACAGGTTATCTGACTAGTAAGAAAAGGTTTTCATGGTACATTCCAAACCACCACCTGAGTATTTCCAGGCTGTTGCGACCTTGTCTAAAGAAGCAGGAATAATGTTTCCTACTGCTTCAGTGTGCTTTTTGTACACATTGAGGAGTTTTGAAAATGTTCCTATCAGAATCTACAAGAGGCTGTTGCAGAGTGAGTCATTTAGAGACCACAGCTTTGTGGTTTCTGGCTAGCTCTATCCTCTTCCACTATCCCACCAGTGGACCCCATAGAGCTTGGGGGCTTTTGAGGTTTTAAAATGGATCTTCTGTCTGAATGTCAAGGTGAGGAGTAAGGAAGAGGAAACTGTAGCTTGGCCTCCCTGTGTGTTATTTTGGCTTGAGGAAAATGCAGTGGGTTAATAATAAAGTTGTAAACTTAGCACACAGCTTTGGCACTATGTTGTTTTTTCTACAGTGGGTCTTGTAATTAACAAGGGCATCAGGCCTTCCTCTCTTCATACTAGGAGACCTGCCACAAATTTCAACTTAACTTTCACTCACTTGGTGCACATCCAGACTATCGGACTTCAGTAATTGCTCAATTGTTAAGAAATTGTTAAATAGATTTTGTGTGGAAATGAAGTTTCTTGAAATACATTTGCATCATCAGAACCTAAGCTTATGTTCTTTGGCAATTCTGTCTACCCCTAAGTTTCTGAGTGGCTTTTTCACTCAGTGCTATTTTTATCCAGCACAGAGGAACAAATACATAAAAGAAATCTCAATTTGTTAAAGCCCAATATTATGGCGTAATGACTGGATTCAACAATGAACTGACTTTTGAATTTTAGTGAGTGAACTAAATGAACGGATTGGAAGCTGCTGCTTTTGGAAATGGGCTCCTTCTGTTCCTCTATTCTAAATTTTATACTAGAAGGAAAGTTATTTTGCAGGTATAGTCCTTTGCCTGGAGGTTGCTTTTAATTTACTTGAAATGGTGGTTTCTTTTCCCTCTTTTCATTAAAGCTTTCTTGCTATTCAAAGCTAGAGCATTGAGAAACTGTTGCAAGTATTTAGATCCTTTGTAATTTACAGATTTTATGTATATATTCAACCTGTAGTAAGCCAGCATGTATTCCCCTTTTCAGGCAAGGAGAAATATGGTCTAAAAGTAAATGAGAATGTCAGGGGGGACTTAATGAATTTCATGAATCCTTGGGAAAACAAGAGGCCACAGACGACTTTCACTTCTCTTCTTTCTTTTTTGAATGCAAGAAACCAGATAAAATATTGGATATATCAGAGACTAGATAGAATGTTCTGGTTTAACTAGTCAAGGCAACAAGGTAGACAGACACAACTGATAATAGGTAGAGAGAAGACAAAAAACAAAACCAAAAACTGGAAAAAAAAAAAGGCCCCCACTAATTGTAATCCTATTCTACGAACTGTATAGAGATGGCTCCTTTTTCATTGGTTTTCCTGTAGGATGGGAAGCAGAGAGGGTTAACTTCTTTCAGCCTTTTTGTGAAGTAATAATGGCCTCCCTTTGCCTTCATGACTGGAATTGGTAGGATGGAAGTCTCCTTCCTTGAGAAGAAGAAATGGTTCATATTGACCAATTTTATTTGACTTCTTATGAGAAAAATGAGAAAGTTCACATTCTTGTTTACATAGGATAACTATCATTCATCCTTCTATTGAGAGGCAGTATCATTAGAGATAGATCTTGCAATAAATAAAAGAAAGGGGCCTTGAATTTTAGTCCTCTTCTAGGAGTTTAAATAAGCTGATAAGATATGGAATTCCTCTGGCCTTCACTTGTCTGACCTATGTAATAGGAATAATATTTTATCAACCAGAAAATAGAAACTGGGAAAAGACAAGGCCTTATTTCTTCCAAATGTGTGTGCAGTTTTTATGATGGGCATGTACCACTAATATTCTCAGATTTTAACTAAGAATCAAGATTTCTCATGTGCTGTAATAAAAGGAGGCTTCATGCTAGACAATTAAGGGAAAAGTGGAGAAAGCACTAATGCTTTTCCAACTTTATTTCAAAAAGCATTTCAGAACTCAGATAAAAATGGACTTTTCACACAGTTGCTAAATAACTGGGTACTGGATTAACTCTGCTTGTTGATAGTTTATTAGGTTGTTTATTGTCTGTCTGTTGCTGGTTTCCTAGTAAATAGTAGGTAAAGCAAAACCCTGTTTATTTCTTCAATTAGTATACAGCTAACTTTTAACTATTCGAGGCCAGACTTTGCCACATTTTTGACATGCTAATCAATTGTACTAAGAGTTTAAAATAACTTGTTCAACTCATCTGTTGTTTCCTTTCATTTTTCCCCTACTCATGAAACCTACAGTCCAGCTGGACACTTAAAAACAACAAGATACCTAATTACTGTTCTAGTTACTATGGCTGCATAACAAATTATCCCCAAATTTGCCAGCATAAGACAATTATTTATTAGGCTTATTGATTCTGTGGGTCAGAAATTCCAGTCAGAGCATGGTGGGGACAGCTTGCCTCCCCTCCAAAATGTGTGAGGCCACAGCTGGAAGACTAGAAAGCTGGGAATCATTTGAAGTTTGCACACTCACATTTCTGGCAGTTGATGCTGACTTAGACTGAAGGGTAGCCGGGCTTATTGGCCAGAAGGCCTAGCTGTGACCTCTCCATGTGATCTCAGTCTTTTTCTAACATGCTGAGAGAAACCTGGGCAGAAGCTGTAGCTTTCTGAGTTGGGCAGTCATTTAATGTTATGTCTATGCACTCTCTTGGTCTGAGCAGTCATAAGCCTGACATGTTGAAGGAAAGGGGAAAATAGACTACAGTTCTTCATGGGGAATGAAAAGATCCTGAGAGAGTATATAGAGCTTCGAATATTGTTGTAGTCATTTCAGGAAAGTACAATCTGCCACAATTACCTTCCCCTCAATATTTACAACTTGTATAACCTATACAGCCAAGAAAACAACCAAACCAAAAAGTAGCTCCTATTAAGCAGGTGCCTTGCTTCTACTTATGGGGGAGAGAGGTATTTCTCTTGGGAAGAAAAAGGAAGAGGAAATAGTTATTAAGCAGAGAGTCATCTGTAACAATTTAATTAAGAGGGTTGTGAAAACATGAGAGACACCTAACTCTGGGAAATGAACAAGGGGTAGTGGAAGGGGAGGTGGGCGGGGGGTTGGGGTGACTGGGTGATGGGCACTGAGGGGGGCACTTGGCGGGATGAGCACTGGGTGTTACATACTATATGTTGGCAAATTGAACTCCAATAAAAAATTTAAAAAAAAGAGGGTTGTGAATTCTAAAATAATAAATATTCCTAAATTAAATGCAAATATCAAAATCACATTGTAATAACAAATTTAAATGTTTTTGGATGGATTGCTCTTCTGGACTATTCAGGACCTCAACTTTACTCCATTGGACTGGATATATTCTAGTTGTTTACTAGGGTTAAAGATGGTAATAGTAGTGGTATTTTCAAAGGAAAGGAATGTGGTAACCACATTCCTCCTCTGGTGGGGCTTTAAGAATTTGATAACTTTTGAAAGTATTCAGTGGGATCAGAAACAGAAATGATGTTCACTCATTGATTAATTCTTTCATTCAAACCACATTTGTTGAATACTCAGTCTATACAAGGCATGCTAATTATATTTTCTCTGTCAAGCACAAGGATTGATAATAAACTGTGTCCACTTTCAATAGTAATAATAGCTATCATTTATTGAACACTTAGTATATGCCTGACATTGTGCTAGCACTACCTACAGGGTTATTCATCCTTATAGCATGAATTAAGGCATGCATAATTTTCAACCGTTTAATAACTCAGCCAATAATTTAGGAAAGTTGATTCTTTGTTTAAGTTTGTATATCTAATTGGTAAAAGATCTTTGCTTGGTATCAAGCTTTGCTTTGTTGGGCTAAAAAGCTGTTTTTTTTTTTTTTCCCAACTAGGCTAAACTACTTCTTCCAAGAACTTGTCTTATTGGAAAGAAGGGAATGAAATAAGATATACTTATAAATAAATGTAGTATAAGTTGAAATTTGTTAAGTATCCAAAAGGCTTGGAGTTAGGAGAGCCTACTTTTTTTTTTTTTTTAATTCAAGTTAGATAACATATAAGTGTAGTATTGGTTTCAGGAATAGACGCCTACTTCTTTGTGGAATAATTCGAGGGAAGCTTCCTGGAAGTCGAAGCATTTGAGTTAGGACTTGGAGAACTGGTAGGGTTTTAATATACGGAGATGGGGATAAAGAAGGAAATCTAGATGTTGGAAAAAAGTAGCTGGAGTTTGAAGAGCATGGAGATATTTGAGTAATAGCAAACCAGACCATTGAGAGGAATCCAAGTTTGAAAATTAGTGAGTTAGAAGGCTAGAAGTGTAGATTGAGTCCTTTTGGTAAAAGACCATATCTGGCAGCTAAAGGAAGTTCATCTAGGAGTTCTGTAAGTCATGGTAAATAGCTGAAGGTGTCCTCATGTGGACAGAATACAGCATCAGGAAGAGGAATCCTAGTGTTGCCTAGGATGGATCAAAAGGGTTTGAAGATAGCAATGCTAGGAGGTTTGCAATAATCCGGAAGATGGTGATGAGGACAGAGATGGGATTGGTGAGGGGAAGTATAAAGAGAAAGAGTGAAATGTATTGCCATTTCCATAAAAAACTAACAGCAAAGGGAAGAGCCATTTGTTATTATATCTATATTTCTCACCAACTGACTAGTTGCTCAAGTAAAATACATTTGCCTCTTACCTTTAATTATCTGTTTTTATTTTATTAAGTCATCGTCTCCAGGGACCCTACTGAGCACCTGCCTCTCATTTGGAAATGTGTTGTCATGGCTCCTGTAGAGGCTGTTCTGCATTTGGAAATTCCTTTTCTATTCCATTTATTTCGATTAAAAGCTTTGCTATTAGACTTCTTACAAGTCATATGCCCTGAATAAAAAGTCAGAAAATAATATGAGCAGCACCGAAAATGCTGAATTGCTGGTCAGTGTTGTTAGGAGCAAGAGGCACAAAGGGGTAACAGTGCACATTGCAAGCAATTTTGTAGAAAAGGTTTATCCAATTTTTGCCCCTGAAATAGTTCAGATTTTTTTTAAAAAAAGAAATGATGTGCCTGGTTCATTCTGTTAACATTTCCCTGTCCCTGTGCCCCTCAAGGTAGGTCTGTGCACATGGAGAGGTTAATATTAATATTGCCTTTTTACAGCTAAATTATCTGGCTCTAGAACCATTCACAGATTCTATTAAAGACCCCTATGGAGGATTGCTTCTTCAAATAGGCATTTTAATTCACCCGGGTACAATAAGGTGTTACCTTCCTTTCATTAATAAAATGGGAACTCATAAAGAAAACCAGATTATCTTGAATTTATGATCAAGTAATTTTGTTTCTCTTAGCCTGGATAATAATTGTGAAACATCATTTTCCCCCTTCTTTCCTTTTCCCTTCATACACTTCGACATTCTTAATTTCTCATGTTTATTTATCTTTTTTATTTTAATTTGACAGGGAAAGCTATCTAGGACCCCAGGAGGCAAATGCTGTGACTCAAGAATTGGTCCTTTCCATCTTCAATTTAATGAAATAATAAGCCAGTAATTGATTTATATTTATATTTACATTTGCCTTACAAATTCTGGGATTTTTGTCACCTTTATTGTAATTCCATAAGTAGTCACTAAATTACTTCCAATAAACTCTATTTTTCCTTACCTACCCAGTAACTGAAGTCTTTTATCGTAGTCTAGAGGCTTTGTTCTTCCATCTGGTTTCTCATGTCATTTTTCTTCACCATAGAAAAGGTGAAGATTTATATTTCATTTTAAATTGTTAATGAATTTTTTTTTGCCTCAAACTCTTTGTACCTTTATCAATAGATAATTTGTTCCAAATAATCTAGCTTTGTGCCTTTCTACTTTCCACATGACCGCATCATTGGTAGTCTGAAGATGACAGTCCTCTGGTGTTATTAACAATTTAGGATACAATGTGGAATTGTAACACAATCAAGGTAAATTTCTGAGCATTCCATCTAGCTTTCACAAAACCTTTACATCCAAACTTTGATCTTCCTGGGCTTTCCTTCATTCAGACACTCGTTGCTTTATCCTTGCTTACTAAGGAGCATAGTAGCTTTTCCAAATAGCTAATTAGGGGCACCAGGGTAGGTTAGATTGTTGGGTGTCTGCCTTCGGCTCAGTTCACAATCCCAGCATCCTGGGATAGAGCCCTGCATCAGGCTCCCTGCTCAGTGGGGAATGTGCTTCTCCCTCTCCCTCTGCTGATATCCTTATTCACTCTCTTGCTCTCTCTCTCTCTCAAATAAATAAATAAAATCTTAAAAAAAAAGGAATAGCTAATTAGAAGGAAGATTGAAGAAAGAAGGGCCTTGAGATGTAGACAAATGATATTTCAAATGACAGCTGGTAGCCTGATGTTTTTGGAAAATGTAAAACTGAAAAATTAATAATTGCACTGATATTAATATCAGTCTCCAGAGCATCTACTATGTGTCAGGTGCTTTTCCATATGTCATCTAACTTTATTCCACAATGTATGTTATCAGTGTTCCCATTTTATAGATGAGCAAATTCAAGCTGAGATTCTAAATGACCAAAATTACTACAACTAGTAATTGGCAATACCAGAGTTTTCTCTGGGTCTGTGTGACTCCCAAAGCTATGATATCATTCTGTTGTACCATGCTGCTTCAGTGTGCTGTGGTAGATTTCTGTCACCTTTGGTCTTCCACGAAAACATTACCTTCTATGGCTCCTACTTAAGGAAGTAAAATAGCAATTTGTCTTAAAAGAATTTCATTGAAGTTAAAAAAAATACTTTTTGGTGTTAGGAAATGAACATCTGAGTTTATTTGAAAAACTAGTTACATGGAAGACCTGATACCACAATGAGGTAAAATTAAGCATTTTAAAATAATCCTGGCATCACAATTTCAGGAAACTTGACTCCAGATTAGATTTTTCTTAAATTAAAGAGGTTCCCCATGATATATATGTATTCATTCATTCATCATTCAGTCAGTCACTCACTTCATTTGACAAACTTTGAATGACTATTGTGTCCACAGAAACACTCATGGCTCTTGAGAATCCCAGCCGATCAGGCAGACCAAACAAAATGAAATACAAAAAGCATTAAAAGCTCAGTTTCAGTATAGTTTGGGTAAAAAAGTAAGTGCTGTAGTAGCCTTCCTTTCCCTTCACCTCATCCTGCACATTGCCAATAGTGTATTCTTTTCTAAAACCCTCATCCAATTATGTCACTTCCTGGTTTTAAACTTCTGACAACAGTCATTGCCTCTTAAGTAACTTTTGGCCCTTTAGAATCTGTTGCCACTTGCCTTTTCTGGCTCCTCTGGAGGTGCCCCCACCAGAGCTCAGCCATCCTATACTGCTCACTTTTCGTTCCAGATGCCAGGCACTCTCACATCTCTAGTCTGTGCTCTTACTGCTTCCTCCTGGGGTGTGTTGTGCCCTTTCTCCTTCAAGTGGTAAGTTTCTCTTCATCCTTCAGGATCCAACTCAAATTGTGCCCCTCCTCTGTTACTTGTCCTGACAACCTGCTCCTCTCTAGCAGGAAAGAAAAAGTTCTCTTCCCAGACACTTCAAGTCACAGTATTTTTTATAATAATAATTTAATATAAAAATATTTTGATTTTTCTCTGATAAGAACACAAATCCTTCCAGAACATGAGTCTGTTTTATTCATCTTCATATCTTCATCCCAAGACTCTGACACATACTTGGTCATCTATAAAGATTGGAGAAAGAGAACAGAAGTGGATGAGTAGGTAAATGCTATGGTAAGAGGGACTAATTTTTCACAAGTGGGTTAATGGCAGCTTCTTCCAGGAGTGATATGTAAGTGGGGCTTGAAGAATGAATAGGAATCAGCAGATGT
Source organism: Vulpes vulpes (assembly GCF_048418805.1). Lineage (NCBI taxonomy): Eukaryota > Metazoa > Chordata > Mammalia > Carnivora > Canidae > Vulpes > Vulpes vulpes. The sequence goes on from NC_132795.1 coordinate 87,578,952, forward strand.
TATGAGCAGGGTTCAGGGTTGGTGGAGAGAGGGCACCACAGCACAGGGAACTGTGTATCTGAAGGCTTGAGAGAGCATAGCCTGGTTGGAAATTGCAAATAAACTAATATCTTTAGAGATTAGCATACATAAAAATGGAGTAGAGTGGGCTCAGAGCATGGGGTGGCTTCATACAGTGATGAGCCTGTAGATGTGGGGATTTCATTCTTTCATGTAACTCTTTGGGGAGCCACTGAAGCTATGGCAGTCACCAGGTGAATGTGGTTGTATGGGTGATGAAGGGACTGGGAAGGGCTAATTGGGAGATTCTTGCATAGTTGGAAGGAGGGACAAAGGCCCATTTAAGGTGGGGTGACAAGAATGCTCACATTTTGCTAGGACTTCTGTCCAGAAGTGTCTGGCTTAGTCAACTTTTTTTGACTCTGCCTGCTTAGACCTCCTATATTCTGAATATATATATATATATATATATATATATATATATATATGTATGTATGTATATGTATATATATACACACACACATATAAATGTATACTAAAATACATTCTAAAATATACTCCTATATTTTATCCTCTACACATTCTCCCTCATTCTCTCCACTTCAGCTTCACCCCAGATTCCTTGCCATTCTTTGCCACCAAGAAGATCCCTCCCTCAGGGACTATGAGTTTTCTGCCCCTACTGCCTGAACACACTCCCTGCCAGTCTCCCCCATTGACCTGCCTCAAATAGCGCCCGTGGTGGTCAGTCTCGCTTTTGACCCTGCTGTAGTTTCATTCTTGGTCCTTAATCACTACCCTGCATTTCTTGTGTATGTCTTCACTGCCATATTTCCCATATTTCTCGTGTAAACTCCATGAGATTACATATTTTGTATTGTTTTTTGCTGTATCTCAGAACCTGGGATTATGCCTGACACATAGTAGGTGTTTCATAAAAGTGTATAAATATGCCAATGTTTTCCAAACTTTTTTTTACCTTAGGATATAGAAAATATAACAACATTTGCATGGTATCAGGGTATATTAGAGGGAACTTGGAGGTGTCTATATGCTACTTGGTTAAAAAAGAAAATTAATGACTCTTTTTGATGTTTAATTCTAGTAAGAAAAAGAAGATTAAGTGTTGAGAAAATACTGAACTTTGAATTTTCATTAAAGTTCCAAGCAAAAAATTTGTATTTTTACAAAATTCTATTGCCATTGTTAGCTTATATGTGGCACAGCTGTATCCTATTTGCCGCATACCGATGGATGCTGGCCCCCCATTGCCTTTTTCCTTTCTGCCTAGATTCAGGATTTTGCCTCTAGGGCAAAGTTTGGCTGGCAAGACCATGTCCCTAGCTTCATCCCACACCTCCTCTTCCACATGTAAACTGGCCTAATCTCACAGGGCATTCAACAGGACTGTGGTCCATGCTATTGTAACAAGGACACTGAATGTGAATTGCCTGCTTTCACCAGCATGATAAAATAGTAAGTAAGTAATGTTTGTGAAAGTTTGGTGTGTTGGAGGGCTCCTTGCTTAACCGCAGCTGAGCAGCACCATCTGCTTGGGAACAGCCAATTTGTTGTTTGTTTTACACTGAGTTTATTAAAGTTACCCAAGGGAGAGTAGGAGGGACCTTATTTGGAAACTTGTTTCCTTGAAAACCCACATGATTTAGTGGAAGGAATACTAGAAAAAGCTTCCCAGACCCAGGTTCTAGTCCCACCTATTGTTTGAGCTGTATGATCTTGTAAACTGCCGATTCCTCTGAGCTCTGGTAACTTCATATGCAAAGTAAGAATAATGCCTTTCCTGCTTATGTCTCAGAGCTGCTGTGACAATCACAGCAAATCCAGTAATGGCAAACTAGAAGTGTATTGTATAACTTAGGATGTTAAAAAAAAAAAAAAACTTTTAGGATGTTATTTTTGCTAAGTATTGTTGTTAATACTAGCTTTAAGTTATTTAAGGGTTTCCACATCTGTAGAGCTCTGCTGAGTGAAAATTAGATTTCCCATCGTAGACCATCCCACTGGGGTGGTTGCCAGGGTAATTCTATGCATGTGAGTGCATACCGAGTCAGTCCCTAAAAGCTTCAATTGGCCCAGGCTTCCTTATCCGGAAGCTTCACAGAGCCACTACATCTCTTGTCCATTAAAAATGAAAAGACTCATGAGTAAGATTCATGTTCCTATTTTAAACCTGACAACTTGTTAAGTTATATATTCCTAAAATGAACTCATCAGCATCAAGACTTAGCTACAAGTGTTGAAATAAGGATATGGTTTTACATAGATGAACAAAGTTTTATTAAAAGGTTACTAATCCTTAATTGGTGCTATTTGCCCATTTCTCATTTCTTCTAAGGATTTAGAATATGTAATCCAAATTATTTATTATCTTGCTAAAAATAAAAACTCCAGAAACAAGTGGATGGTTCCTGTTAGTTTCTCTCCTCAAACACTGATATATTCTAAAGGTAAATCCATGTACTTGGTGAAATGATCTTTAGTTCACTTCTCAATGGCAAGGTATGATGTTCCAGTTAATAAACACCCATAGGAGCTTTGCTATAATTCTTGAATATCTTTGTTTTTTGTTTAGTTTGGTTTGGCTTTTTTTTTGTATTAAGGGGACATCAAAAGCATTAAAATATCTTTCCAAGTATTCCATGTATTGCTAATTCTGTTTTCATCATTTTGCTAATCCTGCTGTTGAGAAATTTGTTCTGATTACTATTTTTAAAACGTGCTTAATGTCTCTGTGTGCTTCATGAACATTTTTCCCTCCTTTTTGTCTCAGTGAAACCTTTCTTTCTTGATCTACTGTACAAGTATTGAGAGAAAAAAGGGTGTTTTAAGAAATTATTTTAAATTGCTATCATTTTTTGAAAACACATATTTTCAATTTGGTGTTTTGAGTCTCAGGTGAAGAGTGTAAGAGAGACTGTAGAAAACATTACTTTGGGAAAAAGTTCCTATTTTGGTTCCACAGATTGAAAATCAGATTTTTCCAGGATTTTTACAGCATATGGAAATTGACATCCCCTGAAATTTGGAGACACCAAAATAGAAAGTAAGGCCAGATTTATTTTCACTTTTAGTAGTCTGGCTCTATTACCTTGAATAAACTAGTCTTTAGAGAACCATTTTTTTTCTCATTCTAAGAGTTTAGTGAATTAAGTATAGAAAATATGGAAAATTTATAAATACGTAAATAAGAAAATAAAATATAATGAGTAATTCCACAACCCAGATATAATTAGTGTTGATGTTTTACTATATTTCCTGTTTTTTATCAGTGCATCTCAAATCAATATATTTTTTTAAAAAATTAGGCCGTGATTTATTTATATTCTTGCATTTTGTTTTTTCTTTTACCATTACATTATTAACATTTGTGGAAAGAATAAACTGAATAGAAGTCATTAAATATCAATAGTACATTAAAAGTCTGTATATTATTCTTTATATAGACATATAATTAATTTTACTGTTCTCTTACCATTAGGTAGGGACAAAATTTGTATTTTTATTAATAATTGTTGGATGAATATTCCCATAAACAGATTGTTTTCATTTCTAATTGTTTCTTTGGAACCATCAAATACTTTATACATTCATCCTATCAATTTGTATTTTTTTCTATATCCAAGGTATTAATCCAAGGTATTGAGGCAAGTTTTTAGTTAGAATGTTAGAAACATTAGTTTCATTTAGTTAGAAACATTAATTAGAATATTTTTCAAAATTTTCTTAGCTATCTTTCATTCAATAAATATTTATGGAGTTCCTCCTCTGGAGTTCCTCCTCTCTGCTAGGCAAGACAGATATATTTATTCTCTGTTCTCACCAGACACATGGCATAAGTCTAGAGAAGGTCTTTTTAAACTGAACTCTAAAATCACTTGTAAGTTAAAAAAAAAAGTAGAGATTTTAATTGTAATAACACTAAGCCCATGAAATAAAGAAAAATTGACATTCTTACTAAATTTAGTCTGCTATATCTGAGACACAAAGGTCTATTTATGTATTCTTTTATGATTTTCAGTGAAAATCTGTATTTTTCCAGAATACTTTTTTTTAAAATAAGTTTCTCTCTGGGGAAAATTTCATGGTTTTGTTGTACTTTGAGAAACATTTCTTTTTCCTAATCAGTTATTGTACATATAGAAGAAAATGATTTATTTTTATATATTTAGTTTATATTTGGCCATATTCTGGAACTCTTTTCAGTTCCTCTAAGAGACAAACATAGTTTGAAGTACATCTTTGACACTGCCAATTGTATAAAGTTGACAAATTATACCAGTCTTGGTCTTGTTCTCTCAGTGTGTGAACAGGACCATAAACCTACCTTATGGAGTTACTAACAGCTAATGAGCTACATGTTAAGGAGTTTAGCACAATACCTGGCACATAATAAGCATTCAATAAATTATAGATTGTTATAGATTATAGATTATCTATAGATAATGTTATAATTATAGATTATCTATAGATAATGTTATAGATTATAACAATTATAGATTGTTACCATTTTCTGAAATTCTTTAAATGATTTACTTATTTATTTCAGTTTAGCATAGTGTCTCCCACTATAATTAACATTTTTCTTTATTAACTTAGATACTATATTATTCAGAGCATAAAATTTTATTGTTATTATCATAACTACATGACAGATTTTACTCACTATATTTTGATTCTTTTTTGTTTCACGTAAGTTTTTAATTTTAATTCTTCTATGTCTAATGTGATAGCTGTGACACCAGCTTTTTTTTAATTGTATGTGATATTGACAGATACCCTTTTCTTTTTCATTTTTGTCCTTTGTGTTAGCTGTATTTCCATTAGCAGCAATATCCAACAAAATGATTTACCCCATCTCAAATGTTTTGCTTGCTTTTAAAAATAGTTGTACTTACTAATATTTTCTGCTGTAATTGATATATTTGATATTATTTCTCATATTTGAAACAGTTTTTATGCTTCTTGTTTCTTCTGTTTTCTGTTTCTTTATAGATTGTTTTTTCTTTCTTCTTCCAGTTCGTTCCTTTCTTCTTTCTTTCTTTTGCTTTTTTTCTATCGACAGTTACTTATAAGGTATACATTTGCTTCTAACTCTAGTAACTACATTTATATTAAAATAAAACTTCTTAGATCTGTATTTCTCCAATTACAGCATGGAGAAAAGAACTGCTTTTGATTAACCACTAGGTAAGATGAAGAAATTGCCTCCTTTACTACTTTCTTTTCTTTAAATCAGTTCCAAGTTTGTGTTAATATCATCTGAGGTGTTAGATCTGAATAATAAATAATGATTTTTAATTTAAATTCAGTGAGCCAACATATAGTACATCCTTAGTTTCAGATATAGTGTTCAATAATTTATCAGTAGCATATAAATAATGATTTTTTAAACATTATGCTTCTTCTCTTACAAGAACCATTTTTAAAATCCATTCATCTTAATTATTACATTTAAAAAATTTTAGATTTAATATCCTTTTTATCACCATTTATTTTATATTAATACTTTGTTATTTTCAATTTAGATATTTTTCTGCATTCTCTCTTAGCTTAAGTATACCTTTGGGTACTTTCTTTTTTTTTTTAATTTTTTTTTTTTTAATTTATTATAGTCACAGAGAGAGAGAGAGAGGCAGAGACACAGGCAGAGGGAGAAGCAGGCTCCATGCACTGGGAGCCTGATGTGGGATTCGATCCCGGGTCTCCAGGATCGCGCCCTGGGCCAAAGGCAGGTGCCAAACCGCTGCGCCACCCAGGGATCCCCCTTTGGGTACTTTCTTAAAGGTATATGGATCATATACTTCCTGAGCCCTTGTGTTTCTGAGAATATCTTGGAATTGCCTTTGTAGATTTATCACAGATTGTTTGTATATAAAATTCTTGGGTCACAAACTTTTCCCCACAAAATTCTGTATACATTGTATTTAATAAAGCCCAACAGGAGTGTGTAAAACCAGCTTGACTTTTTTTTTAACTTCTTTGTAGATAATTTATGTATTTTTTTCAGATACAAATAGGATATTGTTATATGTTTATACTCCCCCCTCCCTTTTTTCCCTGAATCCTTAGAAGGGCTCTCTGTTTCTTCTTCTATAGCCTTTGTCTCATGACTTGTTTTTTTGTTGTTCTTTATCTCTATGCTCTAGAAATGTACATTGTATTGACTTCAGTGTCAGTGAGCAAATTTTTTTCTGAACAGTTTGTGCATTGCCTCTTTAATGCACTTTCTCTTATAATAACAGAATTCTGGATTCCTTTCAATCTTTTCTATTCATTCAACTTCTTTATCACTTACACATGCATCTCAACTAATTCTTTTCAAACTAGTCTGTTTCTGGAACATTTTACCATTCATCCCTTGCTTTTGAGGGTACATTTTCTTAAATCTTACTGAGAACACTAAGGAGAGGGAATATTTTTCCCTTTAGTTTAAGAAAAGCCTTTTTGTATTTTTGCTTTGTTTCTATTTCTTCTGTGCTGTTGTCCTCTGATTTTATGTTGGAGAATCTTTTTGCTAAACTGTTTTTTGTTGTTTTGCTTATCCAGGATGAGGTATAATCTGTCCAGGCCAGGCTTTAACCATATCATGCTGGTAGGTGGACCCATCTTAGAACATCTTACTGTTTTCCTTGTTATTAGAATTCCTCTCGGATCTTAAGCTGATGATCGAATGTCCATTGTCAAGCAATCATGTACCTTGCAACATCCTTTTGAACAGGGGAGGAATTTTCTGTTCTGTTTTGATCAGCTTAATTTGTATATTTTCAAGCATCATTCAGATTTTTTTTCATTCCAGAAGGAATACATAAAATCTCTAATGCCCCAGGAGCATCTTTTCCACAGTTTCCTTGATTCAGATACTTTTGTCTCAGATTCAGTGTGTCACTGGCCATTCCACCCTTTATATATGCCTTACTAAAATTGAAGTCTATAAAAGAGCATAGAAAAGGAGAGACTGATAAGGGTTGAGGATGGGGTGGCATGGTGAAGATGGACTAGCACTGGTTATCTCATAAAGCAGTGTCTACTCAGTTCCTGGTTTTATGATCAGCAGAGCCACCATGTTGCTAGAGAGAGATATGCAGGGGAGGTGGCTAGAAATCTTGAACTTTCATTTCTTCTGACCTCCTTGTCTTATTTCAGAGCTCTATCCACTCTTTGATTATATGAAATTTCTCCTGGCATATTTCGCATTGTTTATTTAGTATATCAAGTTCCACTAGTATGGCAATTTATCCTTTTTCTCCCTTGTGTTTCAAGTGTATGAACATAAGGATGCATTAGATGCCCCTAAGTAATCCCAATCCTAACACAGAGCATGGTATGATCCATAAAAAGAAGCACCCCACAAGCTGATGGTAAAACAGTGACCAGCAGATATACCTTCTATATAAAGTAGTTAATAAGAGGATCAGACCTAAGGCTTTTCTGAGGAGCCAAAGGTGATGGCCTCACCATCTTTCATGTAAGGATATTGGATACAAATATTGTGTTCACATTAAAGAATCAAGAGGACTTATCATGATTATGAATGAAAGGAATATGTAGAAGGGAATTGGCAGGGACCTGTTAAAAAGCTGAGGATCTGGGAGTTTGGGTCAGGTGATGATATTTAGAAGATATTTGCAATTCTGTTTATTAACCTGCAATTCTGTTTATTCCCTAAATTAAATCATCTGTTCTCTGAGGTCTCAGTTGTGTGCCGAGAATAGCATTTCAGGAAACCCGTCTTTAGACTCTCAAGTTTTGAGCATCCCAAGGGAGCCATTTTTAAAGATACCTCTCATTCACATATGTAGCTTTTTAATTCACATTCTTGTCCCTGTTCAAAATAGAGCAGCTGCTTCTGCAACTGTAAGAGACTTTCTGACTTAGATTGAGGTCTGTCACTGTCCTTTTATGGCAGGCTGAATGTAGTGTTGGTTGTCAGTTAAAGAAAGAATTAAATATTGCCTGCTGTTGTACATCTTAGTCTAGGATTCCTTTTCCAGGTACAGTTGGGGCCCCTGCTCTAAGTCTCCCTCCTCTTATTCCTTGGACTTGGAAGAAGTCCAAAGGTAATTTCATGTCTTCCAACCTTGATATGGCCACCCGTAAAAGATGGGAAACATGAAGCCATATCTAGAACCAGGATGAATATTTGGAGAGTGATGTATAAATAAGGGTTGGTAACCAGAACCAAAGAGGCAAGGGGTACATCATCTCATTTTACCTGTCTTCACACAGGTGACTTCCTGGAACTCAGGGGCTGATTTATGATTGAAGGACATAAAAGGTTAGAAGGACTGCTCAGTATTCACCCAGAAAGCTGAGCCCAGAGAGCAAGATGGGTGGCCCAGCACACTTTAAGAAGAGAAATCTGGTCAAGATAGGCCATCTCAGTCTGTGACAGACTATTAAATCCTGTGGAAAGTAAGACTTACAGATGAGTCCTTTTATAAGTTCTGTATTTAGCAGAAACATTTTGCTTTGCAGTCAATAACCTTCTGATTAAAATAAGGTCTTTGTTCACTAAGAGAGCTGGCTGAACACTTTATCGTTCCAAATGCCCTCCCATTTATTCTGAATTAGCTTGTTCACACTTTAATGGATAAAAATTTCCATTTTAGGTTTTTATATATGATTATGCATTGCAGTTAAAGCCTCTTTTTTTGGAAAGGTTTTACAATGTGATTTTATTTGTTTGCTAGTAAAATTTATTACCGTAATACTTTTACCATCCTCATTTAATCTTCAGACTTCTCTTTAAAAAAAGTCAATTCACCATTATGTTAGCTACTTACACTGAAGTGTGTTGGGGTGTGGGGGGGTGTCCCATTTCACAGTGTATACATTCTTACTGGCTTTGTCTTGAATATTTTATTCTGAGGACAGTGAAATCAGTTTTTATAGAAATAAATCATTTAGCCATATTAAGATTTGAAAGGGTTATAAATGGTTTATTTTCAGCCATTATTGTGAAAATAGAAAAGGGGGAAAAAAAACACCCCACACTATCATTTAAACATGTCAATTCCTCAAAATAGTGCAGAGGCAAAGCTTCTTTTTATTATTTTGAAACAACAAGATTGGATGAATAACTTACATTTGGTTTATTTCCTTTTGAGCTTTTTTCTCAGTCACTTTTAATATGAATATACATTTCTAAAACAATAATTGTTATTTTAGGGCACATATGAAGAAATAAATACTTACTGAATATGTTTAATAAATGTAACATAAATATTCCTTTTATATAGATTTTATATGTAGATTTCATATATATTTTTCTCTGAATTTATTTTAAAGTTTAATTAATTTCTTGGATTCCAGGAATAAATTTATAATCCATTTCCCTTTTTTATAACACCTTATATTAAGATCTATTTAGTTATTGGTGCCCTTGTCTATTGGCATATCTTCATTCAAATATGTAGGAAAATTTATTTAACACTCCTTGCATGACAGCTTAAGCCCTCCAGTGTCATTGAACTTTATGTTGATGAAATGCTTCCTATAGAACTCAAGTGCTTCTAAGAACCCCTGCCTCGGATGAGATAAACATGATCTAGCAAAAATGGACCCATTACTCTGGACTCTGGTCACTGATATTTTTAGGACAATTTAAATTAATGTAAACCTGTAATTTTTAGAATTTTTTCCCTGATGTGGTTGATTAATCTGATTATGTCACAGAATTGTCCTTAAAAAGATAAGGAATAGTATTTTAACTAATGCTCAATCTCTGGACACAGTGCCTTCTTTCACCCAATAAAAGTCAAAAAACTTAAAAGTTTAAGTTCTTAATAGATGCTGAATTTTTATTTTCAAGGTGTTAATATGCAGCAGGTATATTAAACTTAAGTTTGTATGGTTGTGCTTGAAGATATCATTAATATGAAAGGTACTAAAAAAAATAAAATAAAATTCTATGTACTACTTTTTATCCATACACACACACACACACACACACACACAAATCATCATACAAATTCATATTCCTCTAAAAATATTTGTAAATGTTACTCCAAATACACATTTGGTAGATTCATTATTGAATCTTTATATAAAATTCATCTTCTATAAGCTATTCAGAATCTTTAGAATTCTTCAACATGTCTTAATAATTGTGTTTGAGCAATGTTTTACATTTATAGGAGTTTTAAAAAGGCAGGTGCAATGTGACATATCAGAAGAAGCAAATTAAACTCTTGTAAAGCACAGCTGGAATGCTAAAAATGTGTATTTGTAATTTAAATATGTGACACCATCACACTGTAAAATCAGTTCATAATTAGAAAACATCTGTTTTTTCCAATATGATGCCTAATAGTATATTTAAATAATTTAGAATGCAATAAGAAAAAAAAATCAAGGAACAATAAGTGATTCATGGACATTTATTTCCTTTTGTTTTAATGCCCTACAGGAGATTCTCTAGTAACCTATCATATTGAGGGTACTTTCTGGATACAGCATAATCATTAATGATGAAATGCATATGCCAGACATATGTGCTGTTATGACCTTATTGTGTTAGTCAAATAAATAAATAAATAAATAAATAAATAAATAAAACCAGGTTCTGTAGGTTGTGGTGTTAAGAAGGATTTACACACTGTTATTTCTCTCTCACCCCACTTTTTTTGTTTGTTTTAATCAAAAGACATTGAAACAAATAGAAGTTGATTATTTTAACAGGAAATTTATGTGAATGTATTGCAAATAAAGGGAAGCTGTTGAGTTGTATGAATTCTGGAAATATACTTGAACCAAGTAAAATATTGAGTTAAAACTTAACAGGATCAATTCGAGTTTAGCTAATAAAGTTTGAACAAAACCACAATTTCTCAAATGAAGTTAACATGGTAGATTAGCCACACATCTGTCATCAGTGTTCACATAGGAAGGTATTTATATATGTGTGATGAAAACTCAAATGGGTATTTTTATTCTAACTGAAGTATGCACGCTGAATAGTCTCTTGGTTTATTGGCAGTAAATTGTGTAACTTTTTTTTTTTTTTAAACCACAGTCCAAGTATTTGTTTCAGATATGGACAAACCAAATGTGTTTTGGGAGGTTCTGTTTTTGATATTACGAGCCTATGTCTGGAAAGGTTTTCCTCAAATCCCCCCCCAAAAAAGGAAGAAAAATTAAAAAAATAAAAATAAAGATAAGGCATTTGCAGCAGCTAAGAAACTGAATAAAAGCAGTTTAGTAGTGCAGGTCAAGAGTACTTCTTAAGCTCAGCCACCAAGCTGTGGTGAGTAAATTAAATGCAGCAAGGCCTGGCTGACAATGAACTTTGCTGTTGGAAGGGGGTGTATTAAAATGCACAGACTTACCTTTCTATTTTAAATGCAGTTTTATCACTTTAATTCTTGGGTGGGGGATGGAGGCGAAGACTCACTTTTTTGCTGGGTTAGAGTACACAAAGTTAATCTGCTACTATTTATATTCATCTACTTTGAATCGCCTTTTATCCACCTTTGCTGCTGCAGCCCACCACTCGCCATTCATCAGTTTATACATTGTGCGCCAGGGCAAATAATGACAGAATATCTAGCTAAAGAAGGGGTACTTAATCAGCAATCAAGATTCAATTTGTTTTAATTTTAGCAGGTGTTTGTGAGGTACATTGATGGGAGAGATAATATGTGCTGCTTTCATTAGCTCTCTTGTTTTTGTGCTTGAACATTTAAGAGCCAGATGTTCGGAGGTGAGCTGATCAGAATATTAAGTCTCCAGAGGTTGGTTTCCATAGTGTTTTACATTCCTTTCTTTATCTCCCTCGATTCACCCTGAGCTCTGAGGTGCAAGTGCTTGCAATGACAGACTCTATCTCAGCGTCCTGTTCAACTAAGGCTTTAAATTAGTGGCTAATTCTCGGTATAAAATACTTTAGTTTAATAATCTGCCATTAATTCTTGGACTCTGGGTCATCCTCTCTTCTCATTCAAAACTCTTTCCACTGATAATCTATTTTAGAATTATTTGTGTAGCAGCTGGTATTTCATCAGGATATTTTCTCGAAGCAAAAACACGAGAATCACATAAGCTACAAAGGTAATGACCCCATCATCTTGTTAAATCCATACCCAAACTTGATCAGTGCTCTGTCATCAACTAGTCAAAACATGACAGTGACGACAGCATCCTGGCCTAAACAACAATAACAGGGCCATTTGAAATTGGTAGCTTTGCTGACTTTGAAAGTTATTACCTCTTGCAAGGAAGTGTGAATATTCTTACATGAAATTATTTTATAATATAATATAAGATTACTGAGTTACAGTTTGCAATAAAGCATTAATAGGACTTGGAGAAGATCTAATCCGTAGTTAGGCTTTGTTTTACAATTTTAACTCAATGGTAACTGAATTTAGCTTTTATTTAATAGCTTTGCTACATTGCATTATGGTAAGCTGCACATTTTTTTTTTCCTTCTTTTTCTTTTGGTCGTCCTTTTCTGCTGAAAAACAAACCTACCAATAAAGAGTTAATTGAATTGGCATTGGCAAGAAGATGTTTTCTCCCACTATTAATTGTTCTCTGTTTACTTTGATATTCAAGGATTGTACTGTTTTATAAGCATATTTTCTTAATTGTGTCACCTTGTACCATAAGTATGTCAGAGGGGAAACATTTGCAAGTGATTAGATATGGACCTATGTGTCACCAAATGTATGAGGTACATACCCTTATAGGATATAATTGTGATCTTTTAATATGCAGCCATTGACCCAGACTTGTTATTATCTATTATAGTTTATAATAATGTATCTCTTTATGATTAAATGATGATGCCCGGCAGAACACTATGATTAGCATTTCAGTTATTTATAGATTATGTCAGAGCAGTAATAAACATAAAATGCTGTTAATGTGTGGCTAATGAAATCTGGACATGAACAAGTTTATGAATTGATATAATTCATTTGAGTGTTCTAACTGAGCTGCTGGTTCTTGTCATAATTCAAAAGCTTAGCAGGGTTCACCGATTAGGTGGTAGACTAATTTGCTACAAAAAGTCAATGGGTTTTCATCGTCTTGGGCCATCATACCCAGCATGGCTGATTGCATAAGGACTATACAAAGTAATTCTCATAAATATGTTTATTAAGCTTAATATGTTTTGTAAGGGTAGGACGGAATCAACTATTACACAACATATGTAGAACAAAAATCACAGTGTTAATTAGATAGCCAAAAAGATATGTAGAGCAAAATCATGAAAGGCTAGAGAATTATTTGATTATTAAGGGAGGAAAAAACCACGGTGATTCAGGAGCAAATGTTGATAAAGACTGCAAACTGAGGGTGCCTTTTGTCCCCCCTTGAGATACTCATCAAGTACACATTAAATTCCATTTGACTAGTATGACCGGAAGCTGCAAGTTGCATTTCTCAGGCTGTTAGGACGAACTTCACATCTGTAGCTCAATTCAAATCTCCAAGGAAAGATATCAGTTTATGCTTTGTTCTAGTGGTGTTAATATACTTATTAGAAAGGTCTGTTTTTAAGACCAAATCTGAAATGATGATTTCTTCTCAGTAAGCAAAACCCAAAGACATCTCTGAGGTTCATAGAGATCGATCTTTATGGCCAAAGAACACTCACTCCTAACTCTCAGGCAGTAGTGGCTGACTCCTAGACATGCCACACTTGCATAGAACACCATTACAGAGCCATAACTGATACATTAAAAATAAAGTCCGTTTTGGAAGTCATAATGTAAGGAGAAAAAATACATTTATTTTCCAGCTTCAATTTGTATGTAAAATATTTGGTTACTTCACTGTGTTAGTCTATCTAATTTAGGCACTGCTTCCATAACCAAATCTGTCTTTTTACTATTCATCACGGATCTATAGATGGCAGAAGTAGGACAAAGAAAAGGATGATTCAAGGTGGCAGCTTTTGGATGATGATGATGATGATGATGATAATAATAATAATAATAAACAACCAGCACTACCCACAACAGCAACTTTCCAACAGTAATGACTAATGCCTCTTGGATATTAAGTAAGCCTGTGGTGGGTTATCCTGGGGATATCCTAGTTGAGGCTGGATAATCAGATGGATGATGAGACTGGATCAACATTTCTCAAAGAGTGTTCCATGGAATATCAGTACTGTAAGGTGCTCTATTTTTAAAAAACATGTTTTCAAAATAAATAAATAAATAAGTCTTTTAAAAAGTGGGGTAGAGTACTTGGGTGGCTCAGTTGGTTAAGTGTCTGACTCTTGGTTTCTGCTCAGGCCATGATCATGTGAATCAAGCCCCATGTTGGGCTCCACACTCAGCAGGGAGTCTGCTTGAGGATTCCTACCTTTGCCCCTCACCCCACTCATGCTCTCTCTCTCTCTCAAAATAAATAAGCAAATCTTTAAAATAAAGTTTTCAGATTAGTATGATAAACATTATTTATTCCACTCTGTAGTATCTATTCTAACTGATTTAAAATTGATTATTTAATCCATGCATCAGGCAAGAAATAGTTTATAGATATAGTAGATGTTCAATAATTTGTGGACTGAATGTAACCATTAATTACAATTTTCTAGAAAATTCCTTATTACTGGGATTGAAGCAGTTTTAAGGTAAGCCATGCATCTATATGTTTAATATGGTTGATTTTGTAGTTTGTCCTGCAGTTGTGGCATAAGGGTAAGTGTTTTCTTCTGTCTATCTAAAAAGAGGAACTGGGAAAATAATCAGGAGAATGGAATCTTTTGCTCCTTTTTGATAGTTTTTTCCCCTTAAGGGTATTCTGTCCTCAAAGTGGACATTTACCCCAAAATTTTTGGGGGCAGGATACATAGGCCCTTGCCAAACACTGTGGGTGGAGAGTGGAAGGCTCCTTGGGGTAAAGCTTTCATCACTGTCTCTGAGAATATTTCTCAGGTTGGTATTCTTTTTTTATCTTTTAAATTTTTATTTAAATTCCAGTTAGTTAACATACAGTACAATATTAGTTTCAGGTGTACACTTAGTGATTCAATACTTCCATATAAGACCCAATGCTCACCACATCAAGTACACTCCTTAATCTCCATCACCTATTTAACCTGTCCCCTCCCCACCTCCCCTCTGATAACCATCAGTTTGTTCTCTATAGTTAAGAGTTTGTTTCTTGATTTGCCTCTCTCTCCTTTTTCACTATGTTCATTTGTTTTGTTTCTTAAATTCCACATATGAGTGAAATCATATATTTGTCTTTCTTTGACTAACTTATTTTACTTAGCCTAATCCTCCCTACCTCCATCCATGTCATTGCAAATGGCAATATTTCATTCTTTTTTATATCTGAGTAATATTCCATTGTATGTATATACCACATCTTCTTTATCCTTTCATCGGTTGATGGACACTTGGGCTGCTTCTATAGTTTACTATTACTATTACTATTACTGTTTCCATAGTTACTATTATAGATAATGCTGCTATAAACACTGGGCTGCATGTATCCCTTTGAATTATTATTTTTGTATTCTTTGGGTAAATATCTAGTACTGTGATTGCTGGATCATAGGGTAGTTAAAAAGCTATTTTTATATTTTTGAGGAACCTCCATACTGTTTTCCAGAGTGGCTGCACCAGTTTGCATTCCCACTAGCAGCGCATGAGGTTCATCTTTCCCCACATCCTCATCAACACCTGTTGTTTTTTGTGTTGTTGAGTTTAGCCATTCTGACAGGTATGAGGTGATATCTTAGTGTGGTTTTGATTTGTATTTCCCTGATATTGAGTGATGTTGAGCATCTTTTCATGGGTCTGTTGGCCATCTGTATGTCTTCTTTAGAAAAATGCCTATTCATGTCTTCTGCCTATTTTTAATTGGATTTTTCATTTTTGGTGTGTAGAGCTTGATAAGTTCTTTATAGATTTTGTATACTAACCCTTTGTCAGATATGTCATTTTTGCAAATATCTTCTCCCATTCCATAGATTGCCTTGTATTCTTTTTTTAAAGATTTTATTTAGGGATCCCTGGGTGGCGCAGCGGTTTGGCGCCTGCCTTTGGCTCAGGGCGCGATCCTAGAGACCCGGGATCGAATCCCACATCAGGCTCCCAGTGCATGGAGCCTGCTTCTCCCTCTGCCTGTGTCTCTGCCTCTCTCTCTCTCTCTCTCTGTGACTATCATAAATAAATAAAAAAAATTTAAAAAAAATAAAGATTTTATTTATTTACTCATGAGACAGAGAGAGAAAGAGAGTGAGAAAGAGAGAGAAACAGTAGAGTGAAAAAATTATAGATGCTTCTGAAAAAAATTGAAGGAATCCTTCAGTTGTTTTTAAATGATTTTTTAGGTCTATGGTGTCTTTCCACAAACCTAGTACTACACAACCTTTGTGTGTGTGTGTGTATGTGTGTGCATGGTGGTGGTGGATGTGGTGGTGGTGTGGGTGGTATGGTAGCTCAACTTAATCCATTTATCTGAAGCATTGAATGTAGTTTTAGAGACACAATAATTCTTTATTTTTCCCTCATGTCTCATTGGTTTGTGGATGAATAAGAGAGCTTTTATATGTGTGTGTGTGTGTGTGTGTGTGTGTGTATTTGGTTTACAAAGTATTTAAAAGTAATTATGGTTTAATATACCTTGTTTAGTTGATAGACTCTTTGAAGAAAAACCAAGAGTCAATAAATCCTCTTTTGCTAAAAAATAATTAAAATTAAAATTATTTTTTAATGAATCCCTTGATTCCAAAGTCCTAGCTTAAAGAAACATGTTCTTAGGTTAAGTGGAAACGGCTGACCAGCAGGTCATGATGTAGGTATATGTGTGAGTGTAAACTCTCCTCCAGCATTCAAATTCCTTGTTAGAAAGAAACTCCTAATGCAGATAATTTTACAGGAAAAGTCTTTCTTCAGTTGGGTGGGATAGATAGAAATTCAGGTCTCACAAAATTGTGTCTCAGTGAATGCTCCCTCATACCAAAATTTTGCATTTACAGAATAAAATGCTTCCAACTTTTTATCAGGTTCTTCATAAAATTCTCTCTCTTTTTTTCTCATAGCATCTGTTAGAGAGGGACTGAGGTCTTTTACTAAAGGTTGTTTTTCTTTTTTTAATTGAAGGTCTTTTTTGTATCCCAGAATCAACTCATGAAAATATTTCAATTCTGTATTTTTTTGGTTGAGAATCATCTATTTGCCATAGGTAGGACCAAACACTGAGGTCTCGGTGAGCCATGAGTCTCCTCACTCCTTGTAGTTCAGGGCTTTTTAAACTACAAATCTAGCATTTAGGGTTGTAACACCTAAGAGAATGTTAGTTCACAGCTATTCACATTTCTTTTCATTTCCAGCCTTTGTCCCTGTAGGTGTCTATACATAACTAATTCTTATTGATGGAATGTGAATGAAGTGCTATGTCACCTTCTAGTCTGAGGTAGTTAAAAGCGGGTGGGCCTTGTACATCTGTACTCTATCTCTTGCTCCCTGCCTGTCCTCTTCTTCCTTTTCCTTTCTCCCTCCTTCCCTTGCTCTCTCCATTTGTGTATTAGAAGTTAGGGGAGTGAAGTTGATGATTGCAAGATAGAAGTGGCTCAAGTTCCTGAGTTGTCCAGGAGAGGATTATCCAAACCACAAAGAGGGAACAGGGTTAAGCCACTGAAATTCCAGGGTTTATTTGTACCATAGAATATATTAGTCTGTTCTGAATGATACAGTGGGTTCACTGTAGCATAAAGTTGGTAAAAGGAACTGGAAGAATTTCAGTTGAGTATGTTCTCATCTATAACATGTTTTTTTTTTTTTTTTATAATACTACTAACTACACTGATAAATCAAATCCAACAAAAATAATCACAAATAGCTATCTATTTTTGCATCTGCAAAGACTTATTGTGAGTATACAGATAACCAAAGAAGACATTTAAAATGGACCAGTTATAATAGGGCCAGCAAACAATAGCAGTGGCCCTGACCTTCTCCTCCCCTTCTCCTCAGTCCTGGTGTTTATTAGGTACTTACTAGCTTCTGGGTGTTTTCTAAGAGCTTTACTTGGAAAATATAAATTAATCCTCACAATAACCCAGTGAGGTAGGTAGTATTATTTTCCTTATTTTACAGATCAGGAAACTGAAGCCCAAGAGGTACATTGCCCAAGGTCACATTGCTGGTAAGTGAGAGGATGAGATATGAAACCCAGAGAGTCTGCTGCGAGAGCCCATGTGCTTAACCCCTACGTTATGTTACATAAGCCAGTTTCTTAAATGATACTCACAAGTGTGGATTTGTAGATTTATAAGCATAGTGCTGGGCATGAAGCCAATACTCCAAAAATACATTGGTTAATTTCTTGGTGCGGGGCTTCTGGAAACCAACTCTTTTTGGTAAGGAAAAGGGTCGTGAGCAACACTGCCTCATTCAGGGCTACTGAAGCACCTCCGTTTTCAGCACATCATTTGGCCTTTTCTTCCTTGCTCATCAGTTCTGGTAGCCCCTTAAACTCAGAGATACCAAATGTTCAGAGCTCCTTTGGGAGAGGACGATTATGCATAGACTAGATTTGAAGAGCCCTGTACCACAGAAAAGGGCTCAGCTTGTGGCATACAAATTATCTTAAAATACCTCATGCCCATCTCCAAAGCTTCAGTGTATTCTTTTGCCCTGTTTGTAAGATTGTCCTGATGTAACCTTGTTTTCTACTGTCTTTGGATCACAGACTGTAAAACAAAGAACTGGCATAAATGATGTCTAAGATGCTTTACTTTGCCAGCCAGGTAGATCATCTAACTGTCTCTACCATCCATATTTCTTATTCCGCCTACTATTTTGTAGTGAGGAGTGTTCAAACATTGGGTCAGACAGACCTGGATTTGGATACAGGCTATATCACTTAGTAGAGGTTTGTCCCTGGGAAACTTATAACTAAATCTCTCTAAATCTCTCCCAGTACCATATTTCTCAACTATGAAATGAGTATAATCACATTGACTTAGTACAGCTTGGCCCATAATTGTTTTCAGTGAACCCTCACCTTTTAGTTTCTGTCTGTCTGTACATGTATCATTTTTCAAAGCCTAACTTTTGCTCCATCTCCTCCTCGAAACTTTCTCTGATGAATTCAACCCACACTGTATATTTCTCCTCAAATTGCTTTTGCACTTATTTTCCTGTGCTCCAGAAATGATCCTTCATTATACTTGGCATCTGAGCTGACATCCATAATCAAATCTCATTTAGTCTTTCTTCTTTGTCTTGATTATTCAACTAGTATGCAGGTTGAGGGTAAGGAGCTTTTTAGCCTGCATTTCTCCTAGAGCTGGGCACACAACAGACAGCTAGTACACACTTCTTTTAATTATCAGCCCATATATACCTTTGCTATAAACCAGCAGGAGAAGGGAACAACTCAATTTAATGATTGCTTAATTCATTTTGGTAATACACTGCATATGGAGACAGGGGGAGCCCCCAAGTGAGGGAAAAGTTGTGATACAGGAAAAAAATGAGTGCAAAATGCTATAATGCAACTTGAGAAATAGATATATGGGACATCCAAAAGATGGTAAAAAAAATACATCTGGTTTGGAAAATTAGAAAGGATGAATGACATGGTTTCCATTACAATGGGTACTATCTGTTACATTGTATCCATCTCTAGTCCAATTGCTTCATCATCAGATGCAACTGAAAAACTGTACCAAGTTCATCAGGAAGCAGAGGGATGTGCCTCAGTCATGAGTGCATTAGCTTGGCATTCCTTCTGTCCCACTTGTTAACCAGTACTTATTCTAATGGTCCTTAATGACATGGGCGGAATTCCCTCCATCCAGTTTATTTCTTTAAAAGTAAATCTCATAATGCAAGGATATTTATATATAAATTTGGAAGTGCATATGTTTTAATTTTTAAAAAGCTAACAGATGTGTAGAGTGGAAAAGTAAAGAGTGCACTTACAAAAAATCATCTGTGATCATTCCAGGGCCTGTGCAGAAGCATTTAACATTGTTCCCTCCACATGGCTCTGACTCAACACATGACTCTATGGGCATTTGCTCCCTTATCTCTCATATCAGCCTCTGTTCAGTTACCTTTCAGTATCATTCACACTACACACATTCTTTTCCTGTGGAACATAAATCTTTTTCCTGTCTCAACAAAAAAGTGCTGGATGTAATCATACACCACCAGCTTCAGCCATATTCTGCTGATCCTTTCATTCCCCCCCCCCTTTTTTAATTTTAAACTTCAGGGATTAAATTAGTTTTTGCCATATTGTTCCCACGAATCATTTTGCCTTGCCTTTGAAGATAAACCATACCTTCTTCCTTTTCTTTATTGAGTTAAGGAGGAAAAAAGATTTGAAAAGATTTGTAATTAAACTTGCTTCAATAAAGTAATCTATCATGAATCACTCTAACAAATTTGACATCTGTAATAAAACTTCACTTTTACATATACCCCTTTATGTCAACCCAGATCTTTTAATATTCTTAGGAAGGGAACCAAAATAATCATAGAGTCTTTGTCAGTACAATTAGCATAAATGCTGTGAATAATTTGACAACATCTACACCTTAAACTTCCCTATGGTCTACCGTGTCTTAGCATTTTGATCTTTATTTTTGGTGGGGGGAAATAAGCCAGTGTGTTACCCTTTTCTTGATCCTAATGTGAAATTCTTTTTCTGCATATCTAAATACATATCTGACTCAACCCCTTAGCAACCTTACCCACTTCTTTATCTCCTTCTCCATTCACTAGCTTCCCCACTCTGTAAAGTTAAAAAGAATTATGAGTGTAAGCCAAGAGAATGCTGGGCTCGGAAGTGTGTGATTTGAAGATGTTGATGATAAGCATGGAGAATTACAACTACCCTCTTTAACTAGAATGTCATGTGTTTTCCTCACCACCCACAAAATCCCACAGGCAACTTAGAGGAACAGTATTTTGCTTGTGTCTGTATCTTACTGTTGCAGTATATTGTAATGAAGCAAGCATTAGAGAACTAATTCAGAGTCTGGATAGCAGGGGTTATTAGGAGACAGATCATCTGAAATACAGGTGAGCTAAACTTCTTTAACAATTTTCAGGATACTTGGACTATAGGAAGCCTTTGTACAAGTAAATATAAGTGTTACTTTACATAATAGGTAGTTATTATATAGAACACAGTACCCCAAATAAAGGAAAAAGCTTCACCAATTTGTTCACCAGTGTGAAGTTGATGCCACTTGAGGACCACTACTTACCTGTAAAAATATCTCCCTGCCCTCCCTCTCCCAATGTATTGTGAGAAAGAGGATACTGACAGTGGTTAAATCTTGAAGTTTATATTTTCTATTCTCAGTTATTACAAGATTTGCTAATTCTTGCCCCATTTTTCTCTTTATGGAATATTCTATAGAGTAAGAATAGGTGTTTAATTCTTCATAAGATTCTTTGAATTCATAGGCAAAACATTTTTAAGATCCCTATAAAATTAGGATGGCTCTAAATTCTGTAATGGCTATATAATATCAGTCTGGGCGTCTATAAACAAAGTGTGCCATTTAGAGTTCAGGTTCTTCAGTGAACATGGGTGATACCTGATTTTTCCTTCTTGCTTCATTGTGTAATGGAAATGGTCAGCATCTATGCACCAAGCACGCTGCTAGATGAGTAGGGGCATAGAAAATGATTGGAAGATATAATTCCTCCCCATAACAGTTTCCAGTCTACTTAAAGAGAAGACTCAGAGCATATGTGGATGATGATCCTTCTATAGATCATACATCCAAACAATTAGGGTTGGGGGGAAGAACATTCTGATTCAAAGTAGTCAAACAGATATTCTGGAGGAGGTAGAATGTGGAGCAGGTCTAGGAGGAAGGGCAGGGAGGTGACATTGTACAGCAGAGTAGGAGGAGGAGGTCTGTGAGCAGCTTAAGGAGAAGCCTATAGCATGGGTTACCAAGAATACGGGAATGGTGACAAGAGCCCTGGACTAAAAGCTAGAGGATGTATGAAATATTTAATGTTTCTGACATTCTGCTTCTTCATCTATAAAATGGAATAAGTATACCTACTTTGCATATCTTACAGAGGAGTTGATGGTTCAAAAAATAATACTTGTGAAAGTGCCTTGAAAGTTATAAATCCAAGTGTTACTTGTGACTGTATGTGGGGGCATTTGGAGAGAAGCAGAAGAGGAGACCTAACCAGGCTGCTGCTCATGGAAAGGAGGTTAGACTTGTTTCAGGAGATAGAACTAGCCACAGGAGAAATCATGCAATTCAATTAAATTTTAAAAATATTTCCTGATATTGTAATAGATGATAATGATAGAGATTAAATTATGTAGAAGACAATCATGGGCTCTGCCCTCCTTGATCTGATGATCCTCTTCTCCCCAGAACTCTGTCCTTGTGCCAAACCTACAGGATCTCATCATGACCACAGTATTACCCTTTTCAAAAATATTGTCTTAATTATGGCTTCTTGAAGACTTACATGTTATTGGGGGAAAAATGACTAAATGTTAAGTCACATAAAAATGCCAGGTGCTGGGAAAATATTCCTGAGCATTTCACTGAGGAAGGAACATGATAAAAATAGTCTTTGAGGAATGTTAGTTTGTTGTGGGTGTGAAGAGCATGTTATTGAGAAGTGTGGCAAAGACAGTTACTGCTTCCTGAACACCTGATGCTCCTGGGCCTTCCACAATTAGCAGTGCCATGTGACTAATTCTGGCCCAAGGGCTGTGAACAGACGCTGTTTCGCTTCCAGGCAATGCATTTAGTAGTCATCTATGACCCTCCAGCTCTCTTTTCCTGTGTGTGGCAACCCTGGAGGTCTTTTGTTGAGATGGCAGAGGCCCAAAATGGAAACAACTTATATCTCTGAGTTACTTTGTGTTGCGAACTGCTTTGGAGAGGTGCTTGGAAGAGTAGCAGCCTTTGTGTGAGCACAAAATAAACTCTTTTGGCTTAAACCACCGAGTCCTATCCTGACACTTACAGTGAGATAGGCTGGTAACAATAAGATCTGCCAAATGGCAGGAATATTATTCTAGGGATGAGATGATTGAGGTAGAGTTGGGAAATGCCCTGAATGTTCTGCTTGCAGTTCCTGGCTCTTATGTAATAATATTCCATTCAACCTCTCATCCAAACAGGAGACTAGGTTGAAAGCCAGTAAAATGCATTTTTTGTTAAACTTGTAAATATTATATGCAAAAACAAAAACCTGAGGACTAAATCCCAAGGATGGTAGTTTAATGCATAAGATCATGTTCACTGAGGGAAGAAATAAGTGCTGGATAATACTTGTGTGGAATTACTCCACTGCAATTTTCTCAGGTTCCTTTCCAATGACAGAACAAGCCAGAAATGACTCCACATCTACTCTCATGTCGTGTGGGCTTTGTTTACTATATGGGCAGTTTCTCAATGAAGAGAGGCATTTCAATTATTCCCAGTAGCGGTGTTCCTGTTGACACCTTGATGCCATATAGGAAAGAGTTAGTGAGCTTTAGCCTCTGGAGCTAAATACATTTTATCAGGAAACAATTTCAGCAATTGACTCTCATCTGGTCATGTTACTTATATCTTGTTATTTCTCAAGGGCCCTGTAATTAAAGCAGGTGTGTGTCCTCTTAAATTAGAGTTGTGGCAACTGTAGATATTGCACTAAGTTCTAACAGGAGACCCTAATAACCCTTAGATTCCATAATTAAAATGAGGCTGGTGGGAGTGTTTGGCCAGGGAAAGTGTCAAAATGGGCAAATATTTCCCAAAGTGATGGGCTTATAGGATACATCATAAGTGAATCAGAAAACATTTCAAACAAAATCACAGACCCCTTTTCCCTCCCTCCCTCCTTCCCTCCCTCCCTCTCCCATCCTCTCACCCACTGTTCCTCCTTCTTTGTCTTCCTTCCTTCCTTCCTTCCTTCCTTCCTTCCTTCCTTCCCTGCCCCTTATTCCTCTCTATAAATAGACCAAAGCATAATTTCAATATAGATGTTTTTCCAATATTCAGTGTAAAATGTAAGACAAACCTTTTTGCTATTTTAATAGCTAATATTCTAGTAAGCAAGTGACCCAAAATTGTTAAATGGCAATCTTGGGGCTACTTTTTATGTCTTAATTGGGTATTGAGCATGTTCTACAACCCTTGAAGATTGTGGAAAAGTAAAGGCAATTGAGGAGGAAGAAAAACTATTGAGGTAAGTGAGAAGAAAATGTGATAAAGTGGACCTAAAAAAGAAAAATAAAGATGAAAACAGAAGGAGAGAAACCATAAAACACTCAACTACAGGAAAGAAACTCAGGGTTGTTGGAGGGGAGGAGCAGGAGGGATAGGGTAACCTGGTGATGGGCATTAAGGAGGGCATGTGATGTAATAAGCACTGGATGTTATATGCAACTGATGAATCACTAACTTCTATCCCTGAAACTAATAATACAGTATATGTTAATTAAATTGAATTTAAATTAAACTTTTTTTTTTTTTAAAGACCTAAAAGAAGAGAACCAGGGGAGGAGAGTGGCAGGATTTGTCTTGAGGCAAATGGGCAAGGGCGGGGGGGGGGGGGGGATTAAAAGAATTTCCTCCGAATATATGTGTGTTTTGCAAAAGTAATTCCACATAAATAATATGTGGTGTTAATTACAATGCTTAGTGCTCCTATATTGCCTTTCTTTTGTTGACTATTTTTTAGAGGAGTTTTAGGTTCATAGAAAAATTGAGAAGGTAGAAATTACCTATATTCCATATGTCCCGTGCCCCCACACATGCAGAGCCTCCACTACTACCAATGTTCCCCACCAGGGTGGTGCATTTGTTACAAGTGATGACCCTACTTCGGCACATACTAATCATCCAACCTACCTTGACACTACATTATGGTTCACTCTCGGTGTACATTCTGTGGATTTGGACAAATATAAAATGACATCCATCAGTATAATATCATACAGAGTATTTTCTCTGCCCTAAAAATCTTCTGTGTTCCTCCTATTCATCCTCCTCCCCCCCCCCCCCCCCCCAGCCTCTGGCCAACCTTTAATCTTTTTACTCTCTCCAGAATGTCATCATCTGGTTAGGATCACACAACCTTTTCAGACCAGCCTCTTAAACTTAATAATATGCATTTAAGATTCCTCCATGACTTTTCATGGCTTGCTAGTTTATACTTCTTGAGAGGAAAATAAACTGATCTTCAGTTCTTCTAGAGCAAGAAATGCATAGTAGATGATTATCAGTCCCCTCACCGACACTCCCTTGGCTCCCTCAGCCCCAGTAAGCAGTCCCTGTGCATGTTGATGTCTTCACGTCTCTCAGCTTCTCTACTTCAGGCCTTCCTTAGCTAGGTCAGCCCTGATTAGGTGTAGCCTTGAGGGAAGGGAACTTGATGTCCCTCAGGGTTTAGTGCAATTCTCTCTTATGGACTGGATCAGAGAAGAAATGCCCCAGGCTTCTAATACTGCAGTGGTACAATTCTGAGGTTCATGTCTTCTCAGTTCCCAAGGGACCTGAGAGGCACTAGGCCTCTGGTGTGTTCACAGTAATAATGGCCTCACAACTTGCCCTTACCTGCTCCCCCTCCTTCCCTGACTTGCTTTCCCTGTTCCTTGACTCCAGCTTCGCTGAGTCCTTGTCACCGTTTTTGCTTTTGTAGGAATTTAAATACACTATTTCCACTGTAAAGTGTTTTTCAAACTCAACTCCTCTGTTCATTTAATCTGATTTTCAACTATTTTTGGAATAAGTTGAATTGAAATATGTTTACCTTGACACACAGCTCCTAAAAGGATAGAAAACAGAATTATGGGACTATCTCTTCTCTCCCATCTCAAAAGTGTTTTTATTGGTCAGGCTAGGTGATTACTAGTGCTTTCAGGGTTATTATCAGAAGTGCTAATTGGTTAGTAAACAACACAGCTTATTATAGTATTATAAGAGAAAAATGCTAAAAGTAACGTATTATTTTTATTTCCCTTCCCTCAGCCCCCAACAACTATTGAGAACCGTTTAACCTCTAAGTTATTAAGGAATTTTTTTTTCTTTAGAGATGACAATGCGTGATGATTTCTATGTCCTTAGGGCAAGGGTAAATCTTGGTGTGCAGCCTGAACCAAACAGATAAATATAATTATTATTTCTGTATATTTGATGATGAAAGGGTTTCAGGCTCCACAGACTGATCTTTCTGTCGCCAACTGCGTACTGCCGAAATTTTGATTAAAGGCTCACTGAAGTAGTTTATCAGTATTTGTTTGGTTTCAGGAAGTAAAATATGTGAGCTCAATATGAATGACAGACTACATCCAAAGAGAGCATTTGTTTCATCAGCCTGGGAAACTCAGAATCCTTGCTGTAGATAATGTATGAGGGAGATATTTTCCCTTCTCAGATTTGCATAGAGCTCAATAGTTCCCTGATTCTAGACGTATTATGTTCTGTGGTAGCTTTCCTCGCCTCCATCTTCCTCTTGCAAATGTGAACGTGCTAGAATACAGACATCATTTAAAAAAATAATTTAAACCCTTCAAATTCCCCTGTCTGGAAAATGTTTATACAATTTGTAACAGAGAAGCCCAAAGTGCAGCTGAAGACAGCCAAAATATTTTGCTGACTTTTTGAAGGGATCATTTCTAGGCAGGGAGGAAAAAAATACCGATCTTGATAGAAGGGAAAGGAGGGAAAAAGCAGGTTCTGATTTTTAAACTTTTGGGAAATAGTAAGAAAATATTTTAAGAAATTCCTTTAAAAAATACTAAAATGGGTGAGTAGGTGGAGATAGGCTATGAAATGCCCTTGAGTCTCTTGAGTCAAAGCAAACTCATGTTAGGTGCACTATAATTTTTTTGTATATACTTTTTTATTGGAGTTCGATATGCCAACATATAGCATAACACCCAGTGCTCATCTCATCAAGAAGGTGCACTATGAAAAAAAAAAAAAGAAGGTGCACTATGATTAATCTGACGTTTTCTTGTGTGTCTGAGAGAAAGAAGAAAAGATTGAGAGAGAGATATGGAAAAAAAGAGGGGGGGGGAGGAGAAAGAAAGAGAACACACACACACACACACACACACACACACACACACACCCCTTGGTGAGGGGATAGGAAAACAATACAAACAAAACCATCATATGAACATTTCCAGAATTCACTTGATAATCGTAGAATGGTTATTTTATTCTTAGTGTATACTCTTCCACCCATAAATGGAAAGCACTAGTAAATACAAATAAACTTTTGATAAATCTCAGCTATTTACATCTCTCTATGAAATATGGGATATTTATCCTAATCCAGCCTTTTAACATTAAGAATTTTGAATCTTTTCATTTTTTCATTATTCTCATGAACCTGAGCCTTTATCACTCTGTATGAACACATCATGTACACGAGTGATTGCAAACAAACAAAACAAAACAGACATCAAAGGAGGATGCCTTGATTTCTTTCTGTGGAGCAAAACTGAAGGAAGCAGAGATATTCACCATTTATTGTAACTTTGGTGTTTTTCCAAATTGCCTGCAATACATCAAGCTCTTTGTTCAGACCTTTTAAAATAACATAAAGAGACAACATGCAGAACATTTAGAGTGAAGGCTGACAGTGTCTTTTCAGTTGATGGGACTTGGAGTAAAAAATAGTAATAATGATGTAATAATAATAATAATAATAATAATCAACTTACACAATGTGAATTAGAAAGAAAATACCTGTCTCTACCTTTTAGATTTTTGGGTTTCTCTACACTTGTAATATAATCTTTATATTTTGAAATGGTGGCTTATGTCCTCTTTTTTTCCCTTTTATTTTCCCTCTTTTTCTCTCTTTTTTAAACACTAAAGTCCCTTCTATGTGTGGGATAAGTACACAGTGAGGCATATGATAGGCACTACAGTAATTTTGAAAATGTGTATTATTTGGCAAAATAGTCTATAATGATTTGAGCCCATTGTGTACATCTGTATTTGGACACTTCTTTAAAAGTGAATTTTTGATCTGATAGACCGTAATAACTTCTTCCACAGCAAATCCCTCTCAGATGCTGAATTATTGGGCCTCCACTGCAGTTATGGTTTATTGGGTAAATAATAGTCTGACTGTACCAAGGCAAAAGTTATGGATGGCCTGATGTGCATGTTAGCTGCCTACAAATCTTGCCATACTTTCATTGAAAACAATTACCAGAGTATACAGGCCAATGGGAGGGTCAGAGATTCCTTTTGCATAATTATAATGGTATGCCCACTACCCTTTCCAAGGCCTTTTGTTTTGCATTTTTCATTAGAATATGACAGAAGTCTGAGAGGTCAGTGTTGGGAGCTTGTAGCCAACAAGAAAGCTGAATCTTGGTGTGTTAAGTGACTCATCCAGATCCTTAGAACTCTAGATGGAGAATGTGGCCATGAAGGTGGGTCTCCCTCTGTCTGCTGGGCAGCTGCCTTGTTCTCCACAGACTGTGTCAGGTGTAAAGTGATGAGGTTAGGTTTAGCATTTATCTTGAAGAAAAAGGGGGCTACTATGATGTTTAAATGTCAGCTGTATTCAAGTTTGATTACATTTGAGACCAGAAAAGAGAAAAACATTTTAAAGCATTAACAGGGAAAGAGTGATAGTGTTGAAAAAAAAGAATTAGTAATTTTATTTAAGAGCTGCAGTTCTGAGTTTGGAAATGTGAGTGGCAGGGGTGTTCATCGCAACCACAGGTATAGAATTAGGTGCTACTTCAGCAGTGTTACCAGGAGTGTTTTTTAGCAAATGGCTATGATTGTATTTCTTAAAATAAGTTTCTCAAAAGATAAAACAAATTTTCAGAATTGAGTTTGTTCTAGGGACTTAAACTCAGGATTTTCAATATGTGCTAGGTCACTCACATTCTATCTAGCATTTTCAAGAGTTAATAAATTAAGAATTTTCAAAATTCTCCCTAACTAAAGACATAAAATCTTCAACCTGTTTGTCTTTTATTTTGCCTATTTCTTCTTGCTAACAAGATTACATCTCCAATATTTTTTATGCAGTTGGAAGTTAAATATTTATTGATATGCTCCTGTATGCCAGACACTCAGTTTGGCATTGCTGGGTCTAATAATCTGAGTAAGATTAACCTGTATTAGTTTTTTAAATTCATCAGCTTGAATCAATACTCATTAATTAATAGGTCAGAAGTTTAGCAAAAAAATGACTGGGTTCTCTACTCAGAGTTTCACCAGGATAAAATCAAGGTATCATTTGGGCTGTTTTTATCTGGAGGTCCTGGGAAGAATCTACTTCTGAGGTCATTCCTGGTGGAATTAAGTTCTTTGTGGTTGTACAACTGAGATTCCCATTTTTTAGATGGCTTTCTTGGTGGAGGCTGCTCACAACTCCTAGAAACTGACATCATTCCTTGTCTTGTGGCCCCTTCTCTCTTCAAATATGCAGTGAGAACCTCTCATGCCTCAAATCCCCTTGGTGCTTTGATTCTCTGACCTTTCTTTCTTTCTTTCTTTCTTTCTTTCTTTCTTCCTTCCTTCCTTCCTTCCTTCCTTCCTTCCTTCCTTCCTTCCTTCTTTCCTTCCTTCCTTCCTTCCTTCCTTCCTTCCTTCCTTCCTTCCGTTTGTTCATTCTTTTCTTTCTTTCTTTCTTTCTTTCTTTCTTTCTTTCTTCTTTTCTTTTCTTTTCTTTTCTTTTCTTTTCTTTTTTTTTCTTTCTTTTTTCTCTCCTTCCTTTTTTCCTTTCTTTATTTGAGAGAGACGGGGTTGGGGAGGGGCAGAGGGAGAGGGAGAGAGAATCTCAAGATTTCTTTCTTTCTTTCTTAAAAATTTTATTTATTTATTCATGAAAGACAGAGAGAGGGAGACAGCGACAGAGGGAGAAGCAGGGTCCCCTCAGAACAGGGAGTCCGATGTGGGACTCAGTCTCAGGACCCTGGGATCATGACCTGAGCTAAAGGAAATACTTAACTGACTGAGCCACCCAGGCACCCCTGACTTGTCTTTCTGATGGAGAAAATTTTCTGTATTTAAAGACTTATGTGATTAGGTCAGGCTCACACTGACAATCTTTATATCATCTTAATGTCAACTGATTTGGGACCTTAATTCCGTTTGTAAAATCTTTTCACAGCAGTAGTTAGATTAATGCTTGATTGAGTAACTCAGAGAAGGTGTTTGTACACCAGAGACTGGGAATCTTGGGGGTCTATTTTGTAATTTGCTTACCACACCTGCCATAAGGGAGATTAAAAGTCCTTTAGGATGGATAAAGCAAAAAAAAAAATTAAAAAAAAAAGATGGATAAAGCAAAGATATGTAGAGATAGATGCAGGATGAACTATAAGAGCCACAGGAGAGGGATAAACCAGATGTTATAGGGGCTTTAAAAAAGGAGAAACCGGTTTTACGTAGGAAAATCTAGAGGGGTTTCATGAAAAGGAACTTGAAGTGTGGGCAGTATTTTTATTCCTTGAGTTTAGGAAAAGATGCTCCAGGCAGAGATAACCACACAAACACAATGACACAGGTATGGGAAAGTGAAGCATGTTGGGGGAAATGGTTAGCAGCACTATATAGAGAGAGTTGGAATGGATTTGGAATGGTGAGAAATGGAACTACAGAGGTAATTTCAATTTGGGAAGAACTTTGAATATCAGGCAGATTAGTTTGCCTCTAAATTGGTGGGAATGTACCATAACTGAAAGTCATTGAATGTGGGAAAGATGTGATTGGAACTCTGCTTTAGAAATATTGATAGTCCAATAGGGAGAGGTAGGGTTTGGGAGGTGGGCATCCAGAGAGACTCTCTATCATACCTTGGAAGGTAATGAGGACCTCAACTCTGCTAGGGAAAGTAAGAATGAAAGGAGGGTAAAGGATGAATGTGGTGATGCACCCTGTAAACTAGAAAACGGATTGCAAATATGGAGGGAAAGAAAGGGAAAGCTGACACCACTTTGAGCCCTCCTAAGCAAAGGCAGAGACATCAGAATGATTTGCTTTGGAAAGAAAATGCAAAGAGATAGGTTGTACATAGCATGATTCAGATAGAATCAATGAAGCCCCCAAGAATGAGGCAACCAAGGCCATACTGAACAAAGGACCAGTGAAGTAGAACTAACTGGGCTTTATCTAAGGTTACCATGAATAGGCCAAATGTGGAATTAAAATAAATCCAGTCATGGAAGCTGAAGTATGCTGAACACCTGGTAGTGGAGATCCTGGGATCTCAAACAATCATTTTAGAGAATTCAGTGGCCATAGACATGGGGTATATGGTCTAGTCCCCAAGTGGAAGGGGTTAGCAAAACATAGTTAAGATATTAGGGACCTATTCACCTCTTGGAAAACTGATGCACTATTCAGAAACTATTCATACAGATTGTGTGATCATGTAGGTGACATGAGTTAGGGGAGGGCTTAATGGTTGGCAACCCACAGCTTCCAAGGGCTTGGTAGGCACACTGGGAATAGAACTAATATCAGTTCAATGGGCTAGATTCTGTCAATATAGTGAAATATATTAGCCGTCTTAGAAATGAATGGCACAGTCTAGAAGGTGAGATGTTACTATCATATTTAGAATTGAAGGGGAATAGACAAGGCTAAGACTACTGTTTATTTTATTTTATTTTTAGGTTTTATTTATTTATTCATGAGAGACACACAGAGAGAAGCAGAGATGTAGGAAGAAGGAGCAGCAGGCTCCATGCAGGTAGCCCAATGTGGGACTCGATCCTGGAACCGTGGGATCATGCCCTGAGCCAAAGGCAGACACTCAACCGCTGAGCCACCCAGGCGTCCCAAGACTACTATTTATTATTCTGACTTTTAGAGGATAGTCACTCCAGACTTTCTGGCAGGCAGGTGGAAATGTGGTCTGTCCCTTGGATAAGTGATAGTAATTCTATGTTCCACAGAATTTTGGTGGAGAGTAGCAGTGACATTTTAGATATATGGAAAAAGGGGTAAGGAAATTATTAACTACTCTTCACTAAATTTTTAGTGGAAGGAGATTGTTCATGTAAAGGATCGTTTGCTTATTTTAAGAATCTGGTAGTTCTATGTTTGTTTATGGATGGAGGAGAAGGAACCAGTAGAAGTACTGATGATGAGGATTGAGGAGCAATCAGATGGTGTGAGATCCAGGAAGAAAGAGGCAAATGGATGGGATAGGCAGTCATAGTAAAGTTAGTGGGATTCTCTTTTTCTGGCAGGAGGAAAAGCTTGGGTTCTTTATAAAAAATGTAGAATACATCCTCCTCAAAACAGTGATGTTACCCATCTAAAAATAATATCATCTTCATAAAACCTATTTTTGAAAATACTTACATGATGGATCTGCTTTTATTCTCTCATACTTATTCTTCCTATTAGGATTTAGGTTTCCAAACTTTTCCTTAAAGTTTTCCATTGACAAGCCCTTTACTTTCAGGAGGCTGGATAATGAGGGTAGGAGTGTCCTTGGATTCCTACTTGTACCTTCTTGACTGCTGCATGGAATAGAGTAAGACAGAGGGCCCCGACACCAAGCCAAGTAGATCAGAATCCTGAATAGTGAGTGTTGATCAAGAGGGTGAAGATAAGGTGCTAGATGGAAGATGAAGTAGAAGGTCAGGAGACTACAAAGCTGGAGAATGGAGTGAGTGGAAAGGAGAGAATAAATCCGGAAGTGAAGCATCTGAGTAAAGCTAGAGAAGTGAAATCGGCATGGCTGAAATGCTGGATTAGTTTAAAACAATCGTGCAAATGAGGACTTAATCATAGAATGAAACCACCCCCCACCCCCCACCCCCACTGAGCAGGACATCAAAGATATTCCTGCTATGCTGCAAAAAGCATCAAAGTAGCAGCAGGCTCTTAGAACATTCTAAGAGCAGGGCCTTTCATGCCTCTTTTTCTTTGAGCGTCTTTGCCTATTCAACCAAAAAATACCACTTTTACCTAACTTTTTCACATAGCTTTATTTTTGCTTGAAATAGCCTCTTGATACCATCTTCCAAAACTCTCCCTTTAGGCCACAAGTTTCTTTTTTCTTTTTTCTTTTTCTTTCTTTTTTTTTTTTTTTTTGGCAACAAATTTCTGAAATCCCACCTCTTTTCAAATGAAAACTGTACTGGCACAATTGTAGAACTTCCTCTGGCTTGCTCCTCCAATCTAAACAAGAGACTGTGGCATCTCTTCCATCCTGCATCCTCCAACAGGCATAGTACCTTTTCTTGTACCTGATACTGAAAGAGCTTTTCTGAATATAACTTTTAAAAATATGTTTTCAGTTTTCCGTATCCTCATCAAATGTGTAACTGCTTGGAGCACATTTAAATCTCTGAATCTCAGATTACAGTACAGTGTAGTATTTTATTTAACATACATTTCTTGAATGTTCACTGTCTTCCCAGGATGGTGATGGTGGTGGTGGTGATGTGTGTAGTGGATGGAGATCCAGGTAGAGGAAATAATGGTTACCAAAGCAGAGGCATGTCTGGTGGAATTGCAGTGAATGCAGCACAAGATGTAAGGATGCATGAAACCATGGTCATGTGGGCAATTAATCTAGCAGTGTCTTTTGAAAAGAAGTGAAGATGTTGTTTG
This sequence comes from Vulpes vulpes, assembly GCF_048418805.1. Lineage (NCBI taxonomy): Eukaryota > Metazoa > Chordata > Mammalia > Carnivora > Canidae > Vulpes > Vulpes vulpes. Next base: position 87,612,493 of record NC_132795.1, read on the forward strand.
AGGTATCTGGAGTGGATTCCAAAGGCAGTGGGGGAAGCGCAGGTCTCCAAGCAGGGGAGGAAAATGACTGTGATCTCTGTAAAGACAGGGTTTGATATTTTCCCCCAGCAGTTTCCCACAGTCTCTAACACCCTGGAGCTAATCAGTAAACATTTTTGCTGAATTAAATTATGTTTCATCCATGTGACATGAATGTAATGCAGGGGCAATATTGTGACTACACTGCAGTGGGGAGAGGCTGGAGTCTGGAAGAATCGTTAGACCACTGCATGTATTCAGGTAAGAGATAGTAGCGATCATAGTATTATGGGTGATTTTTATTTTTCTCTTTTTGAATTTCTGATTATCTTGCAGATTTCTTAAAATGAACATGAGTTATATTTATCATTTTAAAAGCCTCCTAGTCCTTATTATGAAAGGAAATGGAAATGACAGACTTAGAGGCCTTTGGAGTGCTCATGGAGCAAAGAGGACAGAGTTGAGAGACATTTTGAAAATACTAGACATGGATGAAGAAATGACCTCCTGCCACCACATGTGCACATTTCATATTCCTTAAATTTATTGAGAGCTTTTTATTGCTGAGCTCTTTTTAAGGCTCTAAGTTAACCTCAGACCTCTGTGAGTTTAGGGACTGAGGTGGTCTCACTTACCAACTTTGGGAAATTGAGGTCCTCATGTGGGGAAATGAAGTTCATAGGAAATACCTCAAACAGGCTAGAAGAAGACCAGCGTCCTTGACCTCATTCTTTCAGGCCAGCCATTTTATGGGAGGCAGTGGTGCCAGAGCTTTGCTCCGTACACTCTTCAGGGGTAGTAGAAGACTGCCTACCGCTGGCAGCAGTTTGAGAGCTAGGCAAGAGCAATCCTGAGCTGTATTTTATACATTAGACTGTCTAGTTGCTTGTTATTCTCTGTGTTTATTTCCTAGGTTTATTATCCTTCTTTGGTGGAATCTTGTTTCCATTTTGTTTGAGCTGGGCTTTAGAGAATTGAAGAAAAGTTGTGTTCCCATGCAGTGGAGGCCCCCCTGTGTGATCTTGGCATTAGTAATTAGCATGAGTTCCCAAAGGGAAGGTAAATCTCAGGGTTTGGTGGGAGACTGTCAGTTCCAGGCATCTCTCCCTAGTGGTGATTCTCTCCCTAATTGTGAAGGACTAGGGTCTGATCCTTTTAAAGACATCTGCATACAACTTGATGCGTGTTTAAGTATGAGGGTAAAACTAGAGAAGAGAGAGGGTTTGAGTATGACTTGATGTTACAGTTTGCCAAGTTAGGTAACAGTGTCATGGACAGATGAAGCACTGATGAAGACAGGTTTTATGGAGAATGATTGTACTTGACATGCTGAGGTCAGGAGCTAGAACTCAAAAAGTCATATCCAAACAGCAGATGATAATACCAGTTATACTACCTCATGGCATTGCCATAAGAACAAAATCAATCACCACAACGCTGTGGATTGATTCTGGAAGTAGCATGAGATAATACATGCCAAAGTACCATAATATATGTTACTAATATTCAAAATAATAACCAGTAGCTCGGTGTGTTTTCCCATCTGTCACCTTCACATTCCGGTGGCATATTACTATGCTTTCTGTTCTTAGAAGCACTTTTAATTTTATTATTGTCAGACTTAGAGCAAAGACTTATTTGGAGAACTGCTTTGTCCTTGAGTAAGGAAGGTTTTAGTTTTCCTGGGAAAGTTGCATTTAGGATATAATGATTAAAGCTTAAATATAGCCTGATCTCAATCTGATTATATGGTTTAATGTTTTAAAAAATCACTGTTCCTCAGAAACTGCTAATTTTTTATTTCATTCAGCCAGGACTGAGAAAGATACTCACATTTGGAATTGGAAGAAGCAAATAATTTCCTTTTAAACACCACAAAAATCCCTGAATATTACTAATACTATAAGGCTTTTTTCCTACTCAATTTATCTGGAGAAACCCTGATTTGCATATGTTTGCATCTATTTGCATGTGAAATTCAAGTGACTCCCAACTCCAAGTATATAAGTTGAAACAAATTAACTCTTTGTTTTAACCTGCTGTGATTCTTGTCTAACACTATGTGGTAGATTTAGAAATTTAAGTACCTTTTTAATGGGAGAAGAATTTAGGAAGTGTTGAGGTGGCATTCAGGGTTCCATCTTGGCTTCAGCAGGGAGGATGGGAAGTCACAAGAAGCCTGGGAGAGTGTCAGTATGAGCAAGTATGTCGCCAAGTGTGGGCTTCCAGAACATCCCTTTTTTGAGCAGGGAAGATCCCGAGGAAGGTTTTGAGAGACTTCCATCTATAAACAGGGACTTACAGCTAGTAGAAGCAAAGCTTACCTTTGATCCCCTGCACTTCCCCACTACTGCTATCCTCCTAGCACATCCCTGCCTTCCTTCCAAGGGTCTTCTGGGTCTGTCTTAATTTTATGCAAATATGTATTATAAGGGGATTGCATATTTTCATGGTACACTTCACTAGATATGTTTTAGAAACGAAAAATCTCCCTAAATACCTCTCTCCATTATGTATATACATATACATATGCATATACAGTATATCCATCCAGCCTTAAGAAATAAAATACTAGAGATTTTTTTGCCCCTGGAAAACCAGTAATTATATTTATATTTATATTTATATTTATATTTATATTTATATTTATATTTATATTTATATCCATCCACCACCCCGGGAGGAGTAGGTGGTCTTTAAAGCCATACAATTAAACATTAAAGGCAGCTGCTGCTTTGCCTTCTTTTTGGGCCAACTTCTAAGACTTCATTACCCAATTAGGCCATTCACCACATGTGGTCATTGGGCACATGAAACATAGCTGAACTAAGGTGTCCTGTAGGTGTAAAATATACATCAATTTGAAGGCTTCCCATGAGGAAAAAAATGCAAAGCTTTTCATTCATAATTTTAAAAAAATACTGACTCGTTGAAATAATGTTTTGGATATATTGGGTTAAGCAAAATATATTATTAAAATTAATTCTCTGTTTCTTCATGTTTGTAAAATGTAGCTGGTGGAAAAATTAAAATGACACATGTGGCTCATATTTATGGCTCACACACTATTTCTGTTGTTGGGCTGTGCTGCTCCAAGAGAATCTTTTCACTTTTAATCCTAAAGGAAAACCTGTAACAAAAGCTGAGTCAGGACTGGGCTGTGGTTGGGAGCGCTTGCTACCCATTACTGATGTTCTAGATTATTACTGTTTGTGATTTGGATATCAAATGTTTTAAAATCATTCTAATGTGAGTCTTGTTTGCCTTACCTTTCTTTCTATCCTGACCATGTTTCTACTCTGATTTGATGCAGAAATAGAAAGCCAGTGTCCTCAGCTTCAGTCCCATATAAATGGATTTTAGTTGAAACCCAGCTTCTTCTGATGACTAGTAAAAACTAATTAGGTTTTGTCATTTATTCACTTGGAATTTTGTCTCATTGAAACCTTGCTACTCTATTTAACCTTCTTCTAGTTGGCAAATATCTGCTGCCATGTTAGGTTATGCTTTTTTTGCTTAAAGTAACTCTTAAATAATCTAGCATAGCAGATACAGAAGAATGGGTGGGGAGAAAAAGTTTTCACTTTTTTTTTTTAATACAAGAACTGATTTTATTATATTACCAGGGAAATAAGTTAGATTGCTCTGGCAGTCTCAATAAATCACACATGAAGTCGTCTTTTTTTTTTTCCTAAATTAAATTTTTATTTAAATAAAAGTGTTATGTTTGTATTTGAGCTGACAGCTAAATCTGATAATTAGAGTGCATGAAGTTGGCTTTGATTGGCATTGTAATTGGATTGTCATTGGGCTGAGAACCTATTATCTTTGGATCATGCCCCATGAAATCTGTTGAAGAAACTTTGCTGCCAGTCATTAGAGCCACCATCTTGGCTTACAAATTAGGTTTGAAAGGCTTCTTACCACTGGGAATGTAATTTAAACCACTGCAATTGCACTCCCATTAATTAAAATTATGGTTCATTTTCTAAATATTTTTTTGTATTTTATTAGACATACTTATTACTAAATGCTTAACAAATTACATAGCAGTGCTTAGTAAAATTATGTTTCAGAGATAATCCATCTCTTCAGCACATGCTACTCAGTATCAGTAGAATTAGTCAATGTTAATCATTAAAAGATATACTATTTGTGTTTTTCATTACAGCTTTCACAAGGAAACATTCCCATTATTTCAACATAAAATGCAGGACCAGCAATGTCTACTGTAAATTAAGATCAGTCCTGCCGATAATGAAATATGCAGCTTTGCTATAAGGAGATGTCATCTGTTATGGTCCCAGTTCTTCCTGCCTTAATTTTTTTTTTCTTTTCTAAAACAATAGAAGCCTGTAAAAGAGAGAGGACTTTTTTTTTTCTTTTTCTTTTTTGGATAGAAGATTAAGGGGGGAAAAAAAAGCACACACATGCCAAAATCTATGCTGCTCTTTATTCCTATTATTGTCTGCTAAAAGCAGATCAGAGCTGATTAAGACAGAAAAGGAGCTTGTGAGGACTGAGAATAAGAATGAGGCAGGAGTTGGGGGGTAGGCTAGTCTGTCCTGGCTGGTGGGGATGGGAATGTGTGTACCAGAGCCCACAATGCATCCTTCTTTTGCCCTGGCCCTTCTCTCTGGCCACAGAACCCCAGATCCCCATGGGCAGATGCCATTATCAAGTAAGAGGATGTGAAGAACTCAGAGGCATACTTTCTGATACACAGAACAAGGCAGAGATTCTTATGTTAATTTCTCTTGTTATTTCTTTCCTTTTCCTTTTTGTGATTGATTTTGTGATTGTGCAGGAATAGCTCCTTATCACTCAACTTCTTACCTGCAGATATCTTGGAGGTGATAGTTTCATAACCTGAATAAAAACAAACAAAAACTTTGATACGATTAAAAAAATATAAAACAAAGTTTTCGAATTTGTACCGATTTTTTTTTTAGATTGTATTAAATATCTATACCCTCCCCTGCCTTCTGAGATTCTGTCTCAGGTACCTTTTTACATGGCATGGTACCTATTTCCACTGTTGTCTCTGTCTCTAGCTTCAGTGTTTTGCTCAGCATATGACACATAATAGATGTTCAGTAAATATTAAATTGAAATGAATTAAAACTCTATTATTTCTAGAGATAATAGGGGTATTTAGAGCTCAATCCCAGGTAGGCTAAAGTACTTCACATGTGGGTGACAAGGCATAGTTGATAAGGTACCTTTATGACCTACTTTATTTACTCTACCATATAGTGTTTTAGGGTGCATACTACTACTGGTTTTCCCAACCCCCTTTTCTTAATAGATGAAGACACTGGGACGCAGATAATTGAGAGTTTAAGGCCACATGGTTACTGAATAAATAGCAAAGGTGAGAGTAGACCACAGAATTTCTGTCTCCAAGCTCAGGGCCCTTTCTTTCTCCCATTCTACCTTCTGTAAAAAAGGACTATGTCCCAAATGAGGGAGAATGTAGGGAGGCAGTTTTCATTTCCACTCATACTCATTGGTGGGAGAAGAAATTGTAAGGCAATCAGCAATATGGATAAAAATCCTGAGGAATGTGGGTCCTGGGGCCTTTGATTCCGTTTCTAGGAATAGGTTCTAAGGAAGTAATCACATGATGATGAGTTATTTAATTATAGCCAACTTCTACTGGCTGCTTAAGATGAGCCAGGCACCATGCTTATATTCCTTACATATATCTTTTTGCTTAAGACTCAGAACAGTCTGACAAGGTATGTTCTTACAATTACTTTCCCCTGAAACAGATGGTGAAACAAGGCACGGGAGGATTTTATGAAATATGTCCAAGTGTCCATGTTGCATGGCTATTTAGGATTTGGACCCACATATGAACTTAGAGCTCTTCCTCTCCACTGATCTGTGATCTGCTCATTGCTCAGTCATTGCACTGATGTTAAAGCAGGGAGGCTCAGAAGCAATATAAAAGCTTAGCAATAGAGAATACATTTAGGGAAAAAAATCCTACAGACTCTACAAATGATGCTTTAGATGTATATAATGGATATTGAAAGATGATTACAATACAATTGAAATCTATAAAATACTATTATCACACTTTGTAAGCATATGTCCGTAGAAAAATACCTAGAGGGATTATAGTTTATTTTTTTCTTGTTCTTCATCTGTATTTTCTATTTTTTATTACAATGAACATGCCTAATTGTGTACTGTTTTTAGCTAAAGTATATAATTGGGGAGTAGTTTAGAACTTTTGAAGCATTCAAGTAGCATCAACAAATTTTCAAGAGGTATGTCCCAAACAAAGAATGAGTTTCCCAGGGATCTCTGAGTGGCTCAGTGGTTTAGCACCTGCCATCAGCCTATGGTGTGATCCTGGAGACCCGGGATCGAGTCCCACGTCAGGCTCCCTGCATGGAGCCTGCTTCTCTCTCTGCTTGTGTCTCTGCCTCTCTCTGTGTCTCTCATGAATAAATAAATTTTTTAAAAAATCTTGAAAAAAAAGAATGAGTTTCCCTTCAAAAGGATTGGTGTTTTTTTTTTTTTCTCCTATTCCTCCTGAATAGGACCCTCCTGGGTCCCTAAATTGGGTCTTTGGGCTCAACAGGATGTCAGAAAAGAGTAGGCGCATCATAGGACCAGACTTGGAATGTTTACTGCTGCTCATGCAGTAGAACTGTATGGGAGTTACCCCTTCTCCTTTTTGGGGGAGGGGGCATGGCTTTAGGAAAGGAAACATGACTGCCAGATGCTGGGTAGCTTTGTACAACATTGAGTTTGTACAGCTTGAGATGCAGCAAGAATAGCAGAAAGGAAGCTAAGGGTCTAAGCTCTGGTAAATGAGGAGAGAGAAGAAAGATGCCCTCATCCTGAGGGGTAGAGAGTCCCTTACTGTCCTTGTTTGGTTCTGTTGCTGGTAAACTCTAAGTCAAAGCAAAAGGCACAGCAGAGAGGCGTCAGGACAACAGGGCTAAGGCAGGACAGAACTCTCTGGGCTGGAGTCAGCTATATGCAGGCTTTTCTTTGGGACATACCTCACATACCCATGCATGTGCCATGGTTGAATTGCCACCCCCCTTTTTTTGTGTCATTTCTTTGGATCTAAGAAGTGGCTTAGGGTCTGTTCAGGTTCTTAAACACTTGTAAGGGCAAGTAGGGGGAAGGAGTTCAGCAAAGCGACACCAGGTTCCCTGTACTTCTATTCATACATTTGAGATTTGAGGCATCCTATTAAATCTCACTTAAAAAAAAATGTTCCAGATCTAAAACATCATCTACAAAAATTGAGAGTGTTTGGGGGATGAGACGCATGACGTGTAATTTTTCTTGTATGGTAGGATTGAAGATAAAGGGTTGCCCAGAGAATGCAGGCCAGAATGAGACAGCTGGGGATGACGAGGACAAGAGTTGTGTACTAGAAGAAAGAGCAAAGGGAGAAACAAAAGAAACACCACATTTTCACAACTTTTATCCTCAACTGGTTATGTGTTTGCAGTTGAGAAATGTCTAGAAATGTTGCCAAAAATTTACTGGCCAAATAGATTCTAAAGTTTTGAAGGATTAAATTTTCTCAGGGAATATCAGTCATTTTAAACTAACTGTTGTTATAGTATAGCTGCCAAAAAATTACACATAATCATCATAAATTCCTGTGTGTGTGTGTGTGTGTGTGTGTGTGTGTGTGTGTTTAATTTTTTGGTATTCCTAGAATTTAGGTGTGATGTTTCCAATTTCGTCTGAGCTCACATTTCCAGTCTGAGACAGTAGAATTCAGCTCCTCAATAAAATTTGGCAATTCTGTCCAGCAGTTCTTATGCTGTACAATAAGAGGCAGTTTAGCATTAAAGTTAAGAGGTTGAGCTCTGGAGCTAGAGCCACTGAATGTGAATCCCATTCTGCCATTAACTAGTTTTGTGACCTCAATAAGTTTCATAAACTCTCCATGCCTTAGTTTCCTCATCTGTATAATGGGGATGATGATAGGGATCACTGACAGGATCTTTTTTGAGGATAACATGAATTGAAGTCTGTGAAGTACTTATAACCGTACCTGGCACATAGAATGTTCCATCAGTGTTTGGTGTCATTGTGATTACCAGTGTTCTTCAACACTTACCAAATACCAAGTATTGGGAAGATGAAAGGATGAAAAAGATGTATTCCTCTTCTTAAAAAAACCATAAATCTTATATTGCTATTTTTCTCTATTTTCTCCATTGTATTAGGCCATATTACTGCTGTCACCACTATCTTTCTATCAGAATTTCTGAGTTTCAAAGTTGTATTATTGAAAAAAACATGGAATTCTCTTTATGGATTTTTTTATTCCCTAGGAGAGATAGTTACCTCCTTCCTACGCAAGTCAAGACCTAGCAATTCACTACCTTGAAGGTGAAGCAGCCCCTACCTAGATAACCACAGTGGTATTGCAGTGAAATCCTTTGAGTATAGTAAAGGCCCTATGCTCCCCTCTTGGTAAATGAAATCATTGATCTGCTTTTAAAACGAACTTATCTAGGGGTTATCTACATCAACATTCATATCGAGATAGGTAAGGATGCACAGCGAAATGTACATCCGCAGTGTAGGCACACATTTACAGAATACCCCCACACAGCTGGGACCTCACATTCAAATTTGAATGTTTTTTACTGAATTAGTGTATTCTTTCTTGAAACCAAGAAAGAGCGTGGAATCTTTGCATTTTTTTTCTTTTCAATTTGTGTTAATATAGACATGAGCCTTTATTGGGAAAAGTAGAAAGCAATGTGTATGAAATTTGGACTATATCCAATCGAAAAAAAAATGAGTTCAGATGCTTTCTGTGTTGGTTTTCGCCTCACATGCAGATTGTGCTATTTGGTGAGAGAAATAATTAGTCATTTACAGGTTCATTACATAGTATGGTTAAACCTGACCTTCTCTTCCCTTTGGCTGGCTGGTGAGGGACCTTTCTCAGTAGGTCCAGCTGGCTAATATGGCCCTTATATGTACAAACCTATGTAGTACAGTCTGTTTCCTCCAACTCTAATGCCACTCTCTTTGAGATCCCGATTTTACATATGGCAAGGAAGAGCCTACATGTCATTCATTTTTCAATTCTTTGTACAAGATTTCTAAATGGGACGTCCATCCTCCCCATTCCACCTCCTACAACAAAAAAGGCACATTGTTATTTAAAGCAAAAGCTTTATAGATTAGTTGTTGAATGCGATATTCATCTCATGAATAACTAATAACATAAAATAAAGAACAATGAAAATGCAAATTATCTGCACATATACAGTGGCAGTTAGCAGTACGAATAGCCCTCCTGAGTTCGTGCAAGGTAGGCAAAAGCCAGTCAAATTTCTGATCGTACCTAGTCCTTTGAGTTGCTGAGACAATATCAGAATTCATCGCTTTTAGGACTCATTATTGAGGCATGAAAAAAAGAGATTGAAATCTGGTAGAATTTCAATTCTTTCGTTAGCATTATTAATAAACAGGAATTGGCAGGAGCTAAACTGATTGGCACATACATCTGGAATAACAGAAATAAATAAAGTTTCAGAATGGAAGGAAGGTTTCCTGCTAGAGGGATTTGGGTAGAAAAATAGAACGCTTATGAGGACAGCTTCAACTCTAACTCAACCTCAAAAAAATCTAAGTAGCACTTTTAGGATGGAAGAGAGGGACAGGTGAGTACCTCTCTCCATGGAAGACATTCCTTGCTCTTATTTTAGGGGAGAGTATGCAAAGAGTGGTAGAGAAATAGAAGTGGAGAGTAGGTTCCTACAGCTATGAAAAACCAGCCTTAGGAGACTCACTAGGGAAAGATTTTATTGTTCTAAGTATCAGACTGATCCCAGGCACTATTTTCTGGAATGGCTCTTAAGACGACATTAATGATAAAAGATCTTCAGCCCTTGAAAGATTTATATTAATACACAGAGCCAAGATTTTATTTTATGTGTGCACAGTGAAGTAGCCTATCACTTGATAAAGAACCAACACCTACCAGAAACACTGAAATTTTCTTTCCCTTACTCACCTGCTGCTTTTATCCAGTTTATGTCCTCATTATGTACACTCTGCATTTGGAAAATATATTTAGAGAATATGTTGATGCAAAAAGGCTGGATTTTATTTTCTTGACAGTCTGACACCAGGAGAGGACTCTTTGCCTTGGATTTTAGTGGCAGGTTGCCTTGTATCAGTCTTGGTAAGGATCTATCATGCAATGAGATGTGAGCAATGGACATGTGAACTTAGGATCTGTCTTTTTATAAGACGTTAAATTACATTTGATTCTTTTCTTTCCCTGTTGTAAGAGAAAGATGAAAGCCAAAGGTTCAAGAGGACCATTTAAAAGCAACAGGCCCCACAGATGGCTGACCCAGATAACTGATAGCATGACATTACAGCCCCACTCCGTGTGGTGAGCTCTGACAACCCGGAGTCTCTGGCTACCCGCCACTAACTGCCAGCCTAAACTGTGCTTCCTGTAACCACTTCAAAGTCATCGTTAGCCTAATAGAGGACCTCACCAACATCCCTACCCACAGATCAAGTTCCTATATTTCCTTCTGAATCAACTCTTGAGAGGTTCACTATATTCAAAAAATTTGTAGCACTCATGAAACTTCTATCTTGACTCCTACATGGCTTATACCAGTTCTCTTCAACCATTTGTATGCAAGTATCCTTTATGACATAGGTGAGTTAGACTCTTAGTTCATGCCTAGTCAGCCCACAGCAAACCAGCATTTCTTAACATTTCTTTTTTTTTATTTTAAAAATGCTGGGAAAATTTATATTATACTCCATAATGTGTATGTGTTTTAATTTATTACAGTATTTAACCATCCCCTGCTACTGTGACTGTTAAATTTTTGAGAAAAACTGATATACAAATGTAGCCCACAAACGAGCAGTATCAATGGCATCTAGGAACTTCCTAGAAATTCCTAGATTTTCAGGCACACCCACTTATTTTGGTGTTGGGGCCTAGCTATCTGATTTTGAACTAGTTCTGTAGGTGATTCAGACACATGATACAGTTCAAGAGTCATTAAGTCAAAATATTGTGCTATGTTAACCCTGGGGCTTTGAGCATTCTCTGTTGTGGTACTCTCAGGCATATCAATCCTAAATTGGAGAAGTGTAAGATAGTTGCTTAGAGTATAAATTCTCTAGATCTTTTAATTTGAAAAAAAAATTTAAGATTTATTTATTTATGAGAGACACAGAGAGAGAGGCAGAGACATAGGCAGAGAGAGAAGCAGGCTCACTGTGGGGAACCTGATGCGGAACTTGATCCCAGAACTTGGGGATCAGACCGGAGCCAAAGGCAGATGCTCAGCCATTGAGCCACCCAGGTGCTCCTTTCCAGATTTTTTTAAAGGTATGTTTATATGTGGGAAACACTTACTTATATGTACCTAAAGTTTAATCAATTGGCCATTCCACAAATATTTACTGAGCACTTACTGTGCAGACATTCTTTTGTGCATTGGAGATACAACAGTGGAGAAAACCATCATAGAATGTGTGTTCCACTCAGGGAAATAGCCAACAAACAGGTATAGTATAAAGTCCTGAGACAATATATGGTATAGAGAAAAATAAAGCAGAGTATAGGGATCGAGAGTATCTGAGTTGGGACTTTTTAGATAGGGTAGTCAGGCAGCTTTTGAGCAGAGATCTCAATGAAGGAAGAGAAAAGATTATGAGACTATCTAGGAGGAAGGTGTTTATCGGCAGAATGAGGTAATATCATTGTCATGTTCAACTTAGAGTATGTACACCTAGACACTTGGAGTATTTCTTGGCTTCTCCATCTGGGCTTAGGTCACTGATTTACTCCCCTTTTCCCAGACCAACTCCATGCTAAAGATTCCCTTTATTAGGAAAAATGGTTTAGCTTTTCTGGTATATATTCCTCCTAATTATGTCTTCGAGCCAAGAATAAGTCATTAAATAAGCAAGGGCACCAACTATAACTCCCTGCTTTTACTTTCTTCTCCAAAAACAAAAACCCAGAATGAAATTTACAGTGTTCTTTCTATTTTTTTAAGATTTTTTTTTAAAGGATTCATTTATTTTAGAGAGAGAGAGAAAGAGTATGACTTGGGGAAGGAGCTGAGAGAGAGAGTATCCAAGCAGACTCCCACTGAGTGCGGAGCCAGACTCAGGGCTCGATACCACAAGCCATGCATTCAGGACCTGAGCTGAAACCAAGAGTTGGACACTAGACCGACTGAGTCACCCAGGCACCTTAAGATTTATTTATTTGAGAGAAAGAGAGAGATGGGGGAGGAGAGGCAAAAGGAGAGGAAAAGAGCAAATCTCAAGCAGACTCCCTGCTTAGTGCCAAGCCCAATGGGGGGGTGGTTTGTCTCACAACACTGAGATCATTCCCTGAGTGATTCCCTAAGAATCAGAGGCTTAACTGCCTGAGCCACCCAGCTTCCCTGCAATTTGCAATGTTTCTATTTCATGGATAATTTTGAAGCTACTCTGATTTGTGTATATAGTGAAGAAAATCACTCCCAAACTTTTGTACTTTAATGATAGTAGAACACATTACTTTTGACCTTACCTTGCAAGTATTCTAGACATAGCACTGTGCCAAGACAAGGTGGTAAATCCGGATTGAAATTACCATGGTAGAGGTCAAGGTGATGAATTCAGTCCTTATTTGTGGCAGTTAACTATTACTCCAGAGACTCACAACCCTTCCTAGGGTGAGTCTTTTTAAATAAATGTCATTAGTTGCAGGGGCCATGGGGCAGGGAAGTACACAAACCATTCTGACCAAAGGAAAATCATGCCATTTATTTACTTTATTTTTAAAAAATCATGTCATTTAATAACAGCACTATTGACAGCAGATGAAGATGGAAATCATAGTCTTGTTTGTTGCAAGATGCAAAGGAAGGAGGCTGTGATTCAGATTGGAGGAGAAAGATCATTGCTCTTTCCTCAATCCCTAGCTTTTTTTTTTTTTAATAAAATGTTCAATGTAAGTACTATTCATCAGTAGTTTACTATCCCGAAGAGTCCCCAAAGAGCTTTCCTCTTCATCCTGTTGGAAATACACAGGGACATTCACAGGAGGGATTCACTGAACAGTAGTGGTGGTAGCACAGCCTTGGATTTACCTGCCTTTGAAGGCAAACAGATGAATATCCATTGTCCATGAGACCCACTGTGTTACCAAAAGTGTAAAGACAGTCATAAGTACAGTCTTCTAATTCCCACATGTATTTCTAATGGTTTCCAGAAAAAGAGCAAAAAGGGAGTCATAATTGTACTCTCACTTGAGGCAGAAAAGGCATTCTCACCGAGATCTATGGCCAGATTCACTTTCTTCTCTTTCCCTTTTTCATTCATGTGCTTCCCTTCTCACTGCTTTACTTTCCCTGCCTTTTGTTTCTCTGATTTATCACTGGATCTCTTATCCTCCCATCCTTTGATACAATATGAAGTTTGAAACCTCCAACAGTCGTTTCTGTCAAAGAAAGCATATAACCTCCACGTTGGAATGTCTTTGGAACTGTGTGAATAAATGTGTTGAGAAGGAGGAGATGCTTCCCAGGTAATTCTTGCAGACAGAACTGCAATCCAATTCTGGATCTGCAGTCAAACCATCGACAGAGATAAACATCAGAAGCAAATTTGTATTTATGGGGCAAATTGTCCTTTGCCCTCAACCCAACATTGAATTTGAAAAATTTCCAAGCTTTATTACATGTAGAATTGGTTTTTAATGTTTCAAGGTGTGCGTAGGTGAGTGAGAATGTAGTGACATTCTCACATCCATTGGTGACCCAATTTTCTACAAAGTCACTTTGCATGTAGAAAAAAAGAATCGTGATGAGGGAATGAAATAGTTACTGTTATGAAAATGTTTAAAATAATCTGGCAAGTCTCAAAATTTGGGAGAGATTTGAGGCCAAGAAAGACTCTATCAAAAAGACTTTAAATACTATCTCCAATTTTTCTATATCTTGGTAATAAGAACATAACATTTTTCAATCTAAAATGATTTTCCTTGTTTATGGTGGTCCAAGAGCCAAGGATGCAAGACTGTTCTTTCTGGTTTATCTTCAGATGAAATTCAGCCACGGGGTTCAGGTGGAGGGCATCTGAAATGTTCTGAGGAAGCGGCAGCATGGAAATCTCTCATTGCACCAGCAACTGACTTTTCCACAGACACAGAGGTAGAAAATTACAATTCCTCTCCACCCCATCCTGCACTCTTACGGGATTTAAGGAATTCCTGCTCCACTTTCCACACAGACCCGGTGTCGTTCATGCTGGTGCCAAATTGGACACAAGGGGGCACCGAAGTGCCACAAATTTTGCCCTGGGACCTTTCTCCACTTGCAAATTCCCATCAACAAGAGAAGGCCAGGAAACTCTGGGCCTTCAGGAGCATTCTTCCCAGCTTACTTAGTAGAGGCATTGCCATGGTTGTTGGAATCATAAAAGATTGCCCACAGTTTGTATTTGCCCTAGTGTCCATTTTGGTGCCAGTTTGAAAGTACTCTACCATGGTGGTTGAAGCTCCCCCCACCCTTTAACTAATTCAATACTGCATCTTTTTTTTTTTTTTTTTAAAGAGAAAGTGCTAAAAAATCCATTTGAAAGGAAACACTCTCCATTTAAAAAATGATGTTCTCTTCTAACAATACGTTTCAAGTATTAGTGTCCTGATATATTCTTAACAAGGAAATTATTTTTCTTTGTAATCCATTCGTTTGCCAAAAGAGACAGTCATTTGTTGACTTACTTCCTGTGCTTTGTTTTTTTTCTTTACCTGAAAAGTGAAGAATTGGCAGGGTTCTTGCCACAACGTGAAAAACCATGGGATAATTCATGGAGCAACAATAAAGTTATATGTTAGTTTCTCTCACTTAAAAGAAGATGGGGAATTTGACTATTGATTTCAAATTTTCTCTGTCTGGGCAGGAGAGCTTGCATTTTATTAAATGCAGTCAATTTGTGGTGAAATATTCTTTTTATTTTTCAAGATAGATTGCTGATTTACTTTAGAATGGTGGGAAAATAAGGCTGTACCTGCTGAGTGCTGAAGAGAAGCGTTTATTTGCTTTATTGATTTGGTCCATTTTTGTGAGATGTTTTCTGTGTATTTTTCATTTGGCTACACAAAATGTACCCACAAATGGTCCTGGCTGCTGTACTACTTTAGTGTTCTGGAGAATAGCTCCAAAAGGAGAGTTTGGAATTTGCAAATGGTTCTTTTGTTGGAGAAGCCTTTTGTCCAGGGAGCTCTGTCCCTTAGATATGGACAGGCATGACTGCAACCTCTATATTTTCAGTGATCTTGATTGGTTAAGTTCTCTTAAGTTTGACAATATGAACGGAATGGAAAGTTTGGGCTTCCAAACTGGTACCCCCAATTCACTGTTAAGCAGGAAACCTGTTTGATCGTGGGTACTGACATCAGTGCAAGGGATATTAAGCTTTCAGAAATGATCCTTCTGGCTTTGACTTCTTACTTTCTTTAAGAGGATAAAAGCTTCCTCTTTAAAAACAAAATGACAGTACTGCTTCCAATTGAAAAACTATTCATTTATTTAAAAGACAGTCTCTTTAAATACCATTCAGATATCCTAAGCAGGAAGAATGCCCTTTCCATAGTGTTAAGTGGAAAGGTATAATGCACATGTTACCTACACAATGTAAAAGGTATGTATGGTTAGGAAGCGAAAGACACGGAATAAATGATACAGATTATTTTGTATGAGTTGGGATAAGAGGTGACTTTTAAAAAAATTTGATTCTTAATTTTATAGCATTGTTTGTGAGAAAAAAGGACATTGGCTACTTTTGCAAAATGGTGAGTCCTTTAGGTGACTGGAACCGGTTCTCTCATCATTTTCTGGCTTTCTGAATTAAAATCTTTTAAGTGTTGGATTTTTTTTCAAGGGATACCTGATTCAATTGGAGATGACCACTTCCACTTTCTTTAAAGAGAAAGAGTGAGATTTTTAGATCTACACTGGAAAAGTGAAATACAACTTTTGCTGAAACTTAAATTATGTATGCTATCCTTCTGATTTTGACAAAATATTCAGGGTCCATTGGCACTTTTGCTTTCTTGGATAATTAGGTGGAGGAAATAAACTTGATAATTTCTAAATTATAGTAAAAAATAGTATATTCAACTATACTAAAAATAATATAGTTTAGGCTATAGAATAAAATTCCTTTAACAGAATTACCTGTTGCCATGAAATATATATATATTTCAAAACCTTATGTTTACATGTCAGTATTGAAAACCATATATATATATGCATATATGTATACTTAACAAAAATAAAATATATATGTAGTTTCTTAGGAGAAAGCAGTTTTATTATACAATTAGTTCATATACATATGAGGTCAGTTAACTCTCTTCAGCTTTTAGTCATGCATAGAAGGATAGCTAAAGATAGCATATCCAACCCACTTCATTTCCTATGTGTGCCTAAAGGCACTGATGCTGGATTTTGGCAGAGAAAATAAATTCAAATATAAGAGGATGTAGGCATGTTGATTTCCAGACCAGAGGAAGAAGTTAAAGAAGTAACTTTGTTTTGTATAGAGGTGGGTGGGAAGGACGCTCTCTTTGAAGTAATGTTGGGAGCTTAAATCATTTTCTAGGAGCCATTCCAAATTTAATTATTTTTGTGCTCAGTGTTTCAAATTTCAAATAATTCCAGTTATCTAGGTTTCAATGCAGGCATATGGTCCCCCAATTTCCTGCAACTTACAACTGTATTTGTTTGGGGGAAGGAAGTTTCAAGGTGGGATTCATTTTTGTGGTGGTTGTGGTTGTTTTCATTGTGCATGTTTCTAGGCAGGGTTTATGAGAGCAGCAAGGGAATTTTGCTTACCATTGGCTAAAAGGCAATACTTAAAGGTAAGCTTTTGGGTGGCAGAGTAGGAAGTGGTAAAAGAAATATATAAGAAAGTAACCATGGAACAAAAGCTTTGCCAATTTGTCAATTCTTGTGTTGTTAAAAAAAAAAAAGAAGAAAGAAAGAAAAAAATAAAGATTTGATAATCCCAGGTTCTGAGAGCAACACATTTTCATTTCCATCACAGTATTTCATCCTGGAAGAGCAATTTGTCTATCTCCATTATGTTTCTTATTTATATTCACGTATGGATAAGTATTTCTTTACATTCAGCTGTCTCTTATTATCTACTGAAGCCATAATATACTTTTCCAGTCTTTCTGCATTGATGTTGGTTTGGGAAATCCCCACGTTTTAATAAAAATATAACTAGTATAGGATTTTTGTCCCCATTTAATTTAATTTTTCCTGATGCAGCTTATCATAGATGCTACTTTAAGGTCATGTTGTCTTCTGTTTATGGCCTCATTCTCTTTCAAATTCTTAAGAAACAGGTTTAAAATGTTTGTAAAACATTTTGTTTTATGTTTACATGGTCTTGCAAGCATTTCTTTGAAATTAACTCATTTTAGCTACCTAGAAAGTGTGTTTTTTTAAGTAACTCAGCATCACTTCTATTTTTTTTCTTGTTTAAAAGTTTTTTTTAATGAAAATTCTCATCGATGAGAGAATAGTGAGTCCCCTTTCCCAAATATGCAGATGAAAAGGGGAAATGAAATGAATGATTGAACTTTTCAACTCCATCCAGATGTCTTGGCATTCTGGTGGCAGAACCTGAATGTGTGTGTGTGTTTCTGTGTCTGTGTCTGTTTGTCTACAGGCCTGTGTTGCAAGCCCTTAGTCTCAGGTGGAAATTGGGAAAGCCAATTCTGTGGTAGTGGGTGAGTGGGCATGTGGTGGCTTCCACCAGTCAGCATGACACTTAGTTTTCTTTACAGGTGCAGGTGTGTTGGGATGGAACATAGGGTGGCCTATGCAGGTGGCCCCTGCCTACAAATGCAAATGAATTAAAGAAATGGCTGCTCTTCAGAGACTGTACTTGTGGCCTTGTAACTGATCTGACATTATCCCATGCTTATTAGAAAAGAGACTCAGTTTGTGTCAATTCAATAAATTATTCTTCGTATCTCTTCCAGAGAAGTTTGTTGTGTAGTATTCCTGGAGATATTTCTATTTGGCCTGCAGCACTGACTGCCTTTAAGCAGTAAGGAAAAGTGAACCCCACACAAAGAAGTTAGTAAACCAAAGGTATTTGGAACTATAGTATAAATGTGTTATTAAAACTCATTTCTTATATAGTGAGACATGCCTAGTTTCAGAAATTGATTTTATCACCCAGAATCAGCAATATCTTTCTGTCTGCAGTCCACTGCCAAATGGACACATTATCTTTTAAACAGATTTTTCTCTTAATACTGAGAATATTATCTGATGTCCAAATGTGACTGATGTACTCCAAATCTCATCCGTTGATCTTCCTTGCAAATATCCTGGTGTCCTCCTTGTTTCCCATTTTTTACTGTTCAGGCCCTCCACATAACATGATTGTCCCAGCAGACCTTTTATCCAAGGACTGTTGATCACAGCCCAAGAGCTGTCATCCTATTTGCATTCTGTGGATGCATCATTATTCACAACATTTGATGTCCATAAAAACACATTAAAACTATTTCCTTGAGCAAAAATAATCAGCTCTCTGCTGTACATATCATTTGTATACTCAAATTGTAAAATGTAAATTGATATATAAGAAAATGGCCCATTAACTTTTTCATTAATGACAATAATACATTTTGTACACCAGCAGCAGGAGGATCTTGCCTTTACTTTGGCAACCTGAAGGGTAAATGGGGCCTTCCTTTTTCCTTTTTAATTTCATAAAAATGATGGGTGTCATCAAACAAATTCTTTTATGTATTCTTATATGTCTTAAAATATGGAACTTTTGATTTATTCTAAAATTGAAACTACCCTGATATGCAGGTTAAGTACTTTTTTATGAAAATAAATTGTTTGCTATTTGAATTTGCCCAAGAAGACAAATTTTTACCCTGGATAGTATATTATCTTAAAATGTTTATTGTATTTACAGTGCGTAGATAGATGCTTCCAGATTACATTTAAAATGTTGCCAAAATATTAAAATACTTAAAAAGGGCATCTTTTGTGGCCAGATGTACAATAAATTTGAAAATATTTTTTATTGTGGAATGTGGACATTTTTATTAAATTTCATTAGGGTTTACTTTGATTACTTTTTGTTAGAATTTAGTGCAAGCTCTTGATGTAAGTGAATGTTGAATTAATCACCTGTGTTTTTTGCGGTATTAATAATAGTCAGATTCTTCCAGGTGTTAACTCCTAGAGTGCCTACATGACTAGTTATCAAGCTGCAGCATTTGATTAAAACATAGATTAATAATTTGTCTATCACGGATACATCATGCACTAACAGATAAAGAGCATCTGATATTAACTGAGAAATAAAATCTGCCTTCAGTAAATTGCGTAGAAAAATTACACAGTACATTTAAATTACCATTTGCTTAGCAACATGCCCTTGTAGCCATTCCAGTGGGGCTATAAAATGATCGATTTACTTTAATTTTCTACTGAATCCTGAAAAAAAATGGCTATCAGTAACCTATCCCTTCATCATAGCATGCTGATTCACTCTGTGTATTAAATTTACTGGCAAGGAGCAAGACGTTAACAAAAAGTAACAGATAATGTGAACATTTCATGCATAATCTGTAATATGAGATATGTATTAATAGGGAAATTATGATGCATTCAATTATTCTGAAATGCCTTCCAGAGATGTTTTGATTTGGCTGCGCTCTGATAGTAGCGGCACAGCGGGAAGCATCTCAAGTGATGAATAACCTAATCTCCTAATCTCAAAATGGGCACTATTCACAGCTAGCCTGGGAGAGGCTGGTGGAAGAAACCACACTTCACAGCCACGGCCACTAAGAAAAATGTAACAAAAACAACAACCCAAACAACAACAACAACAACAAAACAACCAGCAGCCAAGCCTGCCACCCTGCCACCCAGCCTTTTAAAAATAAAGAAATGAAATGCACATCTCTAATGGATGCTATTTTGTCCCTTGTGATGGCACAGGGCTAGATTCTAATCTGAGAGGCACCTTCTACTCTTCTCAGCAAAACTTAAAAGACAAAAGGCTATAAAAATGATCGCACTTGCATTAGTGCTTTAGGACTCCGGTAGTTATGAGACATTATGTATGCACAAGAACCCTTACTAATTTGCCACGTTTCATGCACACCTGGAATGATCTGCCCCATGTATACATTTTTTTTCCTTCTCCTTAATTTCCAAAGAAAACCTATCACAACAGGAAACTGATCATTTTGTATCATAAGCCCCATGTTCTGTAAAGCTTGCCTGGGTGTAATTAAGCGTCTACGTTTACTTCTTCGTGTGGGGAACAATGGTCTGGCTCCTTGGAGAGGTCAAGCAGGATTTATTTTATTGTGTACAGAGTCGGAGCGATGGGGGAGGCTGTGAAGATAGTACCTGGTCATTCCCTTGCTTTTATGTGGCCCTCTCTGTGTAAGAACAGGGCTGTATCCTCCCCCCTTTGATTTACTTCCCTTTTTTTTCATGGGATCATTGCTACAAAACTATTAGTTAATACCCTGCTGTAAGGAAAATAAGTCCTGAGGAAAATATGCTATGCATGTATGCCTTCCCCACCCCCAAATTACTTGATTGCAGCAGGCTCACTTTTTGATTAATGCAATTTTGCATAAGGTAATATTACACGAGTGTATTACTTTTCAGTAATTATTCAATGGAGTTAATATGGCAGACTTCTTGAAGAAAAATTAGAACCGTGGCGTCTCATTTCTCTAAATCCCCAGCACTGTTCAGTAGGGTAACAATAATAATTATGTATAAATAAATAAATTTCTTTTATCAATGTTCACTTGGGCTGGAAATAACGGGCAGCCTCATCCCCAATCAGAACACTAACGGTTGTACTTTTTAATTAGCAGCGTTCCGAGGGGCAGAAATGATTTTATGTGCAGTTTTGTTATGCTGCAGTTTGAGAGAGTGGCACAGTGATTTGTTAGAACACGGATCTTTGCAGTTTAATCATCGTGTGAAATTATGTGTGCTCTTTTGCTTTCGCTTTTCCCTGTACCTTTGGGTTTGAGCCACTCCAAAACGGAGGACAGCAAGGCGTGTGGACTCCCTTTCCTCAAGCAATTTTCTCTCTTCTAGGTCTGATTTCACGTGAGCATCATTTTAAACTCCAGCAAGATGTGGTTCTATTTAACTAGCCCTTGCTTACAGAGGTCCCATGCCTACTATTACATTTCCTTACCATGATACATACTTTGCAGTGCATTTTTCTCACTAATCATGGTTTAGCAAACAAGGAAGGAGAGGGCCCCGTTTGATGAAACTTTCTGATGAGTGATGTTCAGTTTATTTCAGTCTTTAGTATACTAGAATGTACAATTGCTCTGAAGATAAATAAAAGATTCAGCCGGGTGCCACTGGAGAGCAGAGCAGCATGTCTTTGGCATTGCTTGAGACTTATCTGATTTGGATTTGTATACCTCATGGGGAATGGCAAAATATTGGAACAGACGGCTTGATATTTCCGAAGAATATAGTGGGCTTTATTAGCACCAGTTTCGCTCCCTGACTGACGGCTTTTTCAAATTTTTTATCTTATTAATCCGTGCTACTGTATGTAAATGTTATTCCTCTCTGCATAAGGGAGGCAACCAGCGATTTGTAATAAATGCTTATGAGTGCCTGAGGCTGCACTTAAACTTTAAAACATCTATTATTAAGTTGCAAAAAAACACTGTAATGGCCAATAGTGACCTCATAGGAATTTTAAACTGTGGTCTGCTCTTCTGCATTAAAAACAAAAAAATTGCCTCAAGTTAGAATTATGAGCAATGCTATTTTAACAGCTGCATTTTGATTATTAAAGTGTGTTTTACAACTGAATTACAATGCTTTTATGGACTCTAGGTATAAGATTTAAAAAGGTCATTAAACATAGTCGGGTTTTGTCACAGTAGGTGTCATTGTATACAATGGACACTATACAATCTATTTTATGTCACCGCACTTAGGATTTGAAATAGCATGCAGGAGCATTTTAGTTTATTTAACCATGTAGATTACTATAGATCTCTGAAGGATTTTTGACAGTTTGCAGTCTGAAATGACTACTTTCATTATTATTTTATTAATTTGACAAGAAGCCCTACAGATTTTCTGTGTATCACTGATCCATTTGTCCCAGAAATAATTAAAAATGCCAGCCTGGAGCAACAGACAACAGATACACTTCTGGCAAATCAATGTTCAAAAATGCATTGCTTGTACTGTAGCCAACTCTTTAGTCCTGAAACATTTCTACATTTTCTCAATCTGATTGTATATAGGCTCATTGACAATAGGTATTGACCCATGGTGTAGGTTTTCCAAATGCAGGACCTTTAAATTGATTTATCCATTATGTCATATGCTGGCTACTATATGTAATGTTTACATCTCATGCTACACAAATACAAGGTGAAGTTGCTTTTCCCAGGGCTGTCTGTCGTACACAGCTCAGCAAGGCGGTAAATGTAAACTTGAGTTTGCCTTGCTTGTGCCCTGCCTGTTAGCCACTAGTATGTAAATCTTTAATTTTCTTTTCATTAATTTGGCATGGTGTTATGCTTGTGACTAGCTAGAGCCTGTGCCATCCGTGGAACTGATTTCTGGGTGCCTGATTGTTGATGAGGACATGGGGATGGAGGTGTGATAAGGAGTATAGAATCCTCAAAATATTTGACAAAATGTCACAAAGGATTGTATTTGCATGTAGTACCGTGGGTAGGACATAATGATTAGTGTGCAGTGCGTCGCTGGCACTGCATATCCGAGCTCATGCAGATAACATGTCTGCTGTACAGCTTTGAATATTGTATATGTACTTTGAACATATCTATGACTAGCAAAGCTGTCATTCTGTTGAAAAATGTAGCTGCATGAATGACAATCTTGGTTTAATTTTTTTTTAAAAGAGGACATCTTCTAAATAATTATTATCATGCTAATAACATTTGTATTCTTTTGTGTATAATTAAGATCTGCCTGTCTAAGCATGAAATAGGGTTGAAATCGTGAATAAGTATGCTATCCTTAACCTATTTAGTAAATCAGTTTTAATTTGGCTTTCTTTAGGTTAAATCATAACAATAGCATGCTGTATACAAAAATCCACAATTCTTGGCTGTAAACAATCTTAGAAATATTTAATACTCATCAAAGCCTCCCACAAAATTGAAGAAGCGCCTCTTATGAATGTTAAGTGCTGAATCAAAAATAATGATTCAACAATTATAGAAGTCATATATTTTTAAAAGTTAATGTTAAGTCTTTATATTTCAGAGTGATAAATACTCAAGCAATATTATATTTTGACCTCTTTGGCATGTTATTTTTTTCTCTTATGTAATAAAAAAAATTAATTTAAGATTTCCTATTCCACCTACTTCTGAGAGAACTCAAGGCAGCAAACAGGGTAAAACACAATGAAAAATAAGCCATTTAGGGATAAAACATAACAGGTTATGTAATTTAATGATCACAAACTGTTTTGGAATACATCATGCCTTTTTGTTCTCTTAAAATAGGAATATGTGTTGTTGGTGTTTGTTTTTTTTTTTTTTTTTTCCTTCTGTAATTTCATGGCTAATACCTAGCCAGGCAATGATACTAAAAGAAATTATCTTTGTCATTTTGCAAGTGTTATTCTTTATTTCCAAGGTACTCATGGCTTCTAGAACCTAGCAGATTCTTCTTCCTCATCCCGACTGTAACCATTTACATGCTGTGATTTATAAGGTTATTGGAAAACACCTCCATTTATCAATTATGAGAGAGCACAGACTGCTCGGGAGCAGTTCAGGCTGCATCTTTGGCAAGTGAGATGTCTAAGGGGGTGGGAGGGGAAAAGAAGGAAAAGAAAAGAACATGGCAACAGGAGGAAAGTGGGAGTGCAAAGAGCTGGTGGTCAGTGATGCTTCTCCCTTTGTTTTCCTGCTGAGCACTAGCTGCCCTTCTTCCACAGCTTTCTTGGTATTGTGCCCACAGGCCCCTGCCATTTGATTTCTCCAACCATATTTTTGGTCCTGTTTTTCTATGAATGTGTATTTGTTTTTCAGTCGTCAGCAAATATGTTCTGGGTGTGTATACGCTGTGCATGCTGTGCTTGAGAGCCTAGAGTTGGGCACAGTCCCATGAGGAGTATGAAAGAAAAAAAGATTGTGGGACCTACTGTGGCCACTGTCATGGGCCAAACAAGATTATCTACAAGTGCTAATTAAAGATAAAAAGAAAAGGCAATGTGAAATGAGTGCTAAATGAAATTGTAAAATGGTTTGCATCATAGTGTCTGACACATCATAATTGTTTGATAAATAATAGTCAGTAATAGTAATAACAATATCTTGATGACCATCATCATGATAACTGATGCCGATAAGGACTTTAGCAGTTGCCATAGTGAAAGAGGTGAGAACATTGCAAGTGTTCCTACCACTTCTGAAACTTTCAGCATTTGAATGAGTCTACCACAGTGGAAGCTGCTTTGGTGGGACCGCTTCTAACACTTACCACTTGCCCCACACCCCCACTCTTCTGCCTCCCCTATTTTTGTTCCTTCAACACATTTACTATATTCTAATCAATACCTAATCTGCTGTTTGCTATTTTTTGTTTATCTCCCCCTACCTGAATGCAAGCTCTGCAAGGACAGGGATCTTTGTCTCTTTTGTTTGTTGATGAATCTGAAGCTCTTTAAGAGTGTCTGGCACAGGGTGGTCCTAATAACTAATAGTCCTAATAACTATTTCTTGAATGTCAAATGATTGACTGATGGCTTCTCTAACTTGCCTGCCTCCTTCTACTGTTTCCTTAATCTCATGACTGAACTTCTCCCATCTTATATACCCTTCTAACAGCATACTCAGTGGCCATTGTGGCCATGCTTTTTATAACAAGTCCACTCTGCTGGGGAAGGAGAAGAGAAGATTTCCAGTGCCAGCTGTGTGACTGATGATAACTGTATGCCTGTGCTAAGCTTCTGGGAACAGCTGGAAAATCCAGTTATGGGCTACTGATCTGTTTGCACATTGAAGCCAGTTTTTTGGGCAGGCTTTTTCCTGAGATACCCACTTCTCTGAACAATTCCCTCTAATGAGCAAGTGGCTAAGTGAAGAGGCTTTAGAATCAGGCAGACCTGGGTTTGATCCTTCTCCCCAAACTCCATGCCAGACTAACTGAAGACACGTTCTTAGCCTCCCTAAGCTCCACTTTATTTATAGAACTGAGCTAATAAAAGTACCTGCTTCCTGGGTGATTGTGGGGCATTAAGTGAAATGCTGTATGAATTCTGCACAATGCTGAGCAATCCACAGCTCAGTAGATGGTGGCCGATGAAATAGCACTGCTACTAATTGTTATTAGTTTATGCTTGTTGTTGTTATTGTTTACTTTGGCAGCAGTCCATTCAGTTGTGTCAAATATTATCTCACATGTTGTGATCTGTATTTCATGCAGTTCTCTCTTCCTTCTTTCTTTTCTCACTTCTCCTTTAGGTTATTTCTCTTCTTTCAGGAATTTAGGTTATTAGGATTTATTTTTCTAAGACTTCAGTAAGTAGTTTAGAGGATTATACTGAGGTTCAAAATTATACTTACTTTGGAATTATTTAATAATTATATATTATATATTATTTATTTATTTATTTATTTATTTATTTTGTTATTTATTATTTTTCCTCAAGGCATAATTATTAATAGAAAGAAGAGTAAAGGTATAGGATATGGAGGAAGGACAATGCAGAGAGGAAGATAAAGGGAGATGTAGTACCATAAAATCAAGAGACCCTGTGGAGGCCATGAGAAGGGTACAGAGGTACCCATGAGAGGGTAGGAATAGGACAAGTGAATGAAATGAAATAGATATAAAGAAAGTGATAAAAAGGGTCCGAAAGAAAATGGTAGAAATAGAAGACATGGAAAAGAGATCTACTATGTTTGTTTGAATTCCTTATGAAAGAAAACACTAATGAAATAGAACAACTATTTAGAGATACAATTTGAGAAAATTTTCCTGAAAGGAGAGAATGAATTTACCTACTGAATGGGCAACAGTGCCAGGAAAATTGATCCATTTTAGTCAACACCAAGAACATTATGGTAAAGTTATAGGACTTGAGCAGCCAGGCACAAAAAGAGTATTTAAAAAGTCATTTTCGGGCAGCCCTGGTGGCCCAGGGGTTTAGCGCTGCCTTCAGCCCAGGGTGTGATACTGGAGACCCGGGATCAAGTCCCATGTCGGGCTCCCTGCAGGGAGCCTGCTTCTCCCTCTGCCTGTGTCTGCCTCTCTCTCTCTCTCTCTCTCTCTCTCTCTCTCTTTCTCTCTGTGTGTGTGTGTGTGTGTGTGTGTCTGTCATGAATAAATAAATAAAAATCTTTTAAAAAAAGTCATTTTTTGGGATTAAAAGTCAGGCTGGCCTCAGATTTCTCTACAGCAACCTGCAATCCTCAAAGACAACAGTGAAAATCTACAAGGTACTTAAGGAAAGAAAATATGAATGAAGTATTTTATAGCTAGTCACATTCTCCTTTTAGTATAAAGACTGTAAGCCAACTGTTTTGAACACATATAAGAAGTCAAGGTGTCTTCTTACAATGAGCTTTTCTAGAGGAAATTACTAGAAAGTGATTTTTAAGAAAACAAAAGACAACTTGGAGAAACAGAGCAAAAGGACTGCCAGTGAACATTCCATATATTTAATAGAATCAACTAACACTAAAACTAACATGGCAAGTAAAGTAACAGACAGAAAGCAAATTTTATAGGCTAGTGATTCTCAAATTTAGGGTACATAAAAATCACCTAGGGATCTTGTTAAAATGCAAATTCTGAAAAATTAGGTCTGGGTGAGGCCTGGGATTCTATCTTTCTAACCAGCTTTCAGCTGCTGCAGCTGCTGCTGGTCCCTGTACCATGCTTTGAGTAGCAAGTACCTCATAGTAAAAATAAACAAACAAACAAATAAAATTAGGAGGGGACAATAGATGGAAAACAAATGATTATTATGTTAATCTGTAGTAAGTGAATTACTGAATGTTTATCTACCACTGAAATCAACTAATAGAAATATAACTACTTAGTACAAAGGTAAATATTAAGAAATGTAATAGTATTGACAAAAATCAAGCGGTGGAGGAATAGGATAAGAAGCCAACGAAGAGAAAACGTGATACTTTTTTCATTCCTCATAGTAGGAAACTATTTGGTACAGCCCCCAAAATCAGAGGACCACAAATATTATATAAGTATATAGCTATACAGGTAATGACTAAAAGAAATTAAAAACCATGGTCTTAAATATTAGAACACCTAAACATGCATAAGGAAACATACCACAGTTAAAATTTTTTTAAAAAAGTAACTACAGAGAAATACAAAATAATATGACAAAACTAAGACCAAATATATTTATCATGGGAATGGTGTAAGTCAATGAATTACTAACAGTCTAATGATTTCAGTTTGGACCACAGAACAAACTCATTCTTAATATCAGAATTTCTCTTTCTCACTGTTAACATTTTAGGCTGGATAATTCTTTGGGTGAGTGTGTGGATGGGGGGCTGCCCTGTGTGTTTTAGGATGTTTAGCAACATCCTTAGATTACTCGCACTAGATGCCAGTAGCACCCCGCCCCCTTCAGTTATGTCAACCAAATTGTCTTAGACATTGCCAAATATCCCTTGGAATACCAAATCATCCGATTGAGAACCACTGTTGTATATGGCCCATTACCATGCTGTCTGAGAAAACATTAGAAGCATTACTACTTATGATAGAAATAAGGAAAATATACATATATCAAAATGATTCAGAAAAATTAGAAGGATAGACAAAGACATACCATGTAAATGTAAACAAAAAAGACAGACAACATGGTATTAATATCAAACAAAAAGAAATTCAGGCCATAGGCATTATATAAATAAGATAAAGAAAGTCCCTTTGTAATGCTGAAGGATGAAAATTGCAATGAAGGTATAATTGTTACAGTTTTCTATGCACCAATATCATAGCATCAGCATACGAAATATATAGTATGTGCAAAGAAAAACAATAATAGTTCACCTCTTATAGACCATGTTTAGATGAAGAAGACTGAAATAATAATGCACATTTATGTGTTCTGTATTAAGTTCTATTCCATTAAAATAGAGGGGAACGTTGTTTTCCAATTACCATGAACCCTTACCCTGCTCACGTCCTAAGCAACCAAGGAAACCACAATTGTCTCCAGATGTATAAATAGCAAAGTGAACATTTTCTGATCACAAAACAATGAAAGTAAATTTGTGAAAAAAATCAGAAAATAAAATTTCCTGCGTCCTGGAGGAAAATGTCTCAAACTCTGGGGACACAGCAGAATATAAACTGAAATTTCAGAATATGTCAATAATCATCATTACCCTGTAATACCTATAATGATAGGATATAGCTAAAGCAATGTTCAAAGAAAATTCATAGCCTTCAATTCTATATAAATAAATAATGAAGACTGTAAGAATTAATTATCTGATGTAAGAAGGAACAATAAAATGAATAAGAAATAAGAAGGAACAGCAGAAACCAATGAGTTATAAAAATAGACAGGAACAAAAGTGATATAGTTAAGCTCTTAGCTAAATTACTAAAGGGTAAGAGGCCAATTAAAATTTATGAAATAAGAAAGTAGAATATTCACAAAATTGGGGAAAATAAAATATCAGAGGAAACTACTTGACTACTCAATTATTTTGCAAATAAATTTGACATTTCAGGTGCAGTAACATACTTAAGTTGACTCTAAAAGAAATTTAAAGTGTAAACAGATATTTTTCCATAGAAGAAATAGAAAAACCTCTTCAGTTCTCCATACCTCTCTCTTTACCCCAGCCTCCCTCCCCAAAAAAACAACCAACCAGCTCTTCTGGTTTCACAGGGGAATTATATTACCACCAAATCTCTAAAAAGCAGATGATTCCAATGCTGTTGAAACTATTTCAGATCATAGATAGTAAGGAAAAATTCCAAAATATTTTTAAAAAGTGAGCATAACACTGATTTTTAAAGAGCAACAACATTATAAAATAAAAAAGAGCAGCAACATTTGAATGTATACAAAAAGGAACGATATACTTATGTTTTCAGAACCACCCTTGCACTAGCTTCTCCAGATGCCTGGGCTTGCACCTTCATAGGATCTGATGTGATTGGTTGATACATGGTGGAAGTGGGTCATTGCTTTGTCATTGTTTCTGTTTTTGTTTTTAAAGGTCCCTATTCATTGTAATGTGTAGTAAGATAGGATAATCACAATTCTAGATCAGTATCTTTTTTTTTCTAGATCAGTATCTAGATATCAGTACAAGAATCCTAAATAAATACTAGCACTTGGAATCCAGCAACATATTGAAAGAATAATACCATGTGACCAGGAAGGTTCAATATGAGAGTATCTTAATATCATATTAAGAAAAAATTATACAACCATTTTCCACAGGTGTTAAAATGTCATATTACAAAATTTGACATTCATCCTCATTTTTTTAACTCAATAAAAAACTATGGCCATCTCAAACCAAAACCCATCACCATGCTTTCTGGGACACAGAAGCATTCCTACTTTTGTTAGAAATAAGGAAATTTGGAGTGTGTGGATGGCTTCATCAGTTGAGCATCCGACTCTTGATTTCAGCTTAGGTCATGATTTCCGGGTCCTTGGATGGAGCGCCAAGTTGGCACTGTGCTCAGTGGGGAGTCTGCTTGAGGATTCTCTCCCCTTCCCTCTCGCCCCATTCCTTACTCTCTCTCTCTTCCCAAAATAAATAAATTAATCTTAAAAAAAAAAGAAAGAAGGAAAGGATGTCCACCATCAATGTTTATTATTGTACTAGGTAAGCTGGCAAACAAAAATAGATGAGAAAGAAATAAAAAGAATCAAAATTGGAAATGAGAAGGTAAAAGTATTATTATGCAAATGATATAATTAAATATTTTGAAAACCAGGAAAATCAGCTAAAATTACTACAACAATAAAATCATTCAAGCATCAGGATACTCAATTAATATACAGATATCAATAGTGTTCACATTTATAAACAACAACTTAGAAGATAGGAGGGGAAAAATACCATAAATAAATAAGTTATATTCATAGGAATGAGCTTAACAAGACATATAAGACTTATATGAAGAAAAATTTAAAATACTTTTGAAGGCCACAAAAGATTGTATGAACAAATGGAAAAGCATAGCATGTTCTTGGATAGAACGACTGAACATCATTAAGATGCTAATCCTTCCTGAGTTTACTTATAAATTTAACATGATCCTGATAAAAATACCAAGCCTTTTTTTTCCCCAAAAACTAGACAAGTTGATTTTATAATTCATCTGAGAATCAACAAGAATATCTAGGAAATTTCTGAAAAAGAAGACCAATGGGCAGGAATTACACAGACTAGAAAAATGTGTATGGTATGATATGATTTGTGTAAAAGAAAAAGAAAAAATATATTTATATACACACCATATATATACGTGTGTGTATGTGTGTATATGCGTGTGTTTTGGCTTTCATGTGCATACTATTGTCCTCTGGCAATATAAAAAACAAAAAAGAGTGATAACCTAATTGAAGATAAAGACACTTACCTAACATGGGATAGAGATGGTAAAGGGAGCCTTCAATGAGTACATTTTTACAAATTTTGATGTTTCAATCAAGCAATTGTATTTATGTATTCTGAAATACATAAATAAGCAAAATATTATAAACCCATTTTTAGAAAAATAGGAAAAGGACAATTTGAAGCAAAGAAATTTTGAGTATCGCTAATCACGGCATACAAATAAAAGCAGTGATAATAATGAAACTTTACTGACCCTTACAATATGTTAGCTACAGTGACAAATACTTTATATGCATTGTTTAACTTAATCAGCAGACATAACCCTACAAGAGATGTACATATATTATTTTAGACAATTTTTAGTTTTTGTTCCCTGTCATTTCCAATGTCCTAAAATTATCATTTTTATTTTTAATTTTCAGTGGAGAAATAGTAAATATTTAAAAAGAAATCTAGTGTTTTTAACCATCTTGTCACTTAAGCGTACTACATTATTTGCCTGAATACTTCTAAGCTTTGCTTTGCTTTCCCTGCTTGCTTGCTTTCTCTTTTCTTTCTTTCTTTCTTTTTTTTTTTTTTTTATTTTGTTAAAGTACCTATTGGTGCCTGGCTATGCCTGGAAGGATAATATTGTAGACAAAAGATTGATTAGCTCATTGGTAAAAAGTTCAAGTGAAAGAACTATCCTGTTCCCCAAATCAAACATTTCTCAGAGTCAATCAATGATTAATTAAAATTGGTGAAAAACACTTAATAATCTTTACTAGTAAATTTGGACAAACATTTGGCTTTATTAAAAACTAAATAAATAGTAAGCATACCTAAAACTTTTTAATCCATCAAGTTAAATTGTTCTTAAACTTATGAGCTTTTCTTATGAGGCCCTTCTTTTTGTGTGGCTTAAAAAGATATAATGGCTTTTTTTAAATTTTTTTAATTTTTATTTATTTATGATAGTCACACAGAGAGAGAGAGAGAGAGGCAGAGACATAGGCAGAGGGAGAAGCAGGCTCCATGCGCCGGGAGCCCGATGTGGGACTCGATCCCAGGTCTCCAGGATCACGCCCTGGGCCAAAGGCAGGCGCTAAACCGCTGCGCCACCCAGGGATCCCGATTTAATGGCTTTTTGTTGGTTCATTATGCAGGTTATCAAATTAATTCAGAGACATTATAACAAAATTATTTGCATGTGATAAACTTTGTTATTTCAAAACCAGCACTAGAGCCATCAGTAGATTAACAAATACCTTTGGCATCATCCACTATGTTCAAGACGATTACTAGGTGCAGATGGTGATAAACTTCAGGAGGTTGACTGAAAATATAGATCAGGATGCCATCAAGGGTAGGTTCAGTGGTTTTCTGAACTCATGACATGTGCATTTAAAGAAACCGACCCAATTTAATAAGAGCAGTAGTTAAGATGATAACAATGAGGCTTGGTTAGCTAGGAAAGAGACTATCACAAACTTCAAATAAACGATGACACATCAGTGACAGCATAACCATAAAAGCACATGAGAACTACTTAAACTATTCAGCCACTTACTAGCTGGATGACTCAAAGAAAACTAATTAAACTAACCAATCTATATTTCAGTGGCCTTATCAATAAAGTGAGATGATCATGGCACCTAACTCACAAGGTTATGGTACAGATACATACATCTGTATATATACATATATAGTTCTTGGAACATTGCTGAACAACAGTAAATTCTCAATAAGTGGGAGCTATTATCACTGTTATTGTAGTAAAATCTCAGTTCTCTTAGACAATTTGTGGAACACCACTGACACTGGAGATATTTCATATAAACAGAGGTGATTATAGAAGATCAGCCATTTTCTGCAACAGTTGACAAATGTGGTTGAGATAAAAGTAGGTGGTAGAAAGGAAAGAGAAGAGAGAAAAAATAAAAGCATGGAAATTTAATTATCAGCAGTGATTGTGGCTATTAAAGTAGACGATGAGGATAATGATAACAAAGAAGTGACACAGAAATGAAGATACCAAAAATTAGAGCTATGCTATACTACTAGTAATAAGTAGGATCTACCACAGGAAGTGTAGTAGAAAGCATGGGCATCTCTAGTTTGCTTGTTTGTGGAAGGCTTGCTAAACTCTTCACACCTTTCCACCATGACCTTTGAAGGCATATATGATGCTAAGCAGTAATATTTCTAAGTGATAAATTGTATAAAAGAATATCCTATCTAGGTCTATCTCATAAGCCATTATATATTATGGATTCCAATTTTCTTCCTATAAAAGGCAAAAGACAAAAGGATTATAAAAATTTGTGCCACATGTAAAAGATAAAATGAGTTTCTTCACATGACTTGGAAGGAAGGATTAGCCCAGAAAATATTTGATGGGACTCAACTTAGCTCTACTTGCTACATCCCAACTTACAGCCATGGTCACAGTTGTGATCAAAAGGCAAGGTTGTATTTTGAAACTCACTCAAAAAGTGAGTTCCAGAGCCACTGCTGAGATCAATACCCATTCAAATTCCATTCTTATATATACATACATCTCCAACAATATCTGTAGTATTTCTGATAACTAATGTCACTGAAATATACAGGCCTGGCTTATGGTCCATGAATAGTAAGTGGTCAGGTTTTTTTTTTTTATTTGTTTAACAAAAATGTGCTAGAAAAATTGTTATCCTTTTACGTACAGATGGGTAAGTTGAGTCTTGACTAGGTTGAAGTAAATCATCCAAAATCACAGTGCTAGTAACTTATGATTGGATTGCTGGCATATTTGACAATATATCCCTTCTTTTTCACATACTGGTGCCTGGAAACTTTAATACATGAGTTTGTAAAATCCATTTTGATCATCAGAGTCCTATATGTTTTATCTAACTTTTTTTTTACTGTGTTTCAGTGTTTTGAGCTTTCCAAAAACATAAGATGTTAATGTCTTTATAAATATAGATATAGATGTTTGTTACATATTGAGAGACTTTATAAATACACACACACACACATTTTTGTCTTAACTAAACTGAATCCCATCAGCATTTCAGTATGTTCAAGTCTCTCCCATCTTACACACTACACACACACACACACACACACACACACACACAGAAACCAGGCAAAAACTCTCCTTCCATTTCATGCCTCCTTCAGCTACAACTCTGTTTATCAACCACCCTTCAGAATAAAAATTCTAACATCAATTATCTCTTCTACTCTATTCCCTTAACTCTCACTTGTTTCTCAACCTACACTAATTTTTCACCACTCTGATGAAAACGTTCTTGTCATGGCCACAAATTCTCTTCAATTTTCATAAAACTAAAGGCCCACTGTAATTCCAGTGTTCTTTGATCTTTCACTGATAATTTTCAACAGAAATGCTGTTGGCCATTTCTTTCTTAGAATGTTCTCTTTTCCCTTGAAACCTGTAGCAACTTGGTTGCTGCTTTTCCTTTTACCTCCACTTCTTCTTGGCCTCTTTTGCAGGCCCCTCTTTTATGAGTCTGCCTTCTTTGGGTTCCATTCTAGGTCTTTTATTTCTTTACACACTTCCCTCCTTGATCCCATCCATTCTTTTTTTTTTTTTAAGATTTTATTTATTTATTCATGAGAATACACAGAGAGGAGAGAGAGAGAGAGAGAGAGAGAGAGAGAGGCAGAGACAAAGGCAGAGGGAGAAGCAGGCTCCATGAAGGGACTCCATCCCAGGTCTCCAGGATCACGCCCTGGGCTGTAGGTGGCACTAAACCACTGAGTCACCAGGGCTGCCGGATCCCATCCATTCTTGTGACTTTGCTGGTGTTTGTGGTTCTAGTCTATACTTCTCTCTTGATTTCTAGTCCAATTTTCCCACTTACTCTATATGTCTATCTGGCCCTCAATCTCAGATTTCCAAAAATGAGTTCAACATTTCTCATACCCCCAAACTCTAAACCTGTACAACTTCTGTATTTCCCATTGTGAGCATGGAAGTTTATGAAGCATAGCATTCAGGAAACATTTATTGAATTAATTCAAAAGCATTGAAGTTAGATAATTCACCTTTTTTCCCTCTTTATAGCTCAACAGCATATAGATAGGGAGTGTTTAAGAAATATTTTGTAAAATAGTACATAATCGTCCCTTCCATGGCCTGTGTGGGGGCCCACTAGGATGATCCTTGCATAAAAGCCCACATCTTGAACTTGCTCCATAACCTTCGGTGCCCCCAATGACATTCATTGTGATCATCCCTGTAGAGCATGAGCTCTCTCTGTACAATCCTGATAGCTTGTTACTGGACTTGAAATTCTGTAATCCTGAAGTGGCCCATCAATCTATAAAGTAGTCCACTAAATTAGAGTAATTCTACTAAGAACTAAACATAAGCAAAATTATTATGCTGTCTGGAAGATTAATGATTTGATAAACATATAGAAAGATGAAGGAATCAATAGAGAGCCAACACAGACCAGGGAGATGCTTTTATAAGGAAACAATGTATGGAATATTGTAGACAAAATATACTATGTTTATTGAGGATTTACTTTGTACTAGAAAATGTTCTATGAATTTGGTATGTATTGGTTCATTTAATTCTTCCAACAACTTTATGAGATGAAAATCTCATTTTCTAGATTAGGAACCCTGTAATAGGAAACTGAATTAACTTGTACAAGGTCATACATCTATGAGTGATAAAGCTTAAAAAACATGTAATAGTCTCAGTAAGGAAGATTTGATCCCATTAAATGATGATGGGAAAATAACATAAAGTCACAATTCACAAAAAGGAAACATATTAGTAAGTAAATATATAAAACATTTTTCATCCTTCTTGGTAAAGGAGAAATGCCATACAATAAAGTAATGCTTTTGCTTTTACTTTTATTTCTCTTAAATTAGAAAAAGAAGAGGGAGGAATGGAGGAAAGAAGGAAGGGAGAAAGGAAGAAAGGAAGGAAGAAAAGAAAAAGAAGGAAAACAGAGTTCCTGATTTGGTAAGGTTGTGGTGAGCTAGGAAGGCTCTCTGCCAGCAGTGTCATGGGTACTGCACTTAGGAAATGATACATCAAGCAAGAGTTATAGTTTCTTTCTCATATTTTGGTATAAAGAAATAATTAAAAGAAAAAGCTTCATGTACCAAAATGATATTGCAAAACTCTAAATGCCTAGTGATAGATGACATCATAATTCATGAAATCTGTAGATTATCCAGGCATTAAAATAGCCATTTTGAAAATGTTGTAGAAATATAGAAGACATGTATAATATAATGTTAAGAAATCTGAATATGAGCTTTATCTTTAATTATTACATCTATTGTTAATTTTATGCCTATGGTATCGGTAACATAAAGAACATGGAAAAATGGAAACAGTGGCTATGTTAACTTTAATATTGTGAGTTTCTTTATTGAATAACATTCTTCTAATGTAACATTGTCTATGCAATATGTGAAATTCACAAGTAAACCAATGAACTAGATGAGATACAGGAAGCTTTGTAAATGGTCTATAGCATAATTTTGGAAAGAGCAAAGAAGCACCATTCATTATGTACTGGTAGAGCATGGGGCTTTGAATACAAACAAACTTGCTTTCTAAATCCTGGCTCCAGCATGTGGTCTTAGATGAGTCACAACCAATTTGACCCTTAGTTTTCTCATGTGAAAAAAACAAACAAACCTAGGCTCTTGGATTAGTAGTCAATAATATTTAGTTGTGTCTGAAGTACTCTCTCCTAAGATTCTCAAGCTGTAAA
Organism: Vulpes vulpes; assembly: GCF_048418805.1. Taxonomy (NCBI): domain Eukaryota; kingdom Metazoa; phylum Chordata; class Mammalia; order Carnivora; family Canidae; genus Vulpes; species Vulpes vulpes. The sequence goes on from NC_132795.1 coordinate 87,648,919, forward strand.
AAGCAAATAAAAACCAAACAAAAAACCCAAAGCCTAAGTCAATTCTATCAATTCTATAAATTGAGAAAGACTTCACTCGGTAGGATCCTCTCTGGATCTCAGCAAAACTGTCTTCCTTTTTGGGGTTATTGAAGTACTTGAAATGATAACCTTTGGGAAGTGGAATCTTTGCTTTACACAATTCTTAAAGTAGACCCTTGTTTATTCAGCATGATGATCACATCTCTGTCTGTGGCTGTCAGCGCGAGCTATTTGGAAGATGCAAGGTTGGGAGGAACAGTTTAGCTTCATGAGGGCCACTCTTCTCATCTTCTCATTTAGAAGTTGCAAAGAGCCATCCAATAAGCTAAGGATTTGAAAATGAAAAGACTAATGTGCTTTTTAAGAACAGGAAGTTTCTTTGTTATGCTAATGATTTCCCTTAGTGGTAGAAAAGTGTGATATTCATAGTACTGCTGGTACTCTAGATGATTTTAGGTAGTGTATAGTGTTTTTAAAACTTTTAATTAGTTATATTTTTATTGTAATGTGTATTAGAAAAATGATCACCAAAGTTTGACATTGCATACTCTAGAAATTATACAAGAGGATCTATTTTGGTACAAGTCAATACTATTTGAACTTCTTTTTATATCCCTTTTTTAACCTATCCTTTACATTTTTCCATTTGTTATAATGTTAATATATTTGCATAGTAACACAAGTACATTGTTATAAATAAAACAGTACATGACTGGATGTACATGCTCAAAAATGTTACTTATGGACTATGTAAGCTGAAAAATTTAGAGTCCACTCTAATAGGGAAATATTGGCTTTCCACTTTTAATGTGACCTAAAACTTCCTTTAAGAATTAGATTATTAGGAAAGTCAACCTAGAGTAAATAATAGTATAATAATAATGAATAGTAACAAAGAAATATCACTAACCAGAATGGTGAGACAAGAATTACTAAAGTTTGGAAACCCTGGCAGAGAGTACTGGATGACAGAAGAAGGATTGACAATATAAAAAAAAAAAGAAAAGAAAAGAAAAAAAAACATACATATCTGTTAGTCTTTGTTCAAGATTATAGTTTTCTAGGAAAGCTGCTCATCCTGGAATGGTCATCCTAATCATTAACCTTATTAGGAAAAGGGTAGAGTGGACACTGAGGGCATTTAGTGGAGGGACATCAAATGATTGGTGCCAGGTCATAAGGGGGTCTTCAGAGGTCAATACCTATCTGCTTCCATGTAGCCTCTATCTATTGGTTTTAGATCTTACTGTACATTTAACGTTCTTTTTCATAACTGATTTGGGATGAAGGGAGGCTTGAAATTCCTATGACAGAAGAAAGAGGTCTAGATGAGAATAACTCATTCAGTCAAATATTTTACAGACTTTTTTTTGCAGTCACCCCCCTCCTAACCCCCAAAAGTGGAGGTGTTACAAGAAAATAAACTGAAGCTGTTTACCAGGGCAAATGACAGGTAATGCGTAAGTGGTTTATTTTTTGACACACTAAATGTAAAATAAAGTACCCTTCCAATGTTTCAGTTTATAAGTTTGTGTCTGCTTTGATTTTTTTAAGGAAAAGTAGAAGCAGGCTATGTATCTTCCTTAAACATTTGAAAACTAAAATGCTATAAAAGAATGCTTTCAGATTTTGATCAAATAGTTTAGTTTTGAGTCTCTGTAATTCATTAGAGAAATAAGTAACCACTGCTGTGTGAGAATCATCTTTTCTAAGCCACTTGAATTATGTGAGATCGAGGGAAAATAGGTTGTTAGTTGTTTTTGCCAAATAATTAGCTATTATTAGCATGTAAACTATATATCAACAAATGGACTGGAAAAACACCCACAGTACTTAGGCCAAAGTAAGAAATTGTTGATTGCTGGTTTTTATGCTCAGGAACATTTTTAAAAACAAGTGACAAAAGCCGGCCCATCTGCATGGTGATGGTTTGGGATCCAGTCTCATTTTTAGTTTTCAGATTTGTAAGGAAGTTTTTGACACTGATTTGCACCTGTGTCCACTGACTTCCCTTACAGTAGTACATAATCATTGTGTATACATACACATTTGCATATATTTACCTACCTAGAATTTACCTACATTTGTCACTAATGGATGTGACTGCAGGATAAGAAGGACAAAGGTGATGTCTAGGGACCTCAAGGTGAACTTTTTCCTTCTTGAGCACTCCTTGGGCAAAGAAATAAGAGTCCTAGAGACTTCCAGCTACTAGTAAGTACAGCTCACTAAGTACTGACCTTTAATAAATCTGCTCAGTCAGACACATTCTTTAACTTAGAGAAATACAGGTCTGAGAAGGGATTTTGAGTTGTCATAAAATTCACCTATACTTACTTTGGTCAGGACTAACCTATAGCTCAAAGATGTTGGCCCCAATACTTTTATATCATTCCCCTGGCTGACAGCTTTCATTGCTGAATCTTCACTATGCTATGACTTTCTTTCTTTCTTTCTTTCTTTCTTTCTTTCTTTCTTTCTTTCTTTCTTTCTTCTTTCTTTTCTACCTTTTTAAGATGAAGAACCACTATAAAGCTTTGAAAAAGAATTTTTTTCACATGGGGGTAGATATCTTGAGGCGACCTCCTTTCTAGGTGCTCACTTAAATGTGCAGCAATACTGGGCATTTGGTAGATATAAAGCCATCTTTATGGTTTCAGTCATGCAAATTGTATCCAGTTTTTCCTCATTGCTTACCATGTCTTATAGTCCAGCTTATTTCTTTCTTCTTCCTTCATTATTTCTCTGAAAGAGAAGCCTATAAAAATACACAAACAATAGAGGTTCTTCTTTAAGCCTCTGACTTTTACAAAGTTTTTCCTATGGCTCATCTAAATTCAACAAGCAAGATCAGAGGAAAAAATGGAACATAAGAGGGAGTTGATGGGACAAGGACTTTAGGAATATTATTGTGTTTCTAATAGCTTCATGTGGGTTGAAGGCCATCTGGATGGTATTATGGGAGAAGGGGCAGCCTGCTGGGATATTTGGAAGAGAATCAGGATTATTAGATAACTTGTGCAATGCAATTCAGATTTTGGAACACCTGAAAGGAACAGAGAAGTCAGGGAGCTATCAGAAGACATATTTTGTTGTTATACAGATATTCCAGAAATGAATATGATATTACAGATGAGAGCAGTTGTTATCTGGAGAGTGGGGAGGTACATTGTTAATAGGATTCAAAAACTCAATATTGAGTTACTCAAAACAAAGAAGATAAAATTAATATTTATTTATGGGAAAGTAGCATGGCCTTTATAACTGATAGAATATACAGTTTCTCCCCTTTTTCAGAAACAGCATATTCCGTTTCCAATTTTTTGTTGACTTTTCTGTGTTTAGCTCATATGAAAGATGTGTTCTGGTTCCTGGAGATTTTCTTTCTTTCTTTTTTTTTTTTTTTTTAGAGATTTTATTTATTCATGAAAGACAGAGAGAGGCAGAGACATAGGCAGAGGGAGAATCAGGCTCCCTGCGGAGAGCCCGATGTGGGGATGGATCCCAGGACCCCTCCTAGGACCCCGAATCACACCCTGAGCCAAAGGCAGACACGCTCGACCACTAAGCCACCCAGGCGCCCCTCCTAGCGGTTTTCTTGAGTCTTGTAGAGTTGTTTAGAATAAAAACTATGTTTTTCTCAATTATGTAAATAGAAATACTTTAGAAAAAATCTTCATAGGAAGAACTATTAAATTTATATTACACTTTTATTCCTCAGATAATAAGTATTACAGACCAGTGTTTCTCAAATATAAGAATGTGATTCCCCAAGTTTAGAAGCACTAACTTAAGAAATGAAAGTAACAGTGGCTTTCAAATTCAAATTTTTACAAGATTGGTTTATACAGTTGCTTAAAAGACTCCTCACAAAGGCACATAGACAATCATTATCTTTTTTTTTTTTTTTACATTTATGACATTTTCAGTTATGGGGCACAATGTTTGAAGAATTTGCTGAAAAAAATTGAATTTGCTGAACCTTTAGGTAGTAACTTGTTCGTAGTGATGTAATGAATGACACAAATACAAATGGCTATATTTGGTTAATAATGGTCTTTCAAATAATAAAAGGGGTATTTATCTAAATTTAAATAATCTAGATATATCTAAATATAGTCTATACTATATGTAATAAAGTATATATAATAATATAACATATATAATAATAATATATGTAATATCATATATACATATATATGTTGGAGCCATAGATGGTAGGTCTCTATGAGGGGTTTTAAATATATATATAATTAAAATGACAATGCTTAAAATATTTTTTCTCTTGATTATATTATTTATTTATATAGTTAAATAAATATAGGAAATATGAATATATATTCACAAGAAAAAATATCACAAGAAAAAAGTTATAACTGTGTGGTGATGGATGCTAACTAGATCTATAGGTGATTATTTCACAATGTATTATACATATATTGAATCATGTTGTATACCTGAAACTAATATAAATAATTCTATCAACTACATCTCAATATATACATTTGTTTATATAATTATATATTTACATTTATATAATTATATATATAATTTTTAAAAAACATTCAAAGAAAAAACCCTCTCCAGGAGCTATCATCTGTGACCTCTATGTAGAACCATTTGTAAGGACAATTTCTTATTCCTATTTGCTTAACTGTCATGTGCTATTATTTTCTCTATGGATAAAAAGAGGGGGTAGGGGTAGATGAAATAAATCCACACAGAAGAGATCATTATTAGATGTTAGATTTCTGGGACATGTAGCAGTTGCCCAGTTCCACTACCTCATGTTGACACTAAGCTGACTCAGTGAGATTACATGATTTATACCCAGTAGCACAGATAGTGACTGAAGTAAGACTCAGCCCCAGGATTCCTGACTTCCAGTTCTGTGCTTTTTGGAGCACAACCACTAGAAAGAGACACAAATACTATTTTTTATCTAAGCAATGGGAAGCAAATAGTTTTTGGCTAATATGGATACAATTAGTTTTCTTTTTTTTTAAGATTATATATTTATTTATGATAGACAGAGAGAGAGAGGCAGAGACACAGGAGGAGGGCGAAGCAGGCTCCATGCCAGGAGCCTGATGCAGGACTCGATCCCGGGACTCCAGGATCGTGCCCTGGGCCAAAGGCAGGCGCTAAACCGCCGAGCCACCCAGGGATCCCCATACAATTAGTTTTGATTCCTAAATTTTCCTCTGTGTTCAACTAAATTTGTTAAATATAGATTTAATCTTTATTCCTTGCTTTCTTAACTTTCATCCTTCCTTCCTTTCTCCCCATCCCCCTCTCTCTGGCTTTCAAATGCTATAATTCAAATTATTATTAAGGTAAGATATTCCTTTCTCCAGTTAAAGAAAAATATCTCATTTTATAGTCATCTAAGTATGAATATTAGAAACTGTCAAATGAAGAGTGGATATTGCTATTTGGGGTGATGTGAAATACAATGGAAATGCTTTGGGGTATCAAACCTCGAACATCAGATTTAAAGGGAAATTAACTTCTCTGTGATGTTCTGCTTCATTTTATACAATTCCATTCAACTTTTTACCCCTTGCCAAGCTCTGCTTTCCCCAATTAGATTGGATTATATCATATATCAGTTTTGGGGGGGCTTGGTACCCACTCAAATGCCTATCATTGATATCAGCCTTTTTATCTCCCTGTTACCTTTCACAGAATTCAGCTGTACAAGGTCTTCTATCAGAGGCTTTCTTTTTTTCCCCCCCAAAGACGGAATTTAATGTTTAGTCAAAGGAGGTAATGGAAAATAAAATCCTTTACCCTTTGGATATTTTTCTGTGTTTATACTCAAAATTGGATGTTATTAGGCATTGTATTTATTAGAGTAAAAATTATTTTTGACATTCACACTTCATTTTCTCTTGCCTATTAACATGCTTGTACATTCAAGTCTGTACAAAGAATTCAGTAGAGTGAGAGTGTGACCAGGGTCAGGATAAGGAAGACAGTGATGCCAAAACTGTACTTACTCAAAAACCATCCCAGTATCAAACAGGTCCCTCAAGGAGAGTAAATGCAGTTCTGGAAAAGATAATATATTGAATATTTAATTCAACAAAGGATATGTGATATGATAACTTTGAAAACATGGCACCTTTTCTGCTTTCTAGAGGGCTACTCAAAGAAGGAAAAAATAATATTTTTTTAATAATTGGAAAATGCCCTACAATATAAATTTCAAGACTGTATGCAATTGATATTTAGAGATTTTATATACTTATTTGTGGTTTCTTTAATTTGAGTTTTTAAGAAATAAAAGGATAATAATGGCTACCTTTTATTGAACACTTAGGATAGTGAGAACAGCCTTGTGTTAAAGCTCTCTACCATTTTGCATTAGCTAGATAGATAATGTCATCATCATTTTCTAGATGAAGACACTGAAGTTCACGGATGATAAGTGATTCTGCGAAGATTATACTGCTATCATATGTCAGAGCTGGGAAGTATATAGGCTGCGTGATGCCATGGTCCTCACTAAAACCCTCAACCACTATGCAATACCAAACCGTTTGTGCCATGAAATCCTTATCAGCCTTTAAGGACTCACTAGTAGCACACTTGGAAACAGGATATATTTTAAAACCTTTGGGTTAGACATTTTAGGGTCTGAATATATGATAGAGTGTTATTATTCTAAAATCTGAAGAAATGATAACGATCTCTTTTTTATATTGTATCTCTTTCCTGTTCTTAGAATGCCTGCTTCTTTTTCCCAGTCTTCAATGTTAAAACTTTATTCATCTTTCAAAGCCTAATTTAAATTAATTCCCTATATTAAGTTAATCCCAATCAAAAGTGACTTATTGCTTCCCAGTTCTGTGGCCATTCAATTACAATGAGGACTTTCAACTCCATATAGAGTTATGATGTCTGATCGCTCCTAGTAGAGCACCTACCCATGCAGGTAGCATTCTGTGATTCATCTTTATACTCTCTATTGCAAGTGGTTTGCTTCTAATGGGATTTTACTACAAATCTGTTGAATGAATGGAATGGAAATGGAGGTGGAAACCTGCAAAGGTTGCTCACATAGAGGTCTACAGATGATGATGATGATGATCTAATATTTTATTCATGCTTACTTTGAGAAAAGAACTGTGAAAACTGCTGCATAATCACATTTTACCCTCCCAACAATCCTATTAAGAAGGGATTATTATCCCTACTCTACAGAGGAAAGGGCCTCAAAGAATTAAAATAGTTTGTCTAAATTCATAGAGCTACTAAGTAGCAGAGTTAAGACTTAACCCCAGATCCATCTGACTTTCCAACTAAAGCCATCATGACATTAAAATTGATTTTTCCTACCCCGCTGTGTTTACTTCCAAATTTAGGGTCATACCACACTTTTCTTATATAAAGCTTTATCTATCTAAGAGATGGTGTAGCAGAAGAGGGGAAACTTAGGGCCGCTGGATGCACTTGTACAGGATGTGCATGCAGTACTTCAGGAGGCACCATTCACAAAAACCCCATGTGAACCGTGTGCCTCTTGGAGGTATACAGTGCATAGTATGCACAAAGACTCATGACAGCCCTGAAATCTATGCCTTATTTGAAACAATTCTCTTATTCTCCAATCTAAAAGTTGACTGCATAGAGGGATAGTACATTTCTCCTTTCAACCTCAAGGATCATTTCAGGCAGAAAATATATTTTCTGAGAGACCTCTGTATCTTTATCTTAGCTTTAAATTCTGTAATAAGCACAAAAGAGAAAAGAACATGTATACAATAGGAATCATATTTCCTAAAAAAGTAATAAAAAATCTCCACAAAAATATATTAAGTGATTATGCAATTATAAGAAAGTATTAAAATATCTTTATTGCTTGAAGAATTAAATCACATTGCTGACCCGTATCTCTGACTTTTTTCAATATTATTCAATAAGGATTCTCCTAAAGGTGATTTTGATTCATCATAGGGTAGGCACTGCAAAATAAATAACCTGGCAGATGCAATGCCACATGACAGATCTGAAAGCATGTTCACTTAATCTCTGCCTCACTGTTTCACTAATCTATCTTTTTAAATATTTCCAAAGGTCTCCTCAAAGTCTTAGCTTGAGTTAACACTCTAAGCTCTTGATATTCATTCCTTCATTTAGAAACCATTATCCAAGTGTTGAAAAGAGCCACTTAGCCATTCATCCTGGGAAAGTAAAGATTTATTCTGGTTAGCTTTCAAAAATCCTAACTTTCATTTCATTATTCATTCACATATTGTCATAGTGGAGCAAAATCAATAGCAATACACTTACATTCTGTGGGCAAGTGTAGTTCTTTTTTGTAAGACTGCACAGTCTCTGGTGCTCACTCAGTAAGAGGTTTAAGTCATGGTCAAAATTAACCTGGAAACCTATCTTCAATAATTTTTTTTATCAACAGCTATTGCTGTTCTGCCAAAGCAAAGTTCACCTTGGCCAGGTATTTCCAGTTGCCTGCCTTATGTGCAGACAGTTTTTTTTTTTTTCCTGCTTTCCTAAATTTTATAACCTTATTCTTTCAGCTTCTTCACACCCTGCACTTTTCAGCTGTCATTTTCAATTCGGCCCTGATCCCTCATTGCAATATGACTTGGTTTCCCAGCCTTTTGCTTGTCTGCTTTTTGATACCAGTGCCCTGCTGGCTGCCTGGCTGCTCCTGTTGCTGACGTCCACCATGATCAGATGCCCTTTTCTCTTTTTGTCTGAGTTTTCTATCACATACACAGCCTACTCAATCAATGCCTTACTCTTGCCTCTCCTGAAAATAGTTCCACATCAAGCCAGTGAACTGTCACTGGTAAGATCCTCTTGGTAAATTTGGAATATTGATGACCTTTGGAGAGGTATTTATGTTGATGATGCCCAAGTCTTTAGAACTGTCTCTAGTTTGCAAAACAAAATATCTGGATAATTTTGTCAGTAATCTCTCCCCAGGTTCCTCACACTGCACATGTATAATATTGAGCTCGGCATCTCCCATAAACCTGTTCATCTTCTGTATTCCATATTCTATATTCACTCTCTCCAATTGTATCATCCTCAATGGAAGCCTGAGAATAATTCTTGACTTCTTCATTTTCTTCCCTCCCCCACTCCCTATATCCAACAACTTGAGATATCTTGTCACAACATTCAAAGTATGCTGTCCTTTCTATTCTTCTTCATATTGTGCTGATTTAGTCCTTAGCATCCTTTTATTTTTTCCTCCAGCTCAATTGATATCATTTCTTCCAGACTTGTCTCCCTCAGTGTGGTTTTCTTGGCATTTCCCTTCAAGTATGGGATGAAATACTTACTACCTACGGTGACTCTTCATTATGTGATGCTTGGTTCTGTTTTCATGTCTTGCCAATCAACATCTCTCTCTTTATACTCCATGAGCACTATGATCCTCATGGGTCACCATACCATGCTGGGTCTTGCCTTGGTAACTTTGTGATGTTCCTTGATGTAAATTTAGTTTTCTATTTCTCACTTGGCTTTTGATGTGTACTTTCAATTTGAGAAGACATGGTCTTTATTCACTTTGGGAAAATTCTCAGATGTCATCTTTCCCAATATTGCTTGTCTGCCGCTCCCCCAGTTCTCTTGTGCTTGGATGCCCATGAGTGTGTAATAAAGGTTCTCAATCCTCAATATCTCAGAACTGCCCTTTCCAATTTTTACCTTTATTTGCTGCATTATTGGTTGATTCGTCAGTTGTATTTTCCAATTCTTCAATTCTTTCTGCAGCTAGTGTTATTCTAGAGCTTATCCAATTTATTTTTTTCAAATACTGTGGCTCACATTTCTGAAACTCGAATTAAGTCTTTTTCAAACAGATACCCATTCTCATTTCTATTTTCTCTTCTTTTTTCCCTATTTACTCTTCTTCAAAGTATTATTTTCCCTTGTTACTTGTTCTGAATATTATTTATATATCACTTTTGAGGATGTTAAATATAATTATTTTAAAACTACTTACAAATTGTCCAGTTACTTTCATTTTTTCAAGGTGTATTCTTCCGATTATTGAATTTTTTTTATTTACTTTTCTAACTTTTTGTCTCTCCTGTGTTTTGGAATTGGTCTTCAAGCTGATCTTGAGTGGGATTTATTTTCTTTCTGTCCCTCTGTGTTCATCTCTCTCTCTAATGTCCCTATCTATTTTGAAATTGTCTCACCCACATTCTCCAGTTCACAAGTAGATCTTTGATGGGCAATGTTGCACTTTTTTTTTCTCATGATGAAAGGATGAAAACAGATGTTCCACTGAGTCAATTGGAGCTGTAAAGTTGTGTCTGCTACTCCCAGCCTCTTAAGTACCAGACTATGTAAATCATAGCCCTAGATAGAGGATACTGTTGGGAAAAAAAAGACTGTGACAGAAAACTTCACTGAAGTAGTGCTTCTGGCTGCTTCCCCATCCTACCACTCCTCCCCAGGACAGAGAGAGTAATTTATTTGCTTAGAGACTTTTTGATATGGGCTGAGCATATGTGCTTTAGGCTATTCTAGGCTTTTTTTTTTAATTGTCTGCAAGGAGGGATGTGCAGGGATGGGAAAATTTTGGTCTGCTTTCTTGACCAAGGTATAACCTCTATTCTGCTTTTTCAGGGTGGACAAATCTGGCTAATTAGAAGGAATGTTACTAAGTCCAACAGGCTATACACCTAAGCTGCATTCTTCAATTCGGCTTTTATCTGTAATAGAGCATACATTTTTAAATGTATCTTCCTGACTCCTCCCTCTCTTTCTTTCTTTCCCCCAAGGTTCTGAACTTGAACAGGAAAAGGAATGCTATCAACTGGGCTTTCTTGCAGTCCAGCAGCTGGGTGTAGCCTTATGTGAGGCATTCTTAATCTCTGCTCAAAAAAGTAAGAATTCCTAACTTACTCTACTGCCATCCACAGTTCCAGAGCAGTAGACCCACAACTTCAGGACAAGGCCTGAAACATTTATATTACTTATTTGCTTTCACATCACAGAAACATCTAGCTTGTAATTTAAGCATGGCTGTTCCTTTGAATTTTGTCATTCACATATTTATTAATTTACTTATTTATTTATGCTACATTTTAATAGTGGAGAGAATGGCCAGTATATGGCTAATGTGGCTTTACAATTCTACCTTCGTGAGAAATTCTTCACAGTGACTTTGTGCCTGCTTTTTCCTCTGCTTGAGAAAATGCTTCTGCCTCCTCTGCCTCTCCCTGACCAAATTATGCTTTTAAGATTTGACTTTGGTGCTACTTTTATTTTTTTAGCTTGTGTTGCAAACTGCACTAACAACCTAGAAATGATCCTTTTAAGTGTCTTTCTCATTAGGTTGTAAGCTCCAAGATATAATGTATTGTGCATTTTCATGACTCCAGCATGGGTCCAGTGCTTGGTTTACACTGATAGATCATATATAGATTAAGGTGTTCAATTTTTTCTTCTCATTTTTATTGGAATATTACTACTTCCATTCCCTCCTCATCATTTCCACCAATATTGCTCTTTAATTTTTTTTTTTATTTTTTTTATTTTTTATTTTTTTTAATTAATTTTTTTTTTTTTATTGCTCTTTAATTTAAGGACTCATCACATCTGAAAAGCAGTAGGAGAAGATGGAAAAAGTATGGATGGAAAAGTATTGCTTGACTTTGTTTGTTTTCTTAACTTCTATCAGTATCTATTTCCACATCTGTAAAATGGGGTTAACGGAGTAAAATTTGCAGCATTTGATAAGTTTTAATGGCTTGATCACAGAGTTGACACTGAGCTAATACTTCTTACTTTCCTTTCTCTGCTCTGGCTCCCTTGTATTGATTGTTGCAATGATTTTCTAACAGAAATAAAGTTTTTATGAGTTCAAAAGTGCTCCATAATCTTGATCTTTTCCCCATAAGCATTATCAGAGGTGGCTGCTCAGAGGCTATCTTGAAGTGTAAATTTAATCTCCTCAGGCTTTTTCCTAACAAAAGACGCAACATGCTTCCAATGGAGACTACTATCATGGAAGGCACCCTCATAACAGGATTCTGAAAGAGAGGTATGTTAGAATCTTAAGAGATGGAAGCCTCAGAATACACCACTTAAATGATATTCCCTATAAGGGGCAATAATAGAAGAATCCCTGGCACAGCATTATTTTTGAATGGAAAGTCATGCTATAACTACAAAAACAAAACAAAACAAAATTAAAAGTGGCAAATTGCATGTACATGAGGAAGTACACAGGAAGTAAGCTCTTTCTTTCTTTCTTTCTTTCTTTCATTCTTTCTTTCTTTCTTTTTTTTTTTTTTTTGAAGTGAGCTTTTTCAAAACCAGGAGTTGGATATCTTATTCCCAGTTTCCTTCTAAATGAAAAGAAATGTCAGGGATGGTTTTATTTAATTCTTTAATCTTCTTCATGTTGTTGTTTGCTGAGTAGAAATAGGGAATGAAATTCACTTGCCTAATTCTCATTAACGTGTTATAGGAGTGGAATGGGATGAGGTTTGTTCATCCTCATTGCTTCCTTTTTCTGGGCTGGAGGCCATAAGGCACTTGGCTTCTAGAGCTCAAGCTGTTCTGTTCTTCAAATATCCCCTGACAATCAATTTATTGAGTGATCCTGATGTTGCTCCAGGGATGAGATGACAATTACAGACCCACCAGGAAGCAAAAAGGTGGCAAGAACAGCAGTTACTATACAATGGTGAGGATTCAGGGATTTGTCAGTATATGGGTGTGAGACGAGAGTGAGAAAGAATGATGTGAGTGTGTGTGTGTGTGTGCAAGTGCTCGTGTGCATGTGTTTTCTGCAGTGAGATTAGGGCGAACTTTGATGTTTCGATGTACTTAAAATATGATTCTACTCAACAATAAATGTAGTTTTTGCAATAGGAGAAAAAGCTAGAAGGGAGAAAATTTATAAAGAAAGAAAACTGGAACAGTGGCCTTTGAATGAGCCCTTTCCACTGCTGTTAGAAGGCAAGAGCCACTCTTTGTACAGACACCACACGTGAGTGTGAACGTTAGAGTAGGAGATGACGGAACGTATTTTACTTTGAGTGTTGAGTTGAAGCCAAACTTCCGTCAAGACCGGCTGAAGATTGTTCAGTTTTTAGAACTTCTTTCTTTCCTGCAATATGTGACTCCTTTGGATTCTGTAAGTGATGATAATTGGGAGGAGGTCAGTGAAGGGAGAAAGACACTGTTTTTGAAGTGATTTGACTTTTTATTGTTTTCCATGACTGATTGGATAAAATATGCATTAACTAGAAACTTTAAAGGTAAATGGTACTTTGCTACCAGTTCTACTGGACATTTAAGAATAGTGAAGGGAAGAAAATCTGGTTTTATTTTCTCCCCAATAAACATATTAGCGAATCCTTTTTCATGCATCCATCAAAAAAGCAATTAAAAAAATAAAGTACATAAATAAGCATAGCAGATGGATATGGGATATAACTCATTTAAGCTTGAGCAGTTGTTTATTTCTTCGTTTTGAGCCAATCATCTCATATGTGATTAAAACAATAAGGAGGAGCTAAGACACCTCCATTGTGTTGCTCAGCAAGAGACAATTCCCCAAATTCTTTGAATTAAAGCTAAAAGTCCATCAAGCATATTATGCTCCAATTTTTAGAATTAAATTCCAATGAGTGGTCTTTTTCACTCTGTATTTCATCTCTTCTTGTTTGAGTAGGTTGAGAAAATGAGGTGCTTGGGTTTTGGGGGGATTTTTTTTAGAGGAGGACCCCCTAAAGCATCAAGGTGAGGAAGAAAAAGCTACATAATGCTGTTGTGTGTTGTGTGTGTGTGTGTTTATAAACAGATTATGACACTTAAGACTGGAATTTGAAATATACTCATACTTTCCTCTTTTTGTTTCATTGTAATAAATGGTATTTTCTGAGGACAAAAAATGTCTAATTTTATAAGAACTTTTTGTGTAAAATCAGATCCAAATCCCAGACATCCTGATAGCAACTGCACACATCCTTTTACATAACTGCTGAGAATGTTAAGGGAATCCACACCAAATTTCTATGTTAGAGGCTTGTCGATAGGATTAATTCAACCCAGAGCAAGGTGGCAAAAATATGTCATCTCATAGTTACAATGCAGCATGAGTGCAAATGGACTCCGTCCAGTTCTGGTGTAAATTATAAACAATTAAAAGTACAGGAGTTTCAATGCCCAGAACTGAGAGCTGAGGACATTACTGCACACTTGAGATAACTTTGGGAACTGAAGAAGCAATTGTTTCACAGTATGACATGAAAATAACAGACAATATTTGCATCTACAGAGTCAAGCATAATCTTGTGTGTGGCTTTATCATGTAGAAGATTTTTTTTTCAGCAAGCTGGCAGGAGCGTGAGTGATGCATAATGGCAGTGGTGAATAGTTTTTGGAATAGATTAGTAGGTGACGTCACGGATAAAGGACTATTTATCACTATAATTTAACACAAGATGCAACACAATGGCTTGATGGATGCATTTTATGGTTTTCAGCCAATCATAATAATGGACCTATTGACTAAAGTTTTATGTGTCCTTTACACATCCTTCATGTTTAAAAAAAAAAAAAACCAGAGACCATGCTGGGGAAGAATGAGTGATAATTCAGAAAGGGCCCGCCCTTTGTGGCACAGGTTTTCTACTTCCATAAGCCCCTATGCTCCTGTCCTGAGGTTCTTTGCTCAAACTACCAAAGGTCAAGGGCAGAGCCAATGCTACATTAAAGGAAGCATCTGAAGTGAGAGATAATATTGTTCTCCTCTACCAATGAGGTCAGTCAGCAGGGAGCAAAGTCATTTGGGGAACTGAATTACTGTCACTTCCATGACATCTTTTTTTCCTAAACAAGGGAAGGGGTATCAGTTAAGAAGAATGAAACCTCTCAGATTTTTCAGAAAATTTCTTAGCCACTCAGGTCTAAGAAGATGATAAAGAAGGTCCAGAAAAGAGTCCTTTATAGAAATGTGTGAATTAATCATGTCAGATCAGAGAATTTGCTTAAGATGGAGAGAGTACATTTGTTTTCTCTTCTACCCACCTCCTTACCACCAACAAATACCCTTAGGGATGAATTTCCTTTTGCTGATTCCCATGAACTTCTTGGCTACTATAAAAGATTGGGCTAATTTCCTTCTTTTCTTTTATTTTTTTAAGATTTTATTTATTTGTTTCAGAGAGAGAGAGAGCCACCTGGAGTGGGGGAGGTGGGCAGAGGGAGAAAGAATCCCAGGTAGATTCCATGCTGAGCATGAAGCCCAAAGTGGGGCTTGATCTCATGACCCTGAGATCATGACATAAGCTGAAATCAAGAGTCAGACACTTAACCAACTGGGCTACCCAGGTGCCCCTTATTATTTTTAAAACAATTCACTTGAGGATAGCTGGAGAACTACATTCTTTCCTGTACAAGGAGGAGAACAGAAAGAAGAGGAATTAGATATTGTGTGATTAATGTTTAATCATTTCACAGAGAACCAGGACTAGTAATTTTTTTTACTTAAATACAACAAGCAAGCAAAATGTTATGTGATACAATGATGACAGATATCCTGGCGATAGGTAGTTTAAATCTCAGAACACATATACACCTCTTACTGATTGCTCTCGTCTGCAAAGTGGGGGTGATAATATCGCTAACCACATAGGAAGATTGAAAGGGTTAAATGGGATAATGCTACCAAAGTATTGAATATATTTTGAATATCTCCTATGTTTGAGACATTTTTCAAATTTTACTACATTTCCCACCAACTTTTATGTTGTGGTATAGGGATGGAAAGCAAAACATACGGAATAGGGCTGCTGGGTATCAATCCCAGATCATGTCATGATATTTGAAATATCAGGGGAGATTTAACTTCTGGAAATCTGTTGCCACTTTTGTAAAATGGGATTTGGTATTAACACCTGCCTTATCTGACTGCTCTGAAATTAAATATATTAATAAATGTAAAGGACTTGTCTTCTGTGATAAGTAATAAATAAATAGAAGGCGTTATTATGACTAATCCTGCTCTGGAATTCTTTTAGGAGGTAGCCTGTCAGTGATAAAGGGAGCAGTTCAGGTTTGAATATGGATATGTATATTTGTTCCGGGTTTATTGAGATATAATTAACATACAACATTGTACAAGTTTAAGAGGTACAACATGTTGATTTGACACACTTATATACTGCAAAATGATTACCACCATAGGTAACACTTTCATTATGTCCCATAATTATCATTTCTTTTTTGTGGTAAGAATATTTAAGATCTAGTCTCTTAGCAACTCGCAAGCTTATAATACAATATTATTAACTATAATCACTATGCTAAACATTAGATCTCCAGAACTTACAATTGTGAACATTTTAAACAGTGTAGGTTATATATTTGTATATGCTATTTGTTTGTACTTTTCCTTTGCCACAATCTGAACTGCAAATGGAATAATATCTTTTTAAATGTGCCTCTATGAAGAGAGAAACTTTTCTTTATGAATAATAGAGGAGTAAATTCTTTATTATTTTATATCCATTCATCCATTCATCCATCTAAAGTTTTTGAAATCATTACTTTATGAAGGGGACCAGATGGCTCAGGAAATTTGTAATCCTTACACTTTGATTGGCAAAGTGCTTTTAAGTTAAAAATCTAAAAGCATCTTATCAATATTAGCTCTTGCTCATTAGAAATAACCTAAGAGTCTTAGTTGAATTCAGCCTCATATACTAATTAGCAAAAGTGTTTCTTACTCTTGTCCTTTGCGTGGCTTATAAAAAATGGTTACACTTTGTTTCCAGAGAGTCTATGCATTTGCACTATAGCCACTTTGTATGCTAACTTTAGTTTCACCAGGAAATATAAAACTTCATACTAAAGTAGACCAAGTTGCAAGATAGAAAAATATGAAATAGGTATTCACTATGTTGAAGAAGAAAATACCTGGCAGGACATAAGAAAACATGGGTGTGGCATCATATACATGCCAATGTGGTATTGATTGAGTGTGAAAAACATTTTAAAGACAATCTGAGATTTTAATGTAAGGAGGTTTACATAACTCCTCAGACAGTGAAGTGAAACGTATGATACATGTTCCTGGTAAGGGAGAGCTATTCCAATGTTTGAAAAGATACATTGCATGAGAGAGGGAGACACAATGCCAAGAGAATGTTCTAAGAAATCAGTGTAAATGATGGTGTAGACTGTTGTGTTAAAAGTTAAAAAAGAAAGAGAGAAGTAAAAATATTTTTAGGAGGAAAACATAGATGCTACATTTCAGGTATAGGTAACACAGCTGAATAAGAAACAACTCATGTTTGGTGATGGTGGATGTCAGCTGCCTGATTATCATGCAGTTTTCATTCATCGCTGAGGACAGTATCTGAAATGTTCTAAATTTACCTATGTTTCCTTTCATGCTTTGCCACCAAGTCCTGTCAGGCTAAGCCACGTTTTCATAGCCATTTTGTGATAGACCCGGGCAAGATCTAGTGAACATTTGGTAAAATCTTTGGTTATCTTTGCAAACAAAGGTGGTTAAATGTGGGTAGGATAATAGATGAGTACATTTGTAACCATTTAATTACATGCCAAACAGTGCTATTTCATGAAGCAAAGTTATCTTTAGGGAGTTAACTAGATTTGTGCCTCTATCAATAGTCTGATTTTGTTCCCTACTTTTAACAATGACTTTGATGATAACATAGATGGCTTACTTGTCTGTTAGGAAAAAGGTGGAGTAACTCTTTTATTTGCTTCATGATCAACAGGATCTCAAAGGCTACAATCATGAGTCAAATATAATGAATTGGAGCCCATAAGAGATGAATGTAAAGTGATACACGTAGGGCCCAAGTCCCTCTGTATAATGCAAAAACAAAGACAAAAATAAACAGTCGGGGCACATTTTATAAACACAATGCTCACTTGATTCTAAAATTCCATCATGTGTCAACACTGTGATACAGCTTCTAGAAAAGCTATGAGACTCATGGACATTTATATAGTGTCAGTACCAAAAGAGGTGTTAGAGAGTGTGATTGGTTTTGTAGCAATATCAGGAAGATACTCCTAAAGCTAGTTGGGCTAGATGAGTGCAGAGTTGCTACAGGTGTTATAAGAGAATGATAAAAGACTCATGAATCACTTAAGGTGCTAGACTAGCAATCTCTATATCTTCTAAACTCCAAGATTCTAGAAATCTCACCAAATATACAGCTTTGGATATGAAATTTTATATTAAAGAAATGAAGTAAATGGAAAGACCAGTAGACATGCAAAAAAACCTTGAGCCAAAATCTCTGTTTTTTTGCCAAGTATCTTATAGTATGTTTCCACATACACTATTTCAAAGCAGTACAAAAAGAAAAAAGGCCCTCAGATAGTAATTAGCCCCTGAACTTTTATTTAATTTGGAGTTTGAATGAATTTCTCCACTATCAAGAGGGGCTTTCAAGCTAACACATAGAGATAATCTCTATGTTCCAAATCTTCTGCTAGACTTCAGAAAGGACCCCAGATCCCCACATTATTTGACTTTTACTGAGCCTTTCTGTTTCTCTAACGTTGTTTAGGTGCAAGGAATTAAAATATTGACCACAAGGACAATCTAGTAGCTCACAATTGTATACATTTCTCTGGATGTTCTTTCTCTATGAATGATCAGTTTTTGGAAGCAAAGACCAAGAACCTTTTGGGTCAAGGTCTTCTTTAATGATACCTATTTTTTCCCTCAAATCTAAACAGTGTTCTTTTATATTTTTTCTTAAAGGAAACAATAGTTTAGTACATTCTTCCATGTTTAGGCTTTGATTTTATTTTGATTTTCACAATAAAGTATAAGTGTCTCAAAGGCCAAAACCTTCTTTGAATCCTCAGAATTTACCACAACTTTGGCACAGCTTAGGCACTTAGTAGATGCTTGTTAGATTTAAAATTTAGTGATAATTAAAGAAAATTAAGGAAACATTAATAAATATCACAAGTGATCCTGGATTGGATCCTGCACCAGTAAAAGGACATTAGAGGAACAACAGGTAACATTTGAAGGTCTGTCAATTAGGTAATTGTTTTGAGGGTTTTTTTTTTTAAGATTTTATTTATTTATTCAGGACAGAGAGAGAGAGAGAGAGAGAGAGAGAGAGGCAGAAGGAAAAGCAGGCTCCATGCAGGGAGCCCGACGTGGGACTCGATTCTGGGTCTCCAGGATCACACCCTGGGCCAAAGGTGGCGCCAAACCGCTGGGCCACCAGGGCTGCCCTTGTTTTGAGTTTTTTATGTAAATGTCCTGAGCTTGATAATTAAACTGTGGCTATTAACATTAATTAAAATTGTAAATATGATAACATTAGAGAAGTCTGGATAAGGGTTATAGGGGATACTTTGTACTATTTTTGCAAATGGTTTATATGTCTGAAAAAATTAAATGATAAAAGGAAAAGGGAAAAATGTTTTCTGATGATGTGGTTTCTTAGTGGTTGCTAACAAAATAGAATGGGGCAAGATAAACTGGTATTTTTCTAAGGCCTGGGTATTTATAGGAGAAAAGGAAGTGGTTCCGTCTTGTGCATAAATCATAGGCATGTTCTAAGGTACTATTGGCAGGCGTCACTTGGAATTAGCAATATCAGATCACAGGAAAGTGGTAGTTGGGTAGAAGGCCATTTGTCCACCTGATCTTTAAAACTCTGTCAACCAAAGTGATGTGGAGTGTGTTCTCTATTTAATTCTATAGAAAGTAGCCTAAAAGATGACTTCAAGCTGACTAGGAGTTAATTTTCAATGCTAACCTTCAATTAATTTGTAACTTTTTTGGCACTCGGTTTGCTGGAATGGCTGTAATTATGTTGTTTTCTGAACGGTGAATTCATTCAGGGCATACTCTCCAGACTGTTTATACAGCTGGAAAATAGCAATGGTAATAGATGAGGGGAAAGAAGTTAATAAGGAACTTACTTTAAAAATTCAGTTATCTGTGTGTGTATTTTTAAGTGTCTCATGAGCCATTATTGGGTAGCTTAAATTAAATTTTTCATGGTCGCCATTTTAAATGAGCTAGTAATAAAATTGCTAGATGTTTTAATATTTTAAATGCTGTCTTGAATTTGAATGCATACTTGAGATCACAAAGGAGGCAGCTTAATGCCTTTTTAATACTTAGTTCACCATTTGCTGAAGAAAGCCATGTTGGTTTTCCATTAAGGAAACCAAGACTGTCATCTACAAATTTCTCCCTAACCAGAGCTGCTCTTAGTGTTATCTGGAATTCTTTCTATGATCAATTCAAACTGAGGAAAGTTGCATTGCTGCCATGTTGGTTTTAGCTGATGGGTTACAAAAATTACCTGTCAAATTAATGAGGATGCTCACAGAGGATCTTTTGGCTTTTATAGCACGTATTCTCACATCTTACTTTCTATTTAGTCAAAACAACACTCTTTAACAAGTATTTCCCTCTGATCATAAATGCCCATGGTGTGGTTGGACACCTTATCTTTAACAAACTCCTAACTTCAAGAGCTACCACTTGGAGTGAGGTTGATTATTACACAGACTACTAGACTCTAGACCCTGAGTTTCTGATTCAAAAAGTCTGGGATGGGGCTGAGAACGTATATTTGTAATAAATTTCCTGGTGATGCTGATATCACTAGTCCAGAGACCACAATTTAAAAAAAAATTATTTATTTATTCATGAGAGACACAGAGGGAGGTAGATACATAGGCAGAGGGAGAAGCAGGCTCCCTGTGTGGAGTCCTATGCAGGACTCGATCCCAAGACCCTGGAATCATGACGTAAGCTGAAGGGAGACGCTCAGCCACTGAGCCACCCAGGCACCCCAGAGACCACAATTTAAGAACTATTGCTCTAAGGCAGAGGTCAGCAAACTAAGCCTATAGGCACCTAGTTATCCACTATTTTTTGTAAGTAAGGGAACACAGCCATGCTCATCATTTACATACTGTCTATGGTTACTTTCAAGCGACAATGGGAGAGATGAGTAAAGCCTAGATTTATTGCCTAGCCCTTCACAAAAAAAGTTGTCTGACTCCTGCCCTAAGGTAGTCCTCCTAATTCTGTTATCAAATGTGACCAAGGTGTGAGGTGTGGATGTGGTTAATTCTGAGCAATAGGACAGCCACCCATCCTCTCTCTGTCATAGCCCTCCCAACCTGCCCTTCTCCTTCTTTTGCAAAGTCTGCTTCCAGAAATGGTACTGCTATTAACCATTTACCCATTATTCACTTGTTTCCTCTCCAGAAGGCATTTGCATCTTAATGATTCTTTCTCATTATGGGATGAAAAACCTTTTCCTCTGTGAAATACATTTGCCATAACCCAAGCAGGAGAGTTCATTTTTTATAGAAGCAGGGAAATTCCCCCTTATTCGTCCCATTGGGAGGCAGCCCCTCAAATGAGCATCTCCTTTTGCTGAAGTGCACTCAGACAAGAAAAGAGGACTCTTCCTGACTTGCAGCAACAGTTTCTTGCTATGGCCTTTTATGCTGGGCCTGAGGCCTTTGCCCCAGTTCATAAAATCTGGTTTTGATATTATTACAGGTTGAAGGAGAAGGGTCAATTTCACAGATGTCTAAATGTGTATTTTCAACCAAACCAGTCATCAGTCCTCCCACAGGCCTTGGAGGAAACTTTTATTCCCTGAGAGAACAACTGGATTGCAGAATTTCTTTATGTTCATAATTTTTCTACATTTCCTGACTTTGTAATCTACCTGCCCAAATGACTTGTGTTGCACAGATATTTTATATCTTGTGCCATGCCTTTGTTCATGGGTCTCTTTTGCCTAGAAAGTGTTTTCTTCTCCTATTCACATAGTTAATTTCTCTGCATCCTCTCTACAGGTGCTGCCTTCTCCAGGAGGCCTTCCCTGCTTTCCATTTGAGGCATGCAGTTGACTCTTTGTGTTTCCACAATTCTTTGCTACCTCAGCATTACTGAACTTCCCCATCATTTTCTAATTACTTAGCTGTTTCTATAAACTCACTCAAAGCTGGGCTATTACTTATTTCTGTATGTCTTATCCTTTGCACAATGCTAAAATATGAGTCATACTCAAAGTCGTTTTCTTTTAATTTATTCATGAGAGACACAGAGAGAGAGGCAGAGACTTAGGCAGAGGGAGAAGCAGGCTCCCCATGGGGACCCCAATGCAGGACTTGATCCCAGGACCCCGGGATCAAAACCTGAGCAAAAGGCAGATGCTCAGCTATTGAGCTACCCAGGCGTCCCTCAAAGTTGTTGAATGAATAAATAATTAAGAGATACATTCTCAGATGAGTAAAGCATCCCTCATATCATCCATGCACCCAGAATAGTAACTTGGTAATAATTCCAAAATTGTGATTCCCTCAAAATAAAATGAACAATCCAGTTATTTATCCTACTCTTCTACCTTTGGGAGGGGGCTTCCATTTTTTACCAATATTTAGGAATGTCACAACTTTTTGGTGATGGATTGTCCAGCCTGCCAAATGGGTCTAATCCAACCAGTTCTTGGAACCTGCCAATGTTAGTTCAGGGTCTAATGAGAATGACGAGGAAGTGCTTTGTATAATCAGTGGCACTGCAAAATCCTGTGGCATTATTACACACACAGTGTCATAGTGCCATTTAACCTTCTCTTGTCCTGAGATTCATCTTGATTTTAGGAATTCACTCTTCAGTCTTAAGTTGGATAAACAAAGGCAAGAACCCATTTAATATCCTTTCTTTAGTCTTGGAGAAGAAAGAGGGGAAATGATACATGTTTGTATTCTGTGCTTCCCCATATTGTTAGCAATCCTATCTGGAGAGAGGGCAGCTCTCAAGGTCCTATATTTTAAACATCTGTTTTTAAACAGTAGCTTTCTCCTTAGAAACACTCATTGCTTTGACATTTGCAGATTTGCTACAGTGGAAGGTCAATAACTTGCAGTTTTAGAAAGTACATCCCCTCTCTGCTTGGGTCCCTCTGGGGAAAAGCAATTCATACATCTTTTAAAGCTTGGACCATTGCATTACCCAGGTGGAAGGGTGACTTTTAGGGCCATTGAGCATGGAATTTTCTCACTTCATCCCAATTATGGAAACACCTGCACTAAATGGCACTTCAAAAATTACAGTGCTTGGTCCTGCATAGACATGTGGACACATGTCCCTGAATGAGCAGTATCTAAACTAGCAAAATAGGGCTTATTCTTGCTCCCTTTCTAGATTTGGGATCACCTGTATCAGCCTCATTTGACAATCCTAAGATTCTCTTTGGTCATTGTGTTCCTTCCCTAGTCATTCATTCCCTCAGTAATGCAACAATAATTTATTAAATTCTGACCATCTGGCAAAGGCTAAACTGAGTTCTGGGATGAAGCTCTGGTCTCCCCCCATAGATGAGGTTTATAGTCTAACTGGAAAGAGATTATGTCAATAAACCAGAAGATATATGATGTAACTGAAATAAAAACAGAGAAATAGAACACAATGGTAGAACTGTCCTAACTAGGTCCTGTAAGGAAGGCATGCTTCCCATGGAGACGATATTTGAACTTCAATTTGAAGGATAAGTTCATCAGATGCATCAGAGAAAGATATCTACACATTCAATGTGGAGGATAGTGTGTGCAATCAAAAGATAGCAAAAGGTAGAGTAATGTACTACTCAGAGAATGATGAGTTGTTCAGTGTGACTATGGTTTTTGGAAGTGGAATGGGAAGAAAAAGAGGCAGGAAAACTAAACAGAAATTGGGTTTTGGAGGACCTGAAATGCTAGTAAGTCTGTTCTTTAGACAGGGACAAACCTTGAGGAATTTTCAGCTATTTCATCACAAAAAAATATGGGTATTTGGTGTGGAACTAGTGTATCCAAATACCTCAGAATCTTTCTGAGCAGTGGATGACTCCTAGCAACACCAGGAGCTGGTCTCTCAATCTTTCTTCTTATTTCTGAAACTCTCCAGATAAGTTTTGAGTGCTTGAAAATAATGAATGACACCCCCACCCCGCCCCGGTGATTGGAATTCTTAAGGTGAGTTCTGCTTTCCCACTCTTTAGGAACTGAATGCCTTAACCTTCTTGCACCTTACATATCACATTGAGTAAATTTCAGTGTAAAGCAAAATCAGAAGGTTACTTTTTGGGATAGAGATTAATAGTGGTCCCCACATTCAATTATCTTCTCCTTCCTGGACACACAGGAAGTTTTTCCAGCTTCCCCTGGCACTCAGTTTGATCCACATACTAGTTAAGGCCAGTGGGTTCTGAAGATAAGCAAGTGAGTGTCTTTTCTGATTAAAATACTTTGCAGTGGTATAAGTTTTGTTTTCCCCCTGTTGATGCAGTACTGGTAGGCCCATGTTAAGATAGCAGTGTCAGAAGATGGTGAGAACCTTCCGTAGCTGCATCCCTCAATGACCAAAGTGAGAAGAGCTACCTGCTAACTCGTGTGGAAGAAGAAGCAGGAGTCTAAAATAAAAGTTTTGTTGCATAGCACCACTGATATTTTAGAATAAATTTGTTCCCACAGCTGGGGGAAATCCAGGATTTGTGGGGTATGAAACTTATTTGATTTGAAGAATAGGTGTTTTTACAAAAACAGAATACAAAAATAACTTACCTTCTTAAATTTGACAAAACATATGACCATGAAGACTCGTTGGTCCTTCCAGGGCCCTGGGAGCGGTCTGTAGAGGCCCTGATGCTTAAGGCTCCTTAGCCTCATAGTAAACCTGCCTTTCCCCACAGCACAGCCTACTCTGATATAATTTCTTAGGAACATTTCTATCTCAGGCTTTCTGTTTCATCATAGAAGGAAAAGCTTTGTTCTCTGATAGGGAAATTGGTTCATTCCTTTAAAGGTAGGAAAGGTTTTGGAGGGGGGCTACTGAAGATTCTTATTCTCTTGAAACCATCACTGTGGTAGCATACACACATCCACACCTGTGCCTCAGCCCAGTAATGCCATTTGTGTCTTTTGAAAAAGAAGGATGTACACCTTGCAATTGGAGGGGATAGTTTGCCAAACACCCCAGATTTTACTTCCACTAGCTTTGAGAGTTTGCAGATTTCTACCAGAAATTCTCTGTGAATGGTTGGTTGTTCAGTGGATCCATCTATTCACTCACTTATTTAACAAATATTTTTTATGTCTGACACTACTATAGTTGCTGGAGAGAGCATGATGAACAATATTTTTGTGGTGCTTGCACTCCTTGCAGTTAAAAATCTAGCTAATTCATTGACCCATTACTACCAGAATATATGGAACTTAAGCTAATTCTTTCTGATCTATAGGTTAAGATTGTCCTGAGCCAAATGGGTTGGCTGACCCTTGCCCCTTTTCTACTTCCCTTTTGAGGCATGCAGAGAGAATGAATTAGGTCATTCAGGAAAAACTGTTATAGCCTCAGGAAGAAAAGTGCTATTTAAATCCAAATCATTAGCACCAATAAATCTAATAATAGACATATAAATTCATAATGCATTTGAATAACTCTAAAATAAATATGTGTGGTGATTAAGTGATGCCATAATTGGAACTCTGTAGGTGGAAGTGGGATGAGGGGGAGAGAAAATCACTTTTCCTCTAGTCCTTATTAACCATCTAAACTTGGGAAGTGTTACTTGGAAGTGGAATTGTGAGAGCATCTCTGATTACGAAGGGCAGGCTTAATGTAATTAGTTTCTATGAGACATTTTTGCAAGGTGTACATGCATGTCCTTTGAGTCTATTTGTCATTGTTATTATTAAAATTTTTGTTAAATTGCCAAATTTCATAGCAGTGAAGTAGCTTTATATGGGAATAATGCTAAATGTGGAGCTTGGGTGCACTCAGGTTATCACTGAAATATGAATGGTGGTCATGGATTAGCATCCACTTTTTCTCAAATTTCATGCAGTTTGTAGGCTACGGTGCCTCATTCTTATTGTGTGATACATAATGGCTCAGTACTTACAGATTTTCTGTTTTTTAGTGCCAGCCCCATTCTTCCACCCAATAAGAGCTATCTTTATGACACCCACATATTTTAAATGAAAGAAAACATAAATACATGCAAAACTGTCATTGGCTTTTAAGGTATTATATAAGTGATTAAATTTTATCATGAGGAGACAACCAGCTAATGGTTTTAGTGGAACACATAAAACCTCATAAAATACAAAAGTTAAATTTTGTCATATAATGGGAATCGGTTAGAGAAACCAACAGAGTTTCCTTTTCCCCCTGAATAAATTCTAAACAGTCCTTAGAAAATGAATTACCAGACTGCAAATCAGGATGAAATATTTTATAGCCATAAAACTAAAGCTACTTTCAGACCACTTAGTAGGAGGAGGAAAAAAAAAAAAAAGGGAGAGCAACTTGTCAACCCTGTTGTTGCAGTGTCATTGCCAATGGCATTGATGCTAGGCTCTGCCTCCATTTTAACAGTTTGACCTTGTTTAGAACAACCTGAATCCAATCGACAGGCCTCCCTCACAATCCGCCACCCATAATAGAAGGCACAGCCCCTCTGAGAGTGCGTTCAGCTGGAGCTTTGCCAATTGAAGTAATTACGTGATGAAACTATTTAACTTTGACTAAAATACTCTCACCAGGTTCTTGCAAACGGTGTGTCTTATATCTTGTCGAAGCAATTTTATATCATGCCTTTAAAGTACAGTAATGGCCCCTTGCATTGACAGAATCCTCGTAAAAGGAGAAGACCAAGACCTGGCTCATGAAGTGGTATTGATTTTCTGAGTTCCTGCTCGAGTTGCCAAAGATACAACACTGTTGTTAAGGAGAGGAGATGCCTTGGCCTTCAATATCACAGGAGGGTTCCTCGGTAAGCACAGGCGTCAGGAGGCCCCTGTGATAAATAATGCATTTGGGTGATAACTGCCTGTATTACTTTGTTAGTTTTAAAGTGACTCAGCACTTGTTCATCCCAAATGCTTCTTGATGTCACTCGTGGCTGTGGCAAACTCTTCTGTATATAAATAGTGCCCAGACTCCATGAGAGCACCTCTTGAGGGTTAATTTACATGAATGATTTATTTTAGGCAGATTTTTCTAAATTTTAATCAGTGAGGACAATGAACAGATTTGACTTCTAGGTAGAGTGATGGCTTCAATTTGTTGCTTAAAGAGAGCTTAAATGTGTCTGCAGATCCGGAACTATATCTAATACAGGTTAAGTTAGTTTTTAGTCACTTCTAGTAAGTCCGTGTGAAAAAGATTTATAACCTTGAGCATAGCTCTATGTATGTCATTACAGATAGCAAGAGAAGGAAACCAAGCATCTGATCAAAATATGCATTTCCACCAACCTACATAAATGGATACAACTTAATCTTCACTTTTTTTCAATCATAAATTGATAAACTGCACAGTGTCTAATGCTGAATAAAAGTAAGAAGATGGATCTGATGATTTTCAAGGAAAATTGAAAGTTATGTTTTTTAATCTATTGAGAATATGAATGTCTATACTCAAAACCTTTTTTTTTTTTTGGTAGTGGTGGTGGTGTGTGTGTGTATGGGGTGATGCTATAGAGATGTAAGGAATAGGAATGATATTATATTGACTCCACTCTTGATTCAAACACTTTTTTGAAGGAAACTAAAGATGAGGGTGGAAGGTTTGGAACAGTGGAGCCAGAGCTAAGTCTCTGGTAGAGAACCATGCAGTATGTATTCCTGACTCTGATCCTTACAGGGCCTACATGAGTACCCTATGAGAGAAAAGGAGAGGAGGGAGGGAGGAAGGGGATACACATGTGGTCTCTCCTCATTCACAAGACAGAGAAGGCCAGGAAAGCAGGGCAATCAACGGAAATGTCTCAAAGTTAAGAAGATACTGACCCATTAGCTTCTCTTTTCTCTCCTGTTCCAACAAACTGGAGGAGCTGTCAAGTTGGTCATGAGCAAGTGTACATGTTGTACACTGTGTAACTTTCAGGAATGTCACTAAAGTAACAGGGCTCTTTGTTGGAATAACTTTGGTGGAGAAGGTACTGTCTGCCTTGTAGTCTTTGTGAGTGGCATCACTGGAATTATGCAGTGCTCAACTAGCTTCACAGTGTGCAGTGGCCCTGGAGAAGAGAAGCTATGTAATGAGATGTTCCTACCTCAGTCTCCTCATCCTTACTTCAAGCTGTTAGAGGCCATGAACGGCTCTAGCCTGGGCTGGGGAGAGAACTTTGAATCATAATTGAGGTTAAAATTTTTAAATAAGTAGGAGTGAGTCTTAAGTTAGACAGATCTATACTAAGAGAGACTGGGGACTTATGAAACAGCAAGATATGAAGAGAAACATTTATCAGGGAGAGTGGGGATGGTACTAGAAAAAAGTTATACTGTTCCAAGTTTACACAGAAGTGAATAGTGGCAACCCCTAAAAAAATTCAGTACATATAAAATGAGAAGATTACTACTCTCTTTCCCTGAAATCGTAGAATATTTTCTTCAGGCCAAAATACATATTGATTATCTCATGAGTCTAAGAAAGGTCACGTGTGTGGAAATCAGTTTTGCTTGACTTTGTGCTCTACTTCTGGTTCCCCCTAGTCAGGTGTCTGCTGTGTGCCCAACTTTCAGGGATGGACTATCACCTTTCCTTGTATCCGAATCTTATTATGGTTTTCTATAACTCAGTGCCTTTACAATCATCATCTTATTCTACTCTCAATAGTTGTCTGAACTTCCATTCCTTACCTGAGTTTTATTTATTATGATGCCAGAAGTTTAAGGTTTTGTTGAGATCCATGTGGAAAGCCTCTCAATCTGGTTGGTTTAGGAGGTGTGCTAGTGTAGGACCATTGAGGGCATTGCTGCTTGGTCACAGCCTCCTAAGACACAGTGTACCTTATTTCAGGTGGAAGAAAGCATCTTTGACAATCCCAACACCACCCAACACTAACCATTTGGTTGTCAAGGAATGCTGTCATTCTTGGGTGCAATCATTGTCTTGTTCTAAATGCTCTGTCATCTTAGATGGATGATCTAAAGATAGTTAAGGGTCCATTAGCCTAGGGCAAATAAGGAGGTGATGCCCTCTGAAACTTGATGAAGGTCAGTTAAGGACAACTGAAAGATAATACTAATTCACACAGTGGGTAATAAAACAAGGGACCTCATTATCCTAAAAGGTGATACTGGCAGGAAATATAAATGGATTTTAAAAGGGTTTGGACAAATTTATGAATGACAGATTCATAAATGGTTTTAAAGAAAAGTGGGATGTAGTCAACCTTTAAGGTGGATGTCAGGAAGAATAGTCATACCTTCTTGGGCCTTGCCACTTAGAGCAGTTTTGAGCAACAGGACTCTGAGTTGAAGGGAACACAGGCATGGGTGGTCAGTCTATTCCCAACTCAGGAACATATAGAGAGCAGAATAATGTAAGGGGAGAGATTGAGCTTTGGAGTCCCACCACTTTCCAGCTAGATGGCCTTGGGGAAAGTCAAGTGTCTAAAGTCAAGGATCATATGTATTATGTACCTTGCACAGTCAGAGAGACTATATATAAATTATGTCCAAATTCTCACACGTGGTATACACTCAAAAACTGCAACTGTCATTATTATAAGTAAATTAAAATGACACCCTTGGCTACAATTTTAAGCACAGTGACTTGTACTGGGCAGGTAGTTTCATTACATCACTGTGTACTCCATCTGTACTACTGCAGAATTTCAGAAGACCATTACCCTATAGTATCTTGGCGAGTTGACATTACCATAAAGAGGTTGATTCTAAGAACAACCTCAGATATTGTGATTCCATGATGTTATTTCAGGACCTGTGAGACGTTTTAGATATCTACACTGGAGCCTTATACCTCTGCCACCTCTTACCTTCTT
The DNA here is from genome assembly GCF_048418805.1 of Vulpes vulpes. Taxonomy (NCBI): domain Eukaryota; kingdom Metazoa; phylum Chordata; class Mammalia; order Carnivora; family Canidae; genus Vulpes; species Vulpes vulpes. The sequence continues at coordinate 87,678,771 of NC_132795.1, forward strand.
GCTGAGTTTCTCTTACGGAGGACAAGACTTACTGCAGATCTGAAAGTTTCCCAAATGACTCTTGAGAATCCTCTGACACCAACATTATGACTACCATGCTGCCTAAGAATTTGAACCTGAAAGTTTACCAGAAAAACAAAACAAAAAATCAACCAACCAAACAAAAAACCTTGTGTTGTTAGGTGTGATGAGATTTAGGGGCAGATGGCACTTTTGTATAGGAAAATACTTTAAGGAGCTTTTTTTTTTTTTTTTTTTTTTTTTTTTAAGAAAGAAGCTTCTTTGGATCTATTACTGAAAAGAAGAGAAAATAGTCATATAGTTTTACATAATTGAAAAACACAAACTTTGAGTTTACAGTGGCAGTTGATAAAAGAGAGGGACAGGAGACTTTTGCTAGGTGTTTAAGGATATAAATGACTGGTGAGAAATTTTGTGGAATGAGCATGGCCAAGGGACTTTAATGATATTTGCTTTTCAATTTTAGGTTGTTCCTGTATTGTGTTGGGCCATGATCTCTTCTATTCTACCCAAACTATAAATTAAAGTTAGTCATATGCAAAAGCACTGGTGGTGCTTTGGGGAAGCAAAGAGGACAGAGGAAATAACATACATGAATAAAGTGACCAAGGAAAGAGGAACTGTGTGAGGAGGCAGGACCATAAGTAAGGAGAAATCAGTGGGAGTGACCAGGAAAGTAGGACAGCCTTCCCTTCCTGGAAACTCTCAAATGTATTTGGGACTGCACTATATTTCCCATGTGTGGGACTGGGCCTGAGTCACTTCATCAGGAAATTTAAAGGAGAATGTGACCCTAGAAGATGGGAGGGCCTGAGACATTTAGATTATATGTCTGTTATCATTTAAATGAACGCACATCCCAAAGATTCTGGTATGTGTCACTTTTCGTCAGCTGTCAGTTATAGGGATACAAACCAAAACAGAGAACACTAATCAAATTAATACTCCATTTATGTGCACAGTACTTGAAGGTTTACAAAACACTTTCACCTCTATTATTCATTCGACTCTCCAATTACCCTATTAAATAGTAGCAAATTTTGAAAGTTTTATTTTTTTCTAAATTTAGGTACTCAGAAACCCCATCTTTCAATAGGTTGTACTTCACTGTATGCAACTAAGTCCTTGGATATTTGTTAAGGGTTAAGGACTTGACTCATGGTTAGAAAACCCGCATGGACTGGAATGTTGGTTTTGTTACAATTTATGAACCCTGGTATTCAACATTAATATAGAAAAGGTAGAAGGGACATTTGCTGAGCCAAATGCTCAGGTCTCTGGTATCTTGGACACACAGAACAATATGTAAAGTAATAGCAAAAACAAACAGCTTAGGAAAAGCAAAGCAAGGTATCTTTGTAATTCCTAAAAAGGATTTATAACCTATATAAACATGAATCATAAACCCATTGGCAAATAGATCCAAGCTCTTTCAGGAAGATGTTTCATTTATATGTGGGAACTAAAAACTCAGCATAAGAGAGACGGTCAACAACAGAAGATTCACATTACTCAGAACACATAATACCTTGGTAAATGATTATCCTAACATTTTAGTTATAGACATTTGATTTTAATTTCCTCAGCACCTGTGCTCAACTTTTGAGGGATCAAGGCATGCCAACAATCTTCTCAGAACTTTGGGGGGTTTATAGCCTAATGGACATCCTTCTCTGTAAAATACTGGACAAGTTTGGTCCAGTATTAGCTGAGTAGCCTTGAGCAAGTTGCTTATGTTCACTCCTACATTTATTAATCAGTGGATATTTATTTGTTTCCATCACATTTGAAGCATATATTTGGCACAGCGATCAATATAAATATGAGAAAACAGAGCCATTTGCCTTCAAGTAGCATACCATTTAGCAGACTTGAACTCAAATAGTAACTCAAAACAAGAAAGGAGAACTTAGGAGAGTGTTTGTCAGCCTGTATATCCTCCAATACATATATTAATGAATAAAAGAAAATAAAAAAATATGGAAGTAAAAATAAAGAAATGCACACATATATTCTTTTAATGTTGGTGTGTGTCCTTTCAAACTATTTTCTAAGGACATGGAAGCATATATACAGATGGGCTTATACCGTACATACTGTTTTGCAATCTGACCACTTTTTTCTGATAATAAACACACTGAACAGTATTTAACACTATTATTTAATACTTCCTTGTAAGCTAAATGTTACTTTTTTCCAAAAATTTCCTATAATAAAGAGAATTGCAGGACCTGTGACAAACATGCCTTTTTTTTTTTTTTTTTTTTTTTTTTACTATCCTCTATAGAAGTTTAACAGCTTTATGGTTTACTTTTCACATGTCTGTGCACATTTTATTTAAGCATATTTAGTGTTTTATTTTTGTTTATTTTATATAAATAGGATGTATATGTATGCCTGGGTGATAATGTATGATATATCTGTATATGTGTGTGTGACATATAGTTTCATATATATATTAAATGTGCCCTGTAACATTCTATCATGGATGCCCTTCAGGTCAATAGGACCTAGATATTATTAATTGCATTCTATGTCATGGTGTCATTCAGTTATTTTCCCTATGATAGGCATTCATATTATATCTGCTTTAATTTTTTAGCAGTTTAAAACAATTTAAAAAATATGTTTGAACTGTATGCATCCTTATGAACTGATGTTTCTACAGGACAGATGACCAGAAGAACAATTTCTGAGGTAGTCCATTTATTCTTAATAAATACTGACTAGTGTCTTCCCAAAAACCTTACCAATCCATTTTTCACCAGCAGCATATAACAAACACCCTATATCCATAGCGGCACCATGCACTGACCTAGAGTGAACTTTTAAGCACTTTCTTACCCTTTCAATTATGTACAGATGGCTCAGCCTAGCATTCAAGACCCTCCATAATATGAATTTAATTTGACATTTGAGTATTTCCCCTCATTACCATCCTATAGATAATAAGTCCTATAGAAACCCTTCACTTAGGCAAAGTCATTGCATTGTTTCTAAAACGAATTTTGCCTTTTCTTATTCCTTAATCTTTGCTCAAGACTGGATTTGGATTTGGATTTTTCTTCCATTCCACAATTTTTCTCTTTCTTACAGAATTTTCCCTGTTCTGCATCCTCCCTTGGTCTTCCTGAGGCCCTCAACCGTATTCCTCTCCACTCTTGAGCTGTCATCATGTTTTATTCATGTCTGTCCTATGGTTCTTCTGTATAACACATTGCATCATATACAGTTTTTTAGTATGGGCAATAAGCAGGTATATAAATAGTATTTTAAAGATAGATGATCTGCCTCTTCATTAGTATTTTTCATATTGATACTTAAATTTTTTATCAAATTGAATTAAAGCGATCAATAAAAGAGCTATCACAATGTATTCAGTGAGTACGGAACAAAGCAGAGGAAACATCAAAAAATAATGAGTATATTTCACACCTGAGTAACTGGGTGCAATGGGGTTCCTTTCTCTAACAGTCAGGAATAAGAGGAGAACATAGTTTGGACAGGATCTATTTTAGGTATCACCAGGACATCTGGGTGGCAGTGTTCAACAGGGAGATAGCTGCATGCAATTCTGACTTTAGAGAAATTTGGAACTGGGAATACAAATATAGACTTTCCTCAATTTATTTATATGCTTTTATTTTGAAATTTTGAAATTAGAATGAGCTAACACATGGATAGTTAGGAGAAATAATTATTTTCTATGTGGGAACACTATCTAAAATGAAATTGACTGGTAGGAAAACTGGCCAAAGGGTTTTGACCTCCCATTATTTGTTACAGGTATCACAGATTTTGGAAGCCTTATTTTTTCACATAAGGCAAATTGGTGATGGTCACACTTCCACTCTGTATGTGTGTGTGTGTGTGTGTGTGTGTGTGTGTGTGTGTGTGAATATTATTCTTAGTTCTCTCTAGAGTTAGCTGACATTCAGCAGCTGACCCATACATGTACAGTTATTCTAGTTATCAAAATATTGAAATCAATCTCTATTGGATATTAGATTGTTTCTGCTATATATGCCCTCTTGCCATTACCCTGACAATCCTAACCCTTCTCTTAGGACTTCTCACCCTAATCTCAAGATTTGGCAACTAAAGTGTTAACATTTAACAAGGTACAGCCCTCTATGACCCTGTGGTAGCTCTGGGTGGGGGTAGGGGGACAAGTCTATGCACGACTGGGTCATCCCCAGATATTTGCCCATAACAACTTTGAATTCACACAAAGCATGGTCCAGGCTTCTCCTCCCTTACATAGAAGAAGGAATTATTCATTTGTCCATCTGAACATGAGCCTTTTTCATCCAGAGAGTACCACTCAGTCCTGATAGGTCATAAATACACTAAACTAGAACTGCAAAAGCTAGGAATTTTAAAAATAAGAGTTTGGGCATATTGTGAAGAAAATTTATCTTTAGAGAGGACAGATACATTCAATCTCTGTTTCAATATTTGCATTTAAAACTGCTGAAGGCAACTTAATGACAGATCAGATGATGATGCAATCCCATTTGTGAATTTAAATCTGATTTGTTTTAATACAGTTTTTACCAAGGAAAGCACTGAGGGAGGCTCTGTGCCACTGCTGTTGCTGGTGTTATTTAACCCATCTATTCTTTCTAATAAAAAGAGCCGAAGAAATAAAAAACTATTGATCTTTATTTATTGACTTCCTTGTGAGTATAGTTAAAGTTGACACAGATCAATCACAATAAAGTTAAATGGATGATATAGTGTAACATTGCCTGGGGATTGCAAGCAGAGCTTTAATTATGAGAACGTTAACATTTCCCTCTATGCAGATTGGGTGAGGGACTCTACTTAGGGACACTGGTAGTGGAGGGGACAGAATTCTGGCCACTCCACACCCTCTTCAGGAAAGTTTTCCACCTCCTGTGGTGAGAGGGAAAAGCAGGAGGAAAGGGAAATCATACAACCATTTCTCAAATCTCTTATTAAATCTGTGTTTCACCCTCTTCCTCTTTAGAGATCCTAAGTAAGATTAATATCCAATGTTGTCAAAGAGGGGGAGGTGAGGCATCCTGGAATAACAACTTTGAGCTTTATTGCATGTATCTACCCTGTGCCGCATTCGTGGAGTCATTTCCTCTCTTCCTTCTACCCCCATCACTTTGCTGTGTGTTCAAGAGAAAGAATCTCTTTTTGGAAAAAAGAGAATTTTGCCGATGGAAGAATTATCCCTTCTTTTGGTGTTGAGTTGGAACCAAACCGCTCAGATAGCGAAATCATCTAACTGTTGTCTCTGACTCCTTTGTGAATGAAGATGGCATAGTTACTCCAATTAGCCGGGCCTGTGCTGTGCCTTGTCTTTCTAACAATGGGAATTTCTTTGCCCTGAATCATCCACGCATACTCACTCAGTTACTATTGTAGCCAACATCAAATCTCAGCTGAATATAACCAATTGGTGGAGAGCAATAATTACAGATCCACTAAGGGGTCTTTGTGAAGACTGAAACATAAATATCTTGGCCTCATTACTCTAGTGTTCTGAAGTGGACTCACTAAGCACCTTGATCCTCTTATGGATGCCTCCTTCAGTGACTGCGGTGCCTATGGCTACTAATATTAGTTTTGTGTCCAGATAGATTGGAATTGAAGTATTTATAGCCTCATAGTGGAGAATTATGAATCATTGGTGTAGGTGCATAAAATACTACCACTTACGCCTTTTGCATTTGGCTTTAATTCTAAAGAACCCAGGTTTTAAAGTCAGTAACATTAACAGAATTTGAGAAAAATGTATAGCCCTGCTTTATATTGTATTCATAACATTTGAAACCATAAACATTTCTGCTGGTGCTTAAAAACATGTTTTCTATCTTGTATATGAGCTTTTCTTTACCCCATCCCCTCCACGAAAGCAGGACCTGACAGAAACCATTGTGCTCTTATGTAAAGGTGAAAGAAGTAGAGGCGCATCTCGGAATAAATGTTTCTTTGATTTCCTTTTCTTTTTCAATTGGTTGCCATTAATTTTAAACTTTCCTGGCATTTTCCAGGCAATAAGAAGAGGGAAGGGAGGGGACTCTGGAGAAGAATGCTGGTCCTTTCTGTAGAGTGTTCTCAAATGGTTGTCCATCTTTAAATGCAACCTGCCTGCATACAAAGAGATCACCACCATTCTTTGCATTCAAAGACAATTGACAGTTGGTCCAAATGCTAGAAATAAGGGTCATAGCAATTTCCATAAGAGGCAGAGTTAATGGGATTCTGGCCACTCCTAATGCTGCATGAAAATACTAACTTTTGTGCAAAAATCATTTTAAAGTGCACACCTATATCACCAGGAAAAGAGAGTCCCGATCTCCTTGGGGAGCCTAGAAATCTAAGATGGCTAATTCATTTTTAGTGGCTGGTGCCTTCAAGTTTCTTGTTATCATCCACTTAAAAGGTTTATTGTGAAGTTCTCAGTATTTCTCCTGGGTAAGGGATAAGAGTAAAGAGTATTTGAAGGAAGAAAATTATTTCTTAAAAAAAATTATGTTGTGGGCAGCCCTGGTGGCTCAGCGGTTTAGTGCCTGCCTTCAGCCCAGGGTGTGATCCTGGAGACCCGGGATTGAGTCCCACATCAGGCTCCCTGCATGGAGCCTGCTTCTCCCTCTGCCTGTGTTTCTGTCTCTCTCTCTCTCAATGTCTGTCTTAAATAAATAAATAAATAAATAAATAAATAAATAAATAAATAAAAAATCTTAAAAAAAAACTATGTTGTAAATAAAATTTTAAGAATTATTTTGGAAAGGCTATTTAATTTATTTATTTTGATGAAAAGGAACTCTGGTTCAATGCTTCAATGGAGATATTTGGGGATTCCTGCTTCATGTACTAATAAAAGGACCTCATGGAAATCTTTGGCTTGTTGGTTTATTTTTCTTTATATTCCTTTTTTTTGATTGAGTATAAATGATTCAGTATTTGCTGTGCATTCATCAAATGTTGATGAATAGTGTATTAATTAAGATTAGGTTCAGCTGCTAGTAACAGAAAAAAAAGATGGCAGAGCCTTAGGGAAAAAACATGTTTTTATTTCTTTCTTACATGATACTCAGGGAGGAATGAAGTCCAGGGCTATATGGCAGCTCTGTTCCTCCTGAGCCTTCCAGTTGTCCATTCCACCACCCCTAGACTAGAGTCCTCAACTTCTTGGTCTCCTGTGGCATTGGCAATGCAGGCAGCAAGATGGAGGATGGATGCAGAAGAGAGCAAAGGAGAGATGTTCTCTCAAGACAGAACTCTTTAAGATGGCAAGGGGACATTTCCACTTTAAGCCTAATGACTGTAACTTAATCAGTTGGCCACTTGTTATTGCTGAGTGACTGTGAAATGTAATCTTAATTCTGTGGGGTCCTGTGTCTAATATTCTACAATTATGGAGAAAACATGAGAAAACAGATATTAGGATATAAAAGCATTCTCTTTCACAAGAAATTTCCCTGATTTAGACATAAATACAGCTGAGGGAATTTAGGGAAGCCCTACACCTTCTTTCTTCAAGGAATACTTTGGAGAACATGGTACAGTGCCACACATGCATGGGATTAGCTGCATGAAATGCAAAATAAGTAACCATTCTGTTTGTTCTGCAACAATGTAAAATTGCTAAATGTCACCAAGAGGGGAAAATGCAAAGTCAAAGAAAGCTGTAAACTCTTTGGTGTAATTCAGCCAGTGAGTTTTAGTGAACCAGATTGATGTTCTGCACCCTTCCCTTAAATGTGTCTGTTTATGTCAGGATTTGCCATAATTATGTAGCTTTAAGCACAAATGCTGTACTCTTTCAGTAGTCCACATTTTGACAATGGTGATTTGTGGTTTTATTTATGGTACCTGTGATTATTTGAAAATAGCACCAACATATTTCTATTTGTTTCTCCCTTATAATCTCTTAGTGTCTGTATCTCTCCTTCTGACTTTATTCACACTTTTTGATCTAGTCTCACACCTTTTGATCTAGTCTCAGAACTAATTCAGAACTAATTCAGAAATCCTTATTCCATTTTGGATAAATGAGAGAAAGGTCATCAGCAGTTTCCATTGTCGGGGAAAACAGCCAAAACAGCAGTAGGATGGTCAGAACCATGGACAGCAACACAGGCACTTCATCCTAATTCCACATTCCCACAAGAGCTTTATTAATGTCTATAAAGGTTGTGCTAGCCCTGAGACAGTAAAGATTCAAGTGAGGGAATTTGAAAGGGGAGAACACTGAGGAACTATAGCACTATACCCACTACCTGTCCTACCCCCTAAACCTCTCCATGTCACCAACCGAAGTAGTTATTACCCCAAACTCTCTCAACCCTTAATTTCTAACATATACCTCTATTACTATGGAAAGTATAGAGCATGGAAAGTATAATAAATTTAAGATGGTAACTCATGATTTGTCCAGACTCAATTTCTTCAACATCCTAATGGTTTTAGCTTTGTTTTCAATTCAAGTGAATGAACAAGGCATAATTCAAATTATTTGACATATTGCCAAGATTAATTAAGAGAAATGCCTAGACTCTGGAGTCACTGGGTCCTGCTTATTGTTGCTCACCTAAAGTGCAACTTGTCCTAATTCTGACTCATTCCTTTTCTTCACACTCATTCTTTATGTAATGATGCTAGAGTTCAAGTCCTTTATTTTGTAGATAATTAAAGCCAAGAAAAAAAATCATATAACAAGTTCAAGGTCATTTGGAAAATTAGCATATTTGAGCATGAATTCATTGTTTTCTGACCTCAGACCCATCACCACGCTGATCTACTTTAATAAAGTACCTCTTAGGGACATTAACATTAACCAGATATAGGGTAGCTATAAAACACATAGTTTATGGTCACCCTGAACAATTTTTGGCTCAACTTCCTCTCAGAGTTCTCAAACACATCATGGCTTTAAATCTATTACTTTTTACTCTTCCACTTGGTACACATATTTATAGAACTCTTGAGTATCACATGCTGCATATTCTGGGGAGCAACCTACTCCATCTGCTTGGGCTTCATAGCTGGATACTGCTGAACCATGAATCAAAGGCATCCACGGAACTGAGAGCCCTCATTCAGGTATACAGAGCCAGAGCCCAGTTTGTAGTAGCCCTGCCCTGGGCTCTCTCATTGGATGCTTGCCTTGGTTAATGGTGATTAACAGTAAAGTGTGACTGTGTGTGCACACACCAAAACTGACCTAATAGAGACTTTCAAGTGGAGAACTGACAAGACTCTGGGGTAGGCATAATTTTAGAAATAAAATGCAACAGCGGCTAAATCAAATGAAGCACAGTCGCTTCATTTCACTTTTTTAAATTCAGTGCAGTGCTCTGGGTGTATAGTTTGTTGTCTTATTTGTTCCTCATTTTGCTGTTTTTCCCCTCTTTCACTGAGAACCATATCTAACCACATCCACCAGACTTTATAAGAATGCTGAGTTGTCATACAGGAGTTTTACCTCACACTGGGGAGATATTAGTTGATAAGATCCACCTTGTTCAGATTTATTGCTTTAGCATATTTCATGCTAAAAATATTTTTTCTACCATCTGCTAAGATTAGCACTCTAGTGGTATAATAAATTTACTCACCCTGTTTCTGTGATGTAGTTTGGAACCAACTTTATACTTTATTCGGCCTAATTGAAAATAGGATAAGATAAATGATGCACTTTGAATTTCTCTCTCAGACACACCATTGTTCATTACTTCAACAGAAAATGAGTACATGTGATTGTAATTTTAGTGGTTCAGTAAAACAAAAGTTCCCATGGCAAGAATACAGCATTAGCCATTGTCATCATCCAGTGGGGTCTTGTAAAAAATATTTAATGCTGTTTTGCCCTCAGATGAAATATTGTGTTTCATTTAAATACAAAACTGGTGGCCCTCTTTCCAAAACATGTTATGAAAAGAAATATATTTCATGGAAATATGGGACTTGGTATTCATTTACATCTGAGGCTCAAACTTAAGGCCAAATTTAGAATCTGATATATTCGTGGCTTAGTAGGACATGTGGATTTCCTTCTCTGATTTAGTCTTTTGCTTAAGCTTGAGTTGTTTTGGCCATTTTGAAAGAGAAGAAGAATATGTAATCCGTTTATTATGTATTAGATTGTAATGGACCCATACCCTTGTGTAGTTTTCTTCAACTTTGATCCTGGGCTTAACCACGAGTCTTGCTTTGACTCAAGGAAGAGCAGCAAATGTGATGCAAGCAAAGGCTTTAAAAGTGCTCGAAGACTGGGGCTTAGAACACAGTTGCCACAAAAAGGCGTAGTGGCTAGTCTGCTTGAGACAGGTGGCCACGCTGACAGACAACACCAACTCCTAGACATGTGAATGAGGCCATCTTAGATCATTCAACCCTACTGAGCCACCAGATGACTATAGTCGCACGTGTGGCCCCTGGTAAATCTAGCAGAAAAACTAACATAATTCAGCCTCACTTGTTGACCTACAGAGTCATAAAGAAGTAAAATTTTTGTTTTTCTTTATTTTGACTTCAATTTCCTTTTTAATTTTTAAAATTGTGATAAAATGCACATGAAATTGTTTTTAATTTTAATCCACAACTTTCCAAGGTGTTTTGTTAAGCAGTAAAATATAACTGATAGAGTACATAAAACCTTCTGCCACTAATAAACACAGAACTTTATGAGCAGGATTGAGAATGACGGACAGACTAAGGCCTAGATTAAACCAGTCATAGCTAGATGGAATTTGCTAAGGAGACTATGAGAAGTGTACTAGAAGATCAGAATAAGAAAAAAAAATGGAAACCACCTTATCTATTACTGTTTATAAGCATTATGTACCTCACTTTCCTCTTCTGTAAAATGGGCATAGTAAAGATACCTTCTGATGAAGACTAATCTACATAAAGCACCCAAAACAGGGCTTGGTATAGCATAAGCATACAATAAATATGAACTCTTATCATCTTGTGTACATAAAATATTAACATGTGATGGGCAAGTTAAGAAAAGTCTCCTTGCAGCCATGGTACTAGGGACTCATGAAGTCAAAACACAATAAACAGGGGTGGTTAAAACTTTGTGATTCTAGATTAGTTCACAAGTGATTGGCATATCATGGCCCAGCTACAGAGCTGTCTGCAGACTGGCCACCGGGCCCTTTCCAAATGTCTCTCTATCGAAAAGTTAGTTTAAAATCAAGTTTACACTGAAGCCTGCATGACATTTTCATAAGAAACTGTTTACTCCCAAATTACCAATCTTCCCTATCTTTATACCCTCAGAAATCAGAAAAGAAAAAAAAAAAACACATAATGTAAAAGAAATACCTCCATACAGTCCTATTTCCCATGCCTGACCATTTCCATAGAGTAGAAAAAACATCAAACGACTAATATGATATTATGCAGAATTCTGTAAAATATATATAAATCTAGGTTATTTAATTTTTTGCCTCTTACTATTACAGTTTGGGGCCAAGATGATGACGGGTGTTTATATTTGAGCATGAGTCTGTGGCATAGGCATACTCAGTGTGTGAAGAAGGCGTCATCCACATTTCACCATATATGATGTATTTATTTGCCAAAAGGTATAATTTGTATGTTGTGGTCTAAGTTTAGATCGTGGATATGTTTATGGGAAGGGAAATGTTGCCCTGATTCTCTGACCAGAGCCTTGAGACTCTATTGAAATGTCATGGTGCTTGGTAAATCTTTCCTTTTTCTCTCTCTGCTCCCTCCCTCCCTCTGTCCCTCCCTCTACCCCTCCCTCCTCTTCTTCCTTCCTTCTTTGTTTACTTCCTTCTTCCTTCCTTCCTTCCTTCCTTCCTTCCTTCCTTCCTTCCTTCCTTCCTTCCTATCTTTCCTCTCTTCCTTCTTCCATTTGGCAGGTATGCTTGACTGGCAAGGAGGATTAGGTTTATTAGAATGTTATTCCGTATTGTTTCTGACTTTATCAGTTGTTAAAAAGCAAAAGCAACATCTCCAACTTTTCTACACCTCCTCTTATCTCTATAATCAGAGAAACCTTTCTAAGAGTGAGGTTAGAAGACCAAAACTGTTATTTCTTTATAAAGTAGTATATATATTATGGTCGTCAAGAGCCTGGTCTCGAGGTCTGGAAAATCTGGGTTCATATGCACACCCATACTTTCTAGGAGTCTGACATTGGGCAGACTAATTGGTCTCTTAGAGGCTCAGTCTACCACCTGCTAAAATAAGGTTAATAATTCCCACTTCAAAAAGTGGTTGAGATGATTGAATGATTTTGTATCTATAACATGAATGGTACATAAATAGTGGTCAATGAATGATGAGGATGCTGTTTATCATTTCATTTAATAGAACGTGCTAAAAAAAAAAAAAAAAAGAACGTGCTGGGCTATGTCAAGAAAATTTGCAACCAGTCACTCTGTCCACCAACTCGATACCACTTATGACTAACTGGAATAACATAGCTGATCAGGGATAAGATTAAGGCCATATCCACATATCAGCACAGACCTTACAAATTGCTAAGCTCTCACACTCATTGCCACAGTTGCTGTCACTCTAATATCCTACTCTCACCCACCCACAGGCCACATCTACACTTTCAACCTGTAGCTTATTTTTTTTTAAGATTTTATTTATTTATTCATGAGAGACAGAGAGAGAGAGAGAGAGAGAGAGAGAGAGGCAGAGACACAGGCAGAGGGAGAAGCAGGCTCCATCCAGGGAGCTCGACGTGGGACTCAATCCCGGGACCTCAGGATCACACGCTGAGCCGAGGCAGATGCTCAACTGCTGAGCCACCCAGGTGTCCCTCAACCTGTAGCTTATTTAAAATGGAAGAACAGCAGAAGCAACATTTAGAATTATCATGACATGTTATAGAGAAAACCCTAGAAATGATTATTCCAACTGCTCATTTTTCAAACTTGTGCTGCCTAATATGGTAGCCACTAGCTACATGTGGCTATTGAGTAATTGGAACGTGACTAATCTGAGTTGAAATGTACCATAAGTATAAAATATATACTAGATTTTGAAGACCTAGTACGCAAATAAATGTAAAATATTACATTAATAATTTTAAATTGAGTACATATTGAATGATTATATTTTATACATACTATATTTAAAAAGATATTAAAAGGGACACCTGACTGGCTCAGTTGATGGAGCATGTGACTCTTGATCTCAGGGTTGTAGGTTCGAGCCCCACATTGGATATAGAGATTCCTTAAAAATAAAATAAATTTTAAAAGATACTGAAATTAATTTTCTGTTTTAAAACCTTTTTTAAAAAACTGTGACTACTAGACAACTTAAAATTACATATAGGTTCACATTTGTGTTTCATATTATGTCTTAATTGGGCAGCACTGTTTCAAACAAAGCAAATTAGTCATAGAGATGTAAAGTGACTTGACCAGGACAGCTCAGCTTTCATCAGCAGGACACAGATGTGATTCTAGATTGCCTAGCTTATCATGATTTCTCTCAACACACAATCTTCTCTGGCTAACAATATTTTTTCTTTTTTTTTAGACTGTAGAATTGGGTCTCTGATGGTGCCTGGGTCCCTGAAAACTGAGGTTTCTTTGAAAAATACTGCCAGCACTTCCTGTGACTGGCTGTGCTTTTTTGTTGTTGCACTGCCTAGGAGACTGTGCTGCTGTTATCCATTTCTTGCGTCGGTTACAGCAATTGGTATTGTATCTAAAACAATTGCTGTTATTAACAGGTTAAGCTGCTGGGATGTTAAAATAAAGGCTGCCCAGCTTTAGTGCATTTTGTTGTAATCATCTCCCAGATGCCTTGTCGGAAATCAATTCAAGTTCAAAACTGGCTGGAATTGGGAGGTCAAGGCTTTGGCAGACTAAATATTTTATCTTCTGCTCATGTCTGGAGCTTTTAAAGATGTGGACTGGGGGCTCTTTTCTCATACCCCATCTGGACAAAGATGATTGGCTTTGCCATTTTGCCCAGGTTAGGACAAGGTTAAAATCAATTATAATCAATTATTAAGAGTCTTCTGTGGCTGCATTGCTTATAGGGGGATTTTAAAAGTTTCTCAGTTCTGAAACATGCATATCTTAGTTGCTGCTGGAGATGTTGTTATTCTAGAATGTCAAATATAGATGTTATCAGCATCAGGAGTAAATACACAGAATTTCTACTTCCCATTTCCTTGATACCTATGTTTCAGGACAATGAGAAAAACCTAAAAAGGCTGAGATAATCATCACTGCTGCACCAAGTTGAAAAATCTTGTTACCTTCTTATATGTGTTAGACAACTAGAGCTATTTATAATTTGGTCACACTGTCAAATTATTTCCTAGGAATTTATTGAGAGGCTCTCTGCAGTTCTTATGTAATCATTTGCAATATAAATGCACATGTAAGTGCTCAATCTAAGGTAGATTGAAAGAATCATAGATTTCTAATTCTATAATAATTTTGAGACAAGCTAGATCCAGCCCTGCATTTTCTGATAAGAAAACTGAGTCTCAGAGAATTTAAACAACTTCCCCAATTCTTACCACTTTCTAAAGGGAAAATTGTACCTCCTTGTTCCTAAATGCACATGCGGTCCCTAAACATCCAAATGAATCTTTTCCTTTTATACAGTACTTTCATATTCTAATAATTCTCACCACAATGATTTAAGAAGAAAACCTATTCATACAAAATGAATATCATTCTGAACTGTGGACCAAGACATGAACTCAATAAACAGAATATAATTTTAAAGTGTTCTCAAAAGGTCACTTAGCTTTATCCTTCATCTCATTTTCCATGAATGGAAATCCCTTGTATTTTCAGGTTTCATCCAGATGCAGTAGCTGAGGGTTCAACCCCCCCCCCCTTTGCATTTTATTCAGAGTATATAGAAGAAGAAATCTAGAAAATGTACCAGAATTTTTCTAAAAACGTGTCCAGTACTGGCTATTGAATGTAGAGCATGTACTACATGTGAAATTTATCTAGGATAAGCCTATAGTATTGGCAAATACTACTACATATTTTCATAGCAAAATCCCCATCCTTGTACTATACTTTAAAAAAAAGAAGTAAAACAACAATATTCCTAATTTGAGAAAAGAAAATGCATGTAATTGGAGGGGTAGCCTTTTAGATTTTAATACTTGTGCATCCTCCATCATCACCCTACAGAATACATACTTAACCATCCCAAAGCTCATGTTGGTAGTAGAACTAAAATGTGATATATGTAAAGCTTTTACAAAATTAAAATTCTAAGGCCTGACATAATAATTGTGTAGAAATCAATGAAACACAATGTAGAATTGGGTAAGATCATAGTTTGGGCCCAGACAGATCTGGTTTTGTGCCTGGTTCCACCATTACTAGCTATTTGGCCATGGACATATTATTTACCTTGTTTAACTTCAAATTTCTCATGTGGAAAATGGGGGTACCAATTATACTCACCTCAGAGAGTTGTTTGAAGATTAAATGAAAAAATGCCTATAAAACACTTATCACAAAGCTCTAATAAATTTTAACTATAATAATGATAATAAATAATAATTATTATCATTATGGTAGCAGCAACAGCAGCAGTCACATTGATAATATGTATATTCTCTATTTCTAACATTGTATTATATTCTTTTGGATCTATATGTGCACGTATGGGATAGAATTGCTTTAATGTCTGTTCAGATCAAAAGTTCTGGATGAATTTTTTACCTTGGTTTATTTCACAGCAGCACAATTCACATACTGAACCCTTCAAACCTTTCTCTGTGTTGAAGGATCATACTGTTCATTTGGATCATTGGTTACATTCTAAGAAAAGTTTATTCACTGCATAGGCAGGGACAACCTGATTCTGATATTCCAAGGTCTAATTAATTGGTAGAACTTTTTACTCTTTCTTTCTGTGTTAAATCTAAGTTTGTAGCACATTGTATTAGAACAAGCTTTCAAAACCTTTGAAACCTAGGGGTGGCATAATGCAGTGCATAAGATGTAAGGGTTATGGAGTAAGACAGACTAGAAAGCTTTGCCACTCACTGGCACTGGTTGTATTTTAGGCAAATCAATTCACCTGTCTGAACCTCTGGTTTCTCATATATAAAATGGAGAAAATGGAATGTACTTTATTTTTTAAAAGATTTTATTTATTTATTTGGGAAAGAGGGAGAGAGCACAAGCAGGGGGAGCTACAGAGGCAGAGGGAGAAAAGCAGGCTCCCCACTGAGCAGGAAGCCCAACTCTAGGCTCTATCCCAGGACACCAGGATCATGAGCCAAAGGCAGATGCTTAACTGACTGAGACACTGAAGTGTTCCTAAAACTTACTTTCTATTATCATTTTAAGTGTTAAAATTAATCTAATGCAAGCAAAACTCTTAGCACAATGCTTGATGCATGTTAAGTGATTCCTAAGTGGCAACTACCATTTTTATATTGTGTATGCATACAACTCTTAAACTATGGTATTTGTTTCAGAGCAGTGAATAGACATTTAAATTATATCCATTCATAGTGGCCATTCACAAATATTGATTGATTGATAACGTATATGTGCCAGATATTCTGCTAGATCTGGAGGGAAATAGTAAGCATGAGACATGGCTTTAAAGAATGAATGGTAGGGCATGAGGCATGGTGAAAGAGAACAGATAAACAAGTGATCTCAGTAAATTACATTATAGTTTTGCCACCCATTAGTTTTCCTTGGGCTTGGTAGCCAATGTGGCTTGTCTCGTTATAGCTATCAGCTCAGAAGACCACTGATTTGGAATCTGTAGATCTCATGTACACAGGCTTTGCTTTAATGTTGTGCAGGCCCTTGCCCTGTGTTTACATAGCTCCTCCATCCAAACATCTCAAGCATTTAAAATTGGCTCAGGAACCTAGTGCATAACTTCCTAGCTGAGACGAGAAACCAAAAATATACCCTACCTGCTAGAGTGTTGACATAGCAACAGATAAAGAAGCTCAAGAAAACTACTCTCCGTTCTCGAAGGTACACTGTGATGTCCTGTTCTTTATTTTTTCTTTGCCTGGGTATAGTTTCTTCTTAATTGGTTTTGCATCTGATGAGATGAACATTGAGCATTTGCAGTATGTTTGTCGTCTGTTGCCAGTTACAAGCCACAGATCACCAGCAGGGCCTGCCATTCTTGTATTCAGCACCAGCCTTCTTCCATTCTATTTGGATCTATTGGCTTAGTACCAGGCATGGAAGATAGGAAGGAGTAATGGAGAATGAATAATCCTGATTAGTTTTCTTGGATCAGAAAGTGTTTTGAAGGAATGAGTACTCCAGAAGACCCCCATTGCCTTCACCTTTGTAAAAGGAATGCTTTTAAATAACGATTCATATGGTATGCAGCGTATTCGAAGAGCAAATGCAGAGATGAAAGCTTCTATTTATTTTGTACAGTGAAAATAGAAATCTGGAAACAGCATCTGTTTCTCATTTAAATGTATTTTTCCTGATTATTTAGATGTATAGAGGCATCAAGCCAGGTTTCAATCAACAACAAAGGTCTTGTGTTATCTAAATAAAACCTCATTCCTAAAGCCACTGGTCATAACACTTAAAATAGCTTAAAGATCTCAACATGGCTTTCAGTGCAAAGTAATTATAAATCCTGGGTCATGAGCAATATTATTTTTGTCTTTGCTTTTTAAATCAAGTCCAAATATGTGGAGAAATATTAATAGAGCCATATTTCCTGGTACTTAAAAATACCAGGTAATTTAAATTTTTTTTCTGAGTCATTTACTTTTTTGAAGAATAAACTTTGGAATCATGACTTCTGTCTCTTGTTTATAATGGAGAAGGATAAAGACCCTTTTGTGTCTTTGGATGATTTGATAATATGGACTAATTATTGGAAGCACATGCAAGAAGGTAGTGCCTCAAATATTAACTGATATAATTATGACTCCTTCAATTCCATGACTCACAAAATAGAAGAGCCTATAATAAAGAAACTTTGTTTTTTCAGAACCTCTGCAGCTATTCACAGTTACCTACAGGCTAATAGAAACATCATAACTTTGGAGAGAAATGAATTAAAAATTTTGAGGAAGAGGGCCATTAGAAGAACCAACAAGTTCTTTCAACAGTGGGTATGGGTGTATGTGGGAGCCCAGCCAGTGTGGTAGATCTGTAGCTTCTGGACGGATCTGTGCTATGTAGATGACTCCATAGCCAAAATCAAGATAGAAGCAAAGAAGAACCTAAATGAAGAAGGAGAGAGCTATCGCTGATTGCTTTAGAAATAGTGTTTGCAAGGCAATGTGAAAAAATGAAGCTATCCCTAGTTCCGGTAACCACTTCCTTCCTCCAAGAGGACAAGTCTTCTAAAGGTAGCTCTGTGCAGCTCTGACTGCAGATTGGCTTTTAAGAGGAGTCAATCACACGTCATCTCCTAATTACCCTGAGTCGGACTAGAGGCTGAGAAGATGTTGATTTGGGGAAAATTGTCTTTTATATTGCCTTGTAGATACTTTTTCAGTATGTTCTGTAGATGTAAATTGAAAAGTTTTGTTTTGTTTTTTTTTAAAAAACCTTCTATTTTTCTCTGGCTTGCTGACCATACATACCTATTTCAGTCTTGTTTTTCTAGCTCCCCAACCTACTGCACTCATGACCTCCCTGATATATGATAATTGAATTTAGGGCAAGAGTTTACGTTTTTATATTTTTATATGATTTACAGTCTGCCTAATTTCAAAAGCGATTTGAGGTAGCAAGAGTAAATGACACTGGGAGTTACACTGATAGTTTTACTCTACATTTGGCCCATATTCTTTTAGACTGCATACATTTCCATAACTCTGAGCAAGGATCATAACTGGATGACCTTTTGTCCAGGGTAAAATTCACAGAATTGCAGCAGGTGGAAAGTGAATTCCTCAGTATTTACAAAATGAATGACTTAAATATTCTGCTCAGTCTCTGTCATGGTTCTATTAATTATATTGTTTTGTACTTATGACAAGTTTCCTGTTGGGGGTGGGAAGAGAGAATGAGAAGATTTAAAGTACCTCTTGGATTGCTGTGTGACTTGGAGCAAATCACTGACCACTCTGAGTTCTAGATTCTCCATCTGTTAAATGGGAATAATAAACCAATAGTCTCTTTATGAAAGGATTGTTGTAAGGATCAAATGAGATAATGTATATGTAAGAGCTTAGTAAACAATAAGTCACTATGTATTATGCAGCCAGTGTGGGTAAATGCTTTATTTACTTCAATCTCAGCTTCATACAGTGAGAGAGACCAGGCCCTGGCTCTCTGGGATGCTCTGTGAAAAGTGCCTCATTGTGTTTGGGCTTTATTTATTGAATGCATTTGAATGAGCGATCATTCTAAGAGCAGAGAGTCATTCAATTTGATTTCACAATGGGGTGATGGGTGAGGCTGGAAACTACATTCTCAAATGCATTATCCAGAACACAGGAAACAAAACCACTTTTTAAAAGTGACTCATCTTTAATATCTCATAGCAGTTTTGAAATACTTCATTCATTCATTTTTATAGCAAACTCTTAATTGAGAATGTCATAAACCGCTTTGCCGAGAGAGGCAATCATGACCTGGGAAATTAAGTGGAGTAATTTACAAATAGGCTTTTGTCTGGCTGGAGGTTTTAGCTTATTCACAGTTTGCCTTTAGGTTATCTTAGCAACACACGCTCCCTTTTCCCCCACCCTATTGGCAATATGTATTTTGGGTGCCCAATATTTGCTGAAAATGAAAAACAAAAGAAAACAAAACAGTTCCCATATGTTGCTTTCTCCTGGCCTGCATTACAAAGTCCTTCTGACCCTTTATTCTAAAAAACAAACACTAATCACCATCATCCTTCTTCAAGACCCTTCTTCCTTTCACCTCATCTGTCTACTGTCTATCCAACTGTCTTTCTACATGGCACATACAAATATGTTGTGAATGAATGAACTCTTGGCCTATTTCCAGCCCTCCTCCATGAAACTAACCTTTACCCAAGTCCAGAGTGAGTTCTTTTTTTTGTTGATTTCTGAACAACTAACTATCTCCATAGTTCGGCACTTTAGGATATATATTATTTTTTCCTTAATTAAAAAAATATCTTGTTCCTCCTCCTCCTCCCCTCCCCAACTCTATTACGCTATATGTCATGGAGACCACAAAGCCTGATGCACTTGAATGAACCCCTAGTTCTGCCCTTTACAAGTTGTGGTACCTGGCACACCTTGGGGATGATAATAATAATTGCTTCATAGGGTTGTTGGAAGAGGTAAGAAAAGAGCTTATATGAAGCATAAAGCACATAATATGAGCTGATTAAATCTTGTTTAAAGATTAATTCATTGATTCTTCTCAGGACAAAGCTTCCTCTTTGAGAGGAGGAAGAGGAAAACTTTTTTTTTTTTTTTGAATAACCAAGAATGCGTTACCCCAGTTTACCACCTGCCAAACTCCTGACCTTTTAAACTGCTGAAAATCCTGTAAACTTTCACCTAATTTAGTCTTGCAGCTTTATCAAATGTTTATTGGTTTCAGTTTATTCCTTTTTACAAACATTAGTTGAGCTCCTATTATGTGCCAGATATTGTGCTTAATGCGATCAAGAAAATGTTAAATACAAAATCCCTGTCTACAGATTAGTGAAATACTTTTTAAAGCTATGGATTTATGTGGTACTCCTTCCTCCTTTCCCCATATACATATGCTATCTTAAAAATTAAGCTTGGGGAAAGAGGGAAGAAAGTATCTATGGAGAGAACCCAGTGGATTATAGCTTTCTAGGTCACTTTCAACAAGCTAAACATATAGGATACTGTTTGTGTAAAGTACAAGGCATACCTTACATTTCATCCTGTGGATATTATGCTTATTTTTATGGATAGTCACTATACTTAATATCATTTGAACCTCTTTGCTGTTATTTTATTAGGTATGGATTCAGCATTTAACTCATAATTTGCAGTTTTCTGATTCTGTGTTTCCAAATGCAGTCCATTTGATCATAAAACAATAGATTCAAAAGCAAAAGTTAGCTAGCTTGTTAACAACATCAATAGTCCACTACCAAAGATTCCTAACCAATTTATCTTTCTAAAGGACAGAATATTCATATGATTTTTAATTAGGCTAGAGCAGCTTATTTAGACTTAAAAGATGAGAAAAAGCACAAAAGGACTGCATTGATTTTACCAAAACCTCAGTATTGTCCATCGCTTTCCACCTGCAGTAACAAATAGCTAATGGATTGTCACTGACTTTGATAGATTTATAGAATTTCCAAGTTGAGAAATAGTATCTAGTTACCTATTCCTCAAATTGCAGTCTATAGGCCCCAGCATCAGCAGAACTTGGGAGCTTGTTAAGAATGCAAAATTTCAGACCCACTCAGACCAACGAAGTTAGAATATGTATTTTAACAGAATCTTCAGATGATTTGTAAGCCATTCAGAGTTCTTGAAGTACCACTCTTAAGCCACCTCCTCCTTTTTTTTAAGAGATGAGAAAGTTCAAATTCAGAGCTAGTACGGCTAAGACTAGAAAACCAGCCTTCTGATTCTAAGTTCAGAGTTCTCTTTTGTACCCAGGGATACCTCAGTGGCTCTCTCATTCTTAACAGTGAAGGGAAGAGGCTATTGCCCAGTTGTTCACTTTAGGTTTGACCCTGTCTTGCTTCACTTTCCTGGCTGATGTTTGGTGGTCTAGAAAAGTAAACTTCAAGATCAGGGAATGACTTTCTCTTTCACCCTGATTTTTCTTGTACAGGCGGCCATTTGGCATATCATCCCATATCACATAAGCCTCCTAAATAACAATGAACCCTTAATGAGGCCAGAACCCTTTTTATTGTCATTAACGTTTGTCAGCGTCTATGATAGGAATTTTACCATCTGACATTCTTTCCCCAACTCACAGCTCATGATTGTGTCGTACATCTCCACTCATATAAGGAGGATTGAAAAGGCTGAGCCAAACCCTGTTAACAAAACAGTCCCCTGAAGGGCTATAATATTGCTCAGTGGTAATATCATCCCTATGCATTTTATCTTGTACATGAAATCTGGGCTAATTATCATTTTCTCATACAGTACATTTTAGACCATTGTGTTTTTGTGTCCCTGCCTAGTTCATTAAGCAGGGTTTTACAGCTCCTCCAGTAACAGGATTGCTATTGACACTTTCATTAGACCCATAATTCAAATGCTTGTCTGCCTTCCAAATGGAAGCCTCTCAGTCCAGAACCACAATCTGGCCACCGACCGTATGTTGGCTTTTAGAACTGTCATAAACTCATCATCACATTCAAGTTCTTGAAGGGTCAAAATCTGCTTTCTTGGTGAACTGTCTCCATCCAACAAACAGTCAACGTGTTCTCCAAGAATAGTCAGCCAAGCTTTTTCTGTCACGCTTTGAAAACTCTTCCAGACAGTTCTCAGTATAGTGCAACTATAACACAAATAATCATTGCCTGTATTTAAATACTAATTCCCTGCTTCCTTCCTTCATTCATTCACTCATTCATTCTATTATTTCACCATTTGAGATCAATATTCCCAATATTATGGCAGACGTTGTAATGATTTTTAAAGATGAATAAGATAGTCTCTGCCTTGGAGTATCTTATAGTCTATAGTGTAAGTGGAATGTGAAAAATTTCACCAGTAGGTTGCAAGCACTTGGAATGGCTATAATTGTAGATGGCTGTACTCTAAGTAATGGCTGTTCTCAACACTGTTTCCTCATCAGTGGTTCAACAAGAAATAGCCTCAACCAGCCTAGGTAAAAGTGATACACGTATGAAATATATCACAGAATATAACTTAGAAAGAGATGAAGTGGAATCCACAGAAATTATTCCAATGGGCAATGCAGACAAAGTGGGGCGGGATCAGAGATAGCCAGTGCTCTGGTGATCGCGAAAAACAGTCTTTGTTTTTTATTGGTGTTTTGGTGTTATTGGTGTATTCGTGTCAGAGGGAAAACTCTGACAAGGTTCAAGAAAAGGTCCAATGCAAATATTTGATTTAATTGACAATAAAGCTTTTTAGAAGTGCCTACTAGACAATGAAAATTTCTGCGTTAATGTTTGAAGAAGTAACTTATCTTGGGCGTTTGTGAAGATGCAGGAAATCTGAACAGACCTATGTAACTTCAGTGTGCAATTGGGGTTTCCAACCTTTACAAATTGCTTTTAGCTATTTAATTGAACATACAATTGTAGACCATATATTTCAAGGTACAGTTAATTGTGTTTGATTTAAAAGACTTCTGTATGGGTACTTTGCTTTTGCTTTTTGATCAATTGAATCACAGAGGAAAAAAACCAACTTGTTTTGGGGCAGTTCTTACCTTCATGATATCTTTGCCTTTAAGAAAGAAAGAAAGAGGGGGAAGAAATGGAAAAGACAAAAGTATAGTCTTGTACCATTTCCTCAAATCCTTGTATGTTTCCTAGCCTTACCTAAGTATGCACGTTAGATTACCTTCCTCCTACCAAACCCATAGCTGGACTCCTATAAAATAAAGGTTGTCTGCTGGAATGGACTCAGACTATTAAGCAGAAGGGGGTGAAGCTGGTATCTATTGCTGATCAGGATAATGTGGCTTCATTTTGCAGTAATACGGCTGTGGTGGTGGAAAATGACTTCAGCATTTTTCCTAGTGCATTTCATTCCACTGCATGTGCCTTCGTAAACATGTCCAGTCGCGTGAAGGAGGTCAACGACAATGTAGAGTTTAGAAATTGTTGCTTAGAAATTACACTCACTTAAATACCTGAATCTGTCCATCAGCCATGCCATAGCTTATTCCAAGCTTGTGCAGAAGAGTGATTTGCAATCTCCTTGCTTTTCATTTCAAGTAGCATCACTCACTTTAAGCCAGATATTCAGGCCTCTTCAGAAGCCTCCAGGGTGAAGGACAAGTAAGAAGAAGCTTATCAAATCTTTCACAACTAGGGCCAACTATATCTATTGCATCAAACTTGTTACATCTTTCTCTGGTATTTTATTTTAAAATCACACATTCTTCCTTTCATGTGACAGATAATGAGGATTTTGCCACATAATTTCACAATCCCAAGCTCTTTTTTGGTTTTGCACATTTAATTGGTCACTCCCCAGGTTAAAAGCTGGGCCAAAATGACTCGGGTTAAAGGAGAGGATGTTTTGCAAGTTCTTCCCCTTTGAATTATCTTTCCTCATCTTTTATAAGCTCAGGTTGCAAAACTAAATTCTGGTGGTTTTTTCTTTTTTTTCTCTTTTACTCTCAGGGACTTACCAATTTGGGCTTCTTCCAGAGCTGAAAACCGATTACAAATATGAAACAGATTTCACTACTGGACTTGAATACCATATAAAAAAACAACAAGATCTTCAAAATAATTGAAAAAGATCCTCACTAAAGAATAGATGGAATGTAAATGGCAAGATACTAAGGAAGTAAGAGGTAAATTTTAATAAAAACATGTTTGTTATGTGGTCAGGTATATATATACAAACTATGCTTCTAGGCTGAAGGTAGCATTCTTTCTCAGTTAAGGATCAGGGCAGGGAGAATCATATATAATTAAAAAAACATACCAGATGATCCACTTTTTTTCTCTGAATCTGTCCATCTAGCTATTAATTATAGAAATATTGCAGCATGCTAGATTCTTTCTAAGGACATCATTTTAGGGGAACAGTGTGCTTTGTTAAAGGGAATGTCCTCCACAAAAAAACACTCCCAGAGACATTCACCAATTTCTTGTGCTTCAGAAATTGTGGAGCACCATCTTGAAAACCTATCTCTGGGATGACAAGGGAACAAATTAGGGGCAAAGAGCAATAAAGCTCTTAAACCTTGTTTATCTTTATGTTGGGAGAAAGGAAAAAGAAACGAAGGAAAAAAAAAAGAGAAAGTGTAGTGGGCTCTCAAGAATATACAAAGGTCATCTAGGGTTAGGCCTCTGCCATTATTTTAACTTGTTTCAGGTGCAAAAAAAAAGGAAGGAATGGATATATAGGTATGGATAGGTTTATAGATACAACATATATGTAATATATAGATATTTAGGTATCTATATATAACGTGGTCTCAGATTTTTTCTCTCCTCTGGCCTATTAAATAGTTTAATGGCATCATCTATTCATCCTGCCAGGAAGCATCTGTAAGTTGCTAGATTCCTTTCTTGGGCTTTTATTTTCAAACAAAATCTGAAGAGTGGGGCAAGGATAGAAGGGAAAAAAAGCATGGTTCCCTGTTCTCAGGAGGAAAGTGGTGAGCTTGGGATATAGGTATGAAAGGCATTCAATCCCCCAGAGAAAAAGGATAGAGTTGGGGTGGATATCTGAGGTGGGAATGTGATAGAGTATATTGAGCAAGGATGTAACTTGAGGATTTGAGGAGGTGGTAGAAGTGATTTTGAGATTGAACAGCGAGCCTGTGAACTCCCAGAGTGAACTATTTAGTAGGCTTAGAGTATTAGAAAATGAGAGAAAGTATGAGATGTTAATAGAAATTGCTATGGGCTGTACTCTTGGATATCCATTTCCTCAATGAATAAAGAGTGGTATCCCCTAATTTTAAATAAAATGTCACTTTGGGTCTGAACATATAGCTGTACCATTCACTTAACTGATAAAGCAAATATTCCACTGGGCACTTTGACAGCAGGATTTCTTTTAAAACAAATCATGGTGTCTTCTCAATGCCCAAGCCACAACTTAGCTACCAGATTTCCTGTTCTCTTAATATGACTGAGTTTGTTAAAGAGCAGATGTGAGAGGCAGGTGTCCTGAGCTTTAGCCCCCGTGGAACCACCAACTAGATGAATGGACTCTAGTCATTCATATGAGGTAATGATGTACACTAGTTATGAACACAGGACTTTGGAGTCATAGAGATTTTGCACAAGTTACTTAATCTTCCTTGGGTGTTATATCTCATATCTATAATCTTGGGGCATTAAAAGAGCCTCCCTAATTTGGCTTTTTAATGAGAAAATGTATTTGAATCTACACAGTGTAGAGTTCAATCAATATCAGTCACTGTTGTTAGAGTTACTGTAATTATTCTCAAGGCAGTGGTGTTACTAATCCCTTGTTCTCAGTTTCCTCATCTTTAACATGGGAGGATAAGATAAAATTTTCTCAATGCTCCTATCCATTTCTAAAAATCATTCCTGTAATTCCACAGTTAAGAATACCAACAACAAGAAACAGCTAATGGTCAACGAGACAACGCTTCCACCCTAAATCTCTTAGAAATGTTTGACCTCTTTTAAAATGCCAGATCCTTGAGGGGGCCCAAGATTTCACTTACCATGTGCTTTACCAACATTAGTATCTTGTTCACTTACTTGCTTGCACACTTACTGAGTCAGAAAAAAAGAGCTGTAGTTCTCTCTCCATCTATAAACTACACTCAACTTGAAGTATTTATGATTTACCCTCTATATATGAAGACACTCCTTAGTAGTTCCACTTTTCCCTGGGAACATAGATAGCCCCAAAAGTATGTTTTCGGTTTACTTTTTTTCTCCTCTCCTCCTCTTCTTCTCTTTTTAAAAGATATTAAAACCCTAGTTCTTTTGTGATATGAAACAGACCATCTCTTTCAAAGACTTTTGAGTAATTTTTTTTTCCTTTTACTTGATTTTCTTGGTAGAATCTTGCCCACAGAAATATAATACTGATAGACTTGTTGATTGGCCCTAGAATATATCACAGTCCCTAAACACATGAAATTAAAAAAAGAAAAAAGAAATCAACATTGTTCTGAAAGGAAGGTAGTTAAAATTCAGAAAGAGAGATTCTTTAATTAACTTAATAAAATTACTAATGGAAGCATTTTAACTGCTAAATTTAATTTACTTGTCAAGATATCAGGCTACAAAGAGGAGGGAAGAGTAGGAACTCTGCTTTCCATTATGATGTACTCTATTATAGAATAAATTTGCTTAAAATGAAATATATCACCAAAAGCCATCAATGACATCTTAATTTGGAACAGCCAGTTGAAAAGTAATTAGACTATGAAGCAATCAGTTCTAGTAAATCAGTGTTTCCCTTTACATAAACATACTTTTTTCTCTTTTTTTTTTCTTCTATTTATATACAGGAAAGACTTTCAGGTAGTAGGCAGGCAAAGATGCTGATTCTTTTGGCTGTCGGTGTTTTTACTTTACATTACCAAGCTGTCAAAACAAAATGTTTTATGATGGGTTTAAAAAATGTATAAGCATCTGATTTGATTTAATGTTTATATTTATATGTTGAACTGAGGAGAGTTTGCTTATCATAGGGGTTTAAAAGATTTACATTTGTCTGCTTCTTACTTCCAAAATGCTTTCCAGATCCACAGGCAGCCCTGACACCTTACTTCAATGAATGAGGCTCAGTCAAAAATCAAACAAGAGCCTTGCCTCTCCCTGCAGGGTCCCTCCTAAGTTATACAAATTAAAGTGGAGAATGTGGTTGCTAATGATACGTAGATGGGGATGGAGGTGGGAGTGGTTAAGATTATCCTTTTGTTCAGTATCTGACAGTTCACTATTAGTAGTTTCTCAAAATGTAACTGACCTTCTTAGAAGTGTTTGCTTATTATTATGAAAAGCTAATAAGGGGAATGGGTGAAACAGAAAAGAATCTGTATTTCATCTGATTTCGAAAAGTTAACCTGATTTAGCTGAGGTGTTAAGAATCCCAGTACCAACCCTGTGGTATATATATCTTTATATATATATATATCTTTTCTGATCACCTTGGTAAACCTCTGAAGAAGACATTTTCAACTTCAATTTACAGACATGGAACTGGAGGCCCAGAGAGGTTAAGTGACTCATGGAGATCGCAGAGGTGGTTAATGGGAGAGTTGAGGCTAGAAAGAGGGCTTCTGGGCTCCTGATACTGTTTGCACAACATCTGCTTCTGATGATGGAATCCCATCTGTTATATATGGAGGGGAAGAGGTGTGAGAAAAATAACTAGATGAGATATCAATCACTCAGCAAAATATTTATGAAGGACTTCATTCAGATATTAGGGGAGTCACCATTGTCACCAGCCCTGAAAAATCAGAGGGGATGATGAATTATGCCAAAGAGAACATTAGCTCAGAAGATAGAGACTACTAGCTGGTAATGTCATGCTTGTGTTAGTGTGTATTATTCCATAGTGGAAGAGAATGGCATGAGGGAGGAAAATAAAGGACAGTTTCTTAGTGAGGAAAATAAGCTACACCTTGTTATGAAAGGAGAAATGTGGGAAAGCCTTTAAACCAGTTCCAGGCTGTGCCAGCATGCAGATCACTTAACAGTATGCAAATGACCTCATCCTTATAGAGTAAATCATTTCCATTTTCTCCACTGCCTATTTAGAAATGTGATCATTGATAACAACACTACAAGGTACGAATCCTGGTTGAAAAACACATTGGGAGAAAATCTAATATGTATGATACGATGAGATTATTAAGATTCATAATTGTAGGTAGGTGTGAAGTAGCCTAAGACAATATAGTCTAAGTGCAAAAACAAAAAACAAGCCTGTGTTGCGCTGTAGCAGTGAGAGAACTGAACAGAGCCCAGGGCTGCCAGGCACCCTCTGCCTCTAGATTTCTAGTAAAAATACAGTTTGTCATCCCCAATGGCTGCTCAAGATCCGTATATAACAGGACAATTGCCCTGGGAGTGGAGAAGGCAGGAACTATATAAAAATAGACAGAACAACTTATAGTTAGCAAAGAAAGATAAGCGCAAAAGTGGGAAATGAGATATTGCTAGTAAAAGAGGTTAGATGGAGTAAAGAGGTCTTTTATAAATGTATCAAGGAAAAAAGTGATCCTCAAGAGAAAAAAGACCAGTGAATAAATGAGAAGAGGAGGGTGTGAAATTAATGATGGCTGAGATATTGACCTCCTGCTTTAAGTCAGTTTTTTAAGAGAAAAATGAGAAGAAAATTTGGACAGCTGGAAGGCAATAATGACTTTTAAAAATAGGTATCGACAAAGAGGATGAGGGGAAATTTAGAAAAAAATTAAACATTGTGGCATATACAGATTGTTAAGTCTCAGATAATATGCTTCCCAGGGAATTAGATTCCCTGCCTACTAACTAAGCACAGGTATGGGAGAAAAACAATACAAACTAAAAAGATGTCAGAAATTCCTCAAAACAATGTGTTTTATATAATGATAAAACAATGGTGGAGCTGGAGTGGGGAGCAAACATAGGATAGGCTCTCTTAGCATTGTGTAAATTTTTGACATACTTGGTTACACCTATGTGGCAATTGCAGCTTTTAAAAATTTAGAGGAAATTTTTCTCTTTTATTTAGCAAGGAAAGAAGTAAAGTCAATAACCCATGTTAACTACTGTGTATTATGTTCAAGAGATACTGTCCCATAGGAGAAAGTTGGAAAATAATGCAGCTCCTAAAACGTTATGTAAGTATTAAAATATTGATGAAGTATGTATATGAAATTGGACAAATCAGAGTGCAATAGACAGAAAAACTTCTGAAAGTTTCAGGTCCTAATAAAGTTTTCAAGGTTAAACCCTCAAAAGCCAACTAATTCATAGGAAGCTACCAGATACCTGGGAATAATCATTTAGGGAAGTTTTTGTTGACATTAGGTAATCATTTTTGTGTCAGTATTGGAGTTTTATTTATTTTTTATATATTTTTAAAATATTTTATTTATTTAATCATGAGAGACACACAGAGAGAGAGACAGACAGACAGACACATAGGTAGAGGGAGAAGCAGGCTCTGTGGAGGGAGCCTGATGTGGGACTTGATCCTGGGTCTCTGGGGTCACAGCCTAAGCTGAAGGCAGACGCTTAACCATTGAGCCACCCAGGCATCCCAGTATTGGAGTTTTAGAGAGAGACCAATTTACTGGAAGTGCATTCATTTTTTTTAAGTTTTTAAGTAATCTCTACACCCAACGTGGGGCTCAAACTCACAACATCGAGATCGAGAGTTGCATGCTCTACTGACTGAGCCAGCCAGGTGCCCTATAGGGGTAGATTCTTAAGGGAAGATTGTTCTTGGAACATTTGCCCCCAAAGAGTTTCCTTGGCATTCTTATGTAATGGGCTATCTTATTGACAGAATGTAGTCACTGTCTTCTTGGTTTCTCTCATTTTCAATGTCCTCTTTTCACCTGTTGGTCTTCAATAACTAAACTCTGGGATTTGTGCTATACCATTCCATTGACTCACTGTATCCACACTGCAGGAACCCTACAGCACCTGCCTTCAAGCTACTTACAATCATAAGTCAAATGTATGGTTCATTGACAAATCAGTGCCACAGTGAGGAAGTGTAGAGGAGTCTGAAGTCATATGTAAAGGAATGTGGCAGAGATGAGACTTGACCTCCTTCCTGAAGAATACATGGAATTTAGATACAGGCACAAAGTGGGAAGAGAGAAAATTCCAGAGACTGCAGCAGTTAGAACAGAGGTGTAGACAGAAAAGTGCATCTCACAAGGGGCTGGGAAATAGATCTTTTCTGGTGGAGCAGATTCTTAAGAGGCAGCAGGTACAGCTATGATGTGGTAGGGCTGTTTGTAATCTGAAGAACTGAACACAAATCACTGCTCCGACTTTTGGAAAAATCGCTTTATCTCTCTAATGGTCATAGTCTCCATTTGTAAAATGGAGGTCAGTTACTCTCCTGTAAAGCTGCCATCCTGAGTGCCAGCCTTAGTAGAGTCTTATCGTATGGTCAATTTTCTGCTTTTCACCCAACCTTCCACTTTGCTTTCAGTGGAGTTCTGTTCTTCAAAATAACTTTGTGCCTAAGAGGCATTTGACTCTTGGCATATTGCAATTAAGCCCTTTCGTCTTGCTAATTTATGGTTTCATATTTCATCCAAGATTTTTAAGCAGCCTCAATGCTTTCTTTTAACTTTTGACAGTTTATTACAATCATTCCCAAGTAGGATGGGAGGAAGATAACCTGCTTCCCCATTGGATTGTGACTGTGAAGTTAAGGCAGAGAATTTATGCTAAGATAAGAGGAGATTCCATTCCATCTACAAAATGGTGGAGACTCTTATTTCTGATGACTAGAATAGTGGCAGATTGTGAGTGTAAGGTGGGTGGCCATAGCTGATTCTTTTACATAAATCAGATCCCAAATCCAATAAAGGATGTCAGCCCTCATCACTGCAAGTGGTTTCTGAATACTACTGACAAAGGGAAGAAGGGGTAGAGGGAGGAAAAAGAAGGAAGATAGGAAGTGAAAGAAAGGAGGGAGGGAGGCAGGAAACAACAAAGGAAAACACATAGGAAATCACACTTTTTAAGAACTAATTTTGAAGCTATGCTGTATCCCTTGGTCATAATTGCCCACAGGGTGAAAGAGACCATTATTCCATGTTTCATTTTTTCTCTTCTCCTCTACATTCCTCTATTTACAACAACCTCATCTTCTCTATTGCAAGAATAAGTGAAAATTGTTTATCCTTTTTTTTGTTGTTTTCATTGATGATTTTAGTTAAATCATAATATGTAGAAAATTCTCTGTGAAATCCTTTTTTAAAAATATGGTATATTAATTTATTAAATAAATATTTATGATCACTATGAATTTCTGGAATGAAGTGGATATTAAATCAAATAAACATGAAGCAAACATTTACTAAGTGCCTACTCTGTGTTAGGCTTTAAGCTACGTATACAAAACAACAACAAAAACATAGTCCCTGCCCTTATGGAGCTCTACAAGCATATACTCTAGAATTTAGTCCCAAACTCCCAGAAAATCAAAGTAGTTTAATAGGGCAATGTACATATATAGACAGAACTGAAAACTATCGGACTAAAAGCTGAGATGGAAATAAGCACCAGATAATGGTAAAAAGTATCCTTCACTTAGTTAGAATCAATGTTATTAGTAATAAATATTATCTCAACTGGCTATTATACAGTGTTTTTAAAAGGTTGCTTCCATATTTCAGACAATTTAACCTAACTTATGGCTCAAAGGACATAAAAAATAAAATTGTGTATGCTTTAGTAAAAAAAAAATAAATATGAGAATGCTACAAACTAAAACTTGTAAGAGTCAGCCAAAGCTATACTCAGAGGTGAAGTAATAGCCTTAAATAATTTATTTCCTTGTGGGAAGTAAAGGATAATTACAAATGAATTCAAAGTAAAACTCTGGAAATTAAATAAATATAAAACTATGATGAAGTAAATAATAAAGATAAAAATAGTGAAAGAATTAGAAATCTAGAAATAATAGAAGTGATTAATCACTGTAGTATTAGCAAAAACTATTTTGTTTATATAATAATGTAATGTTTATATTTATCATGTAAATTAAATTTATATATTATGTAATATTTATAATAATCTATTATTTATTAATTTATTTTGTGAATGATTTTACCTAATCAAGGTTTTTTTTGATGAAACCTTATCAGTTTTAATAAAGAGGGGAACCACAAAGAAAATTAGAAATGAGAGCATGAATTTTAGAATGGATTCAGGGATGATAAAAATCATAAGAGAGTTGTAGGAAGTTATGTTCCAATAAGTTTGAAAACCTCAGTGAAAAGAAATATTTTGGAAAAATGTAAATTAACAAAAACTTTTAAGAATGATTGGCAAGAAATAATTAAAACAGTAGCCAAAATGAAATAACTAACCAGCTCAATACAGTTTTAATCAGTGATTAATATATTAAAAGTATTAGCACTAAAAAAAAAAATCCTGGGAACTTCAAAAGCCAATTAATTTTAAATTATTCCTAAATGTAGTGAAACATCAACAACTACCTAATTTTATGAGGCGAGCATTACTCTGATACCAAAACTAGGGAAAGGTATAATATAACACAATAAAAAAAAATCTCCAGACCACCTCCACTTATAAATACAGATAAAAAAAATGAAATGTGTGAAATAAAATGATTCACCAGTTCATAATATGAATGGTCTTCTCATCATGGTGGGTAGGCTCAATGTGCATTTGAGAAGGAGGTGAGTTCATTGCATTTTCTATTCTTTATCAGAAGAGGACTCACTCTTGGAAAAGTGCCGGGCCGGTAGGGTAGCTTCATCGACTCTGTGACAGAATTGAAGATCACAGAAACAGTTAGACAGTGTGTCTTCAGGAAATGATTTGATATGGATATATTTGCTTCCACATAGGGACTGGGGTTAAAGTCATGAAGTAGTCAAGCTTTATTTTTTATTACTTCTACTCTTTTTAAAGTCAATGTTTACTTCACAGAATAATTATAAATCAGTGTTCTGTATTAAATCTCCAATATAAACAGTCCATGTGTTAGGCACTGAGTATGGTTCAAAGAGGTGAAAGAAATTGTTAATTGCCATAAACCTCATGTGAGGTTGGCATCTCCGTTGTATTTATGAGTGATCTGGTTCCTTCTCTTTCTACTGTGTCAAACTCATTTCAAAGATCTACCTCCCTCTCTCTCCCCTTGTACTCCCCCTTGCTGTCTCCCTCTTTCTATCTCTGTCCCTCTCCTTCTTTCCTTTCCTCCCCCACCTCATGTCTCTGATTCTTTATATCCTGGGGAGTTTGGTAGGCAGGGCCTTTGTCAAGAGAAACCTGAATGGCACCCTCTCAGAGAGGAAAAAGCTGCCTTTAAGTGCCATTCTTAATTTATGGGTAAGAGCTGCTACTGTACCTGTGTGAGGTTCCCACGAGAGTTTCATTAAATGTGTCTCTGCCAATACCAATGACCGAAAGAGACCTTCCATTAACTTCTGAATTAGCCAAATGGGACAGAGCTTAATCTAATATGTGTTATTTCATTTTCTAGGTTACTTGTTTTAAAGGAAATAAAGTATACTCGTAGGCTGTCTAAAACCGTCCTGGGAGATGTGCATGGAAGGACTCCATCTAAACAGTATCGGCTTCTGAGAAAGCTGGGTGCATGCCTGAGGGCCCAATTTAGCTTGGTGGATGCCTTTCTCACAGTAGGCAAAGCAAACACCTAATTCCAAAGAGCTTTGAGAGAAATTGCGCATTAGTGAAAATGATGCGTGCTTGTGCTGAAGTTTTAAGATGCTGTGTGTCAAGGGGCTTTTTCCTCTATTGATACCTCTACCAATGTCTACCTGCATCCTGCCTGGAGGTGGTATTCCTCCCCGTGACCATGATCTCTCCTCTTTGGCCCGGCATGACCAGTGCTGTGAGCAGCCTAGCCATCATCAGAAGCAGATGGGAAACCACTTCTGTAACACCAGAATCCACGCTGGCTCCTGAGGAAGCCGAGTGGTGTAGTGCAAAGAGAACCAAACTCACTGCCTAAAGACTGAGTTTCTTTCTCAGCTGAGGCAATAATAGCTGAGTAACCTTGAACATAACTCCCCCTGTGCCTCAGTATCTTTATCTTTCAAATGGGGATAATAATATTTGCTCGGCATGTTTTCCATGATTATTATATTGATCAGATGAGATGATGCATATAAAAGTGTTTGCAAACTACAAAGCTCTATAGAAATTTAAGTTATTTTTAGTATGATATGGCATATGGAATGGTCCAACAGGTTTCTGAGATCTTGTAGGTATCTTGGCAGTGTCTTCTTGACTCTCTAGGATTTTCGTGAAAGCAAAATTTGCTAAACAGAGCTAGATGCATGCAGCTCTCTCTCTCTTTTTATAGCCATCCTTCCCAACTGCCAACCCTATTCATGGGACTTAGGAATGTGCCAAGGTTAGAAGACTCAGACATGGGGTGTGAGCCATAACTTCTAAATCAGTTCTGGAAGAATGCCAGACCATCAGTTTAGAAAAGTGATTTGAGTGTCTTCCTGAGGACAAAGAATTACTTAGAGAGTGTATCTTTCAAGAACATGTTATTGAAACTTGGAAAAAAGAGTTTTAAAACATGAGAACACTAGTATTAAAGGCACTCTAAACCAATTACAGCATATTTACTTGGATTTCAATGGGCGGGATACCCTTTTCATTATTTGCAAGCTTCAAGAACATTAGAAACACTTCACTGAAGACAATGCAATATCCAAATCTGAAGTAGGCTGTTGTTTGTCCATTTAATCCACTTTCTTGCTTTTACCTTCTTCATGAAGGCAGAAGAGCACTTATATGTTTTAAAATGCACAATGTACCCTGAGTAGGCAGTGTACTTTTTGATAGTTAGCACCCTTTGTGCCCTGAAAAAACATATTGTGTTGTATTCACCATACCCTGGGGTTCCATGGAGTTGCTATATCGGAATAGGAGCCAAGATAGGGACAGATTTGGACCCCTGAGCCCTTAGCACAGAAAGGCCTTGTCATTTCCAAGTGTTTAAAGATAATTCTGCGTGCTTCTAGGAGAGTTTCCTTGGGACCATGGATAAAAGATGGGGACTGAAGGCTTAGAGGCCTGAGGGAGACTTATGTTCACAGGTGCCCAGTTTCTTAAAGATTTGTTATCCACAAGGCATTGACTACGTTTGGCTAATGTAATGACTTCCAGCATTTTAGTACCCTTTAGCCAGATAATGGTCATTGAACAGAGAGAGAATATCTAACTTTTTTCCTGGTAGCTTCTCTGTATGGGTTTGGAATGAGTTTGGAGACTGACAGTGCACTAGTGAATTGCTGCATATCATTAAATTGTGGCCCTTTCCCTCATGCCAACCCCAAATGCCCAATCTATACAGGCTTTTCCCTTGATTCCTGTTTTCCTCCCACTTCTCTGGGGTAGAAGACTCTCCCACGTAGAAGAATCCCAACAATCTGTTCTGCCACACAATGGCTCATGATGCCTCCCTGTTTTATGCCAACTTCCCAAGCCTTACAGTTGCAGTGGTACCTGGGTCCTGCTTCAGTGTGGATGGATCCATCTTACACATCAACACTTGACTCTGAGTCTTTTGACACTAAGATTGCTGCATCCCACGTTCTAGAGTAGCTCTCCAGAGACAGCAGTCAGACTGCGGGAACTTCTGCCAAGACTTCTGAGGCTCCTTTCTCTTCTGGCTCTCCTCCTCTCACTGAGTTCCTGCTCTACATTTGATTTCTGCCTTTGCTCTTACTATCTCTGACTTCAAGCCAATTACATCATGCCCCTCCAGGGAGATAGCTCCTCATCTTCTTAGGCAGGGAAGGATAACTGCTATAACATTCAGATTTTCTTATTAAGTCATTGTAACAATGACTTAAACACAGTAAGGTCAAAAATCTAAGTTGGTTTATAGTCAGTAGTGGGATGTGTCCCCACAAGAGCCTTCAAAGACCTCAGCTAATGGCAGCTCTGCTATTGGTGGCATATGGCTTCTGGGGTCACAAGGTATCAAGGGTTCCAGTCTAGAGAAGAAAGGACATGTGGGGAATCTGTACCGTCTTCTTAAAGACGCTGGTCCAGAAGTGGCACACATCCTTTCTCAGTCTAGAGTATTGACGAATATTACTCATAAAGCCATGTGAGGGGCGGGGTATCCGAGAAAGCCATATCCAGCATCAGGTCCAAAGTATGAAAGGAGAACAGGAAGGAGAACATTTTGGTGTACAGCTGCCTCTGCAACACACAGCATCCCTGGCTAGGTTACTTAGGCTACTATTAGACGCAGTCATTATGAGCATGGGCTAATTTTGAATTTTCTTCTGCCAATTATTAGTTTCATGATACTGAGT
The DNA here is from genome assembly GCF_048418805.1 of Vulpes vulpes. Taxonomy (NCBI): domain Eukaryota; kingdom Metazoa; phylum Chordata; class Mammalia; order Carnivora; family Canidae; genus Vulpes; species Vulpes vulpes. Next base: position 87,715,382 of record NC_132795.1, read on the forward strand.
AAGTAAACAGCCTGGGCTTCCATTTCTTCATCTTTAAAAGGAGATAACTTAACATTTAGCTGGTGGGATTATTGTGAGGACTGAATGAATCAGTTCCTATAGAGCTTAGGAGAGAACATGGCACCTATAATCACTCAATAAATGTTCGTGGCTCAGTCAACCTTCTGTGAATGCCTGTTAAGACTCAGGATTGAGGCTCATGATACACTGAGATATTTTTTCCCTTTGTGATGCCTTGTGAAACAGGATGCTTATGTACTTCATGATGGCTTTAGTAATAGCAATGCCCTTTCCCTAAGGTCATAAACAATCCAAAATTCTAAATGCAGATTTGAAGTAAGAGAGAAAAAGGAAGTGAAGAGAGGAAGGGTAGAGGGAGACAGCATGACAGACATGACAGACTCTGCATTGGCCTGACCCAGCCTTCCTTGGAACTGTGCTGCAATGGAAACTTTCTACTTGGTCTTCGTTCTTCCCCACTTTCCTTCCCCTGCATAAGGTCAGACCTGTATTGTGGTCTGAAGGCTCTCCCTGCCTTCTCTAGTTCCGTCCCCTTCTTCCTCTGTGGGCGTTTCCTCTACTAGACTTCTGGCACATTTAATCCCATTTTGACATCTACTTCTTGGAGAATCCAAGTAATACACGCAGTATTTCACACATATGTACTCAACATAAAATGAAGCTCTCCCGATTTGTCCTTATGCAAGCCACAAGAGACTTTCTCTCCAGTTTTCTGTAACATCACTTAATGTAAAGCTCATGCCAATATTTCGTTTGTGTGGGCAGTGGCTAGTTTTTTATAACAGGACTACCTTCTTGAGGGCACCGCTTGTGGAGCATGCTCAAAGAAGATGGGAAAACCTGTCCTACCCACTGGACTTAATGCTTTTGGACCATAAAGCAGGCTCCCATGGGGTAGACAGTGCCTATGACAAGGCAACAGAGGAATGCATGGAGGAACACCCGCTGGCTCCTCTGTGGCAGCACGTTTTGAGCAGTAGTGAGTGGGCATCTGCCTGGCACTATGACAGGTGCTGGGACTACATAGACAAAGGCCCACTACTTGTCCTCACAGTGCTCACAGGCTGGCTGTAGACCAACAGTTCCACAGGTCATTACAAATTCTCTTGATGGGTGCTAAGTGAGAATAAATTTTGGGTGATGAGGAATTACAGGAGAGAGCTCTTTATGAAGGAGGGAGTCAGGGAAGGTGAAAACTGAGCTGTGGGCTCATGGGAGCTGCCTAGAGGCTGAAGGATGGTGAAAAGCCGCTGGTGCCTGAGTTGGAGCACATTATAGAACGGGGAACAGCCACTCAATGCCCCTGTGCAGCTGATGGGGTCGGGCAGGGGCCTGGAAGGTGGGCAGGAGCCAGCTTTAGTGCTCTACAAGGGAAAACTGTCAAAACTGCTATAATATAGTGGGATGGAAGCCATACTAGGGCCTGAGAGAGCATAAGGCTATTGTCACCAGACAAATGGAGGTATGCTGAGTGTCTCTTAAAACCCCAATATCAGAATGGCTTGATGGGAATGATTAAAAATGGAGAAATATTAAAAATATAATTTTCAACTTTCAGTTAACCACCTCTTGGTGGCTCAGTTTGATGCTTTCTAGAAAAAATAGTGTTTCCTTTCATTTGTTCTGAAAATTCATTCATTAAGCTTTGAGAGATTGGGGTGTAGTGTGTAGTATGTGACCAAACACTTACTAATATCCTGGACTTTGTTAATGATATTTCATATTCAACCAGTCCTTTAAAAAACCTTGAATTTTGTCATGTTCCCCTTTAGCCTTTATCATTACATGTGATGAAGAACCCTGCTTCTTTATCTCCCCCTTTTCTATTCTTCCTTTTCTTCTTCCTCATCTTTCCTTCCTGCTTCAGCACCTTCCTCTCGGTCAAGCTCTGAACAGATGGCTTCCAGCTTTAGTGTCCCCTGAGAAGGGGGAAGGTCTTTGCTCTGTGTATGGTTCCCTCACATGGGCCAAGGTAACCACATTGACAGTCTGAACCATTGGCTTTCAATGAAACATGGCTATGTGCAAACATGACTCCAAATAGCATCCCATCCTGTTGTGTGGACACAGTATCTACCCTTCCCTCTCTCACTGCTCCTGAGAACAGTCAGCCCCATCCCAGTTCTAGAAAATGTCCTATAATACACGGTTCCATGGAGCAGCTAAGAGTTCCTAGCTGGCTATTCCTACCTAAGGAGATTATAGATGCATTTCTGGCTCCTTCCCCATGTGGCTTTTTCAGTCACATGAATGGCTTTGAAAGGTCTCCTGTAGGAACTTTCTACTTGCTAAGGGACCCCCAAACAGTGGGCTCAGATCCTTGGAGTAAATCAACCTAATTAGACAAATCCAGAATATGGAAAACTCTGTTTATCTGTCAAAATACAGAGTTATTAGTGACATGCTTTTAGAATAGCACGCACCTTATATATAAAAATATGGTTCCATTTCTACTTAGCCTTCCCAGGAATGTATGTATTTTGAATGTATGTATTATGTAAAACAAGACCCACCTGTATAGTTTCCCAAGGCTCTGGGTCCTGTTACTTCTACTGCTGCTTCATTCCTCCGCTACTGAAAATAAACGTGTGAAAGACTTGCCACACGCCAGGATATTTTATTTTAAGCTAATTGGACACAAATAATTTTAATTTGGGTTATGATCCAAGTGAAGCTGTAAGTGAACTCCTATTTTAAGCCAAATCTATCTCTCTAAGTGACCCCACCAAATTTTTTTCTGCCATTGAAGAGCGTGCTCCTTCTCACCCTTTTAGATTCTGCTAGCACAGATATTCTTTAAAAAACAGGTAGGCTTCTCTGGGCTATGTGGTTCTTCTTTGTCTGCCTGGTGCTGTTGAAGGGCAAAGGGCATTTGAAAGCATTGGTCTTCACATAATGCTACCACCTTGCTCTTAGCTTCTTCCATCACCACATGAAAGTTGCCGTTAAAAAACACACATCAAAGAGTGAGTCCCATTGAAAAGGCGAGCGCTGCCTGCTGAGCTGGCATTCAGAGCCAGGGCTTTTGTTTCAGTGGTGACTCTGACTCTCCTCCACCGAGTTTCCTGTTAACTCTGGTGTGGGTTCTGACTCGCTCTTGATGATATTGGAGTGTATGTTTGTGGCACTCACTTTTAATCAGTGCATTTGAGTTTGTGAAGTAAGAACTTCTTTCTACAGCAGGTTGAAACTTTTGAATGGAAACATAATGTTTGGCTAGATTTGAACTTAGTCCAGAGATAGAGTTTTAAATCTGGGTCCCCAAACTTACCACACATTTCAGCAAAGGAGATTTTCCTTTAAATTTTCTTTTCTTTTTCTCCCCTTTTTGATGGTTTGATAACTATGCTCATCTTTTGGAGGGAGAGATGCTTCCTTGAGAGGGACTTATGTAGGGACTATGGTTAGAGGCAGTGTCTGGCTCTTTGCATCCAGCTATGCTCTCCCTGCCTTACCTCCTCCCCTCCCTGCCGTTCTGTCTGCAGAGCTTGAGGGATTAACTCTCAGCTGACCGGAGCCACAGATCTGCAGCCAGTGGGCACCTGCTGAAGTGGGTTAGGCTGAAGTGGGCACTGCATTACACATGGAGACTTATAAGTCTCTGAAAATGTCATAGATCTCTCTTTTTAGATTGGCCAGCCAGCTACAGGTGGTTAGCAAGATGCTCTTCTGCTATATCCTTGCTAATGGGCCATCATTTGTCCATCTTCAGTGTCCAGGATTCCAAACCACCATTTGCTTAAGTGGCAGCCAGTACCCACATTAGGTACAGTTGTGAGCTAGATAAAGCAGGCCTTTCCAAACTTTTCCTTGGTCTTCTTTTGCTCTTTTCTGCAGTTCAGACCCATCTCACTCTGCAAACAAAAGTTCTTATAGTCAATAATATTGTGATAACTTTGCATGGTGACAGATGGTAACTACACTTACACTGGTAGGCATTTTGTAATGTATATAAATGTTGACTCTCTGTGTTGTACACCTAAAACTAATATAACATTGTATGTCGACTGCTTCAATTAAAAATTTCAAAAACGAGTGTTCAATTTTAGAGCTTTGTGAACTTCAGCACTGAGCTTAACTTGTCCATTGCTTTCCACAGTTGTTCTACATAGAGCCTTTTCCTGGCTCCCAATCCCTGCCCTGTGCTCCAAGCAGAGTATTGCTTCCATTTTTACACATTTTTACCTACTGAACATTTATGAAGAATCAAAGATTGATTGAAGGAAAGAAATATACTGCTAGAATGTCTTTGAAATTCACCCATCCTATTCCAACATTCTCGTTTTATAAATGAGGAAAATGACTTCCAGGGTGGTTATAATTCTTGACCAAGTTTGTTTTGTGACAGAGACAGAAATAAGAACTGGATTTCTTAAAAAAAAAAAAAAAAAAAAAGAAAGAAAAAGAAAAAACGACAACAAAAGACAACAACAACAACAAAACAGATTTCCCGGAGTCATACTCCTGTGTATTTCCCTTTATATCACCCTATGCAAAATATTTTTGACCCGTCAGGCTTTTACATTTTGAAGGGGGTCAAAATTTAAGTTCATGTTTGATGGAACTAATCAAACATGAGCTTTAGATATAAGTCATCAGATGGAGAGTTTGTGTGCTCCTATGTGCAATGATATCTTCAAGATTCTCCTGGAGACTGAAATTACAAAGTATAGAGTGGCCACTTGCTCTGTCCTCAAGTGGTGGCATCCCTGGTGCTTTGTCCACCTCTCTGCAGCAGGAATCACAAGCATTTGCTACCTAGTTGAAGTGCCTATAATGCATGGGAACTTTAAATCAGACGTAGCTTCTGTCTGTAGTAATTATTATGCCTCATGAAAAAATTCAGGGGCATGCTCCTGAATGAGTAGGAGAGAGCATGAAGTCCTCCAGAAAACCTGAAGTACAAGTAATACAGACCTCTGAGATTTCCATAAAAATTTCCACCATTTAAATCTCATTTCTTTAAAACTGGATTTCTTTCCTCATCGATTCTACACAAACCCTCATTTCCTTAGTGATATCTTCAGAAACAGTGTATTCTACTCTTGGGTAGAAGTTCTAACAAAAATGACTGATTTCTACCTGTGGAAAAAAAAGTATCATTACACTGTAAACTGGATTTGCAGCCTATGTTGTAGAAAGACATGTGAGCTTTCTTGAGAGACGGAGCTTCCTTTGAAATTTTTGTTGCTATTCCTAGGATGAATTATGCACATAATGATTTCTTTTTTTTTCTTTTAAAAAATTTTTTTAATTTTTATTTATTTATGATAGTCACAGAGAGAGAGAGAGGCAGAGACACAGGCAGAGGGAGAAACAGGCTCCATGCACCAAGAGCCCGAAGTGGGATTCGATCCTGGGTCTCCAGGATCGCGCCCTGGGCCAAAGGCAGGCGCCAAACCGCTGTGCCACCCAGGGATCCCCCATAATGATCTTTCCATACATTCATATAATGCTCTATTAATTTATAAAGCATTATAAAATACATTTATTGTGTTGGATCCTCAAAACCAATCTGCCAAATATATGAAGGAGTTGGAGCTAGAATGTTGAGAGTTAGAAAGTTGGAATTACTTTTTTTCAGTATGGGAACCTGAGTGTACATTAACAAGCTTCCACATTTTGGGAAGCAGTCATGTGCCAAAAAACTGAATTGCCATAGTTAATTTAGAGCTATAGTTTTTGCACTATTATTACTGTCCAGCAGGAGGCAATACAATTAAATTAGACCTTGCACTTAATTTTCTTTCTTTTTTTTTTTTTTAAGGTTTTATTTATTTATTCATGAGAGAGGCAGAGACATAGGCAGAGACATAGGCAGGGAGAAGCAGGCTCTCTTAGGGGATCCCGAAGCAGGATTCCATCCTGGGATTGTCAGGATCACATCCTGAGCCAAACACAGAGATGCTCATCTGCAAAGCCACCCAGGAGACCCGGCTTTCCATTTTCCACAAAGTATTTAGTGAGCACTACCTTCCCCCAGTGCCTTTCTCTCATTACTCAAGTGTTAATTTCCCTCCACTTCAACACTATCTTCCTTATATTCCTAATTTCCCACTTTATTAAATCTTGATTTTGAGGTGGAAGGATGGAACTGATGGCTGATGTGTAAACTTTGCTTGCTATTCTGCTATCTTCATTCATTCATTCAAAAAATATTTAACCAGCTTCTATGATGTACTAGATATTAGGTAGCAGGGTGGAGATAGAACATTGAACAAAAGAGACACAGTTCCTGCCTTCATAAAGCGTACATTCCTGGGGTAAGGGCAGATTTCCTATCACTCATGAGTTTTGCTTGCAAGCAGTCCATTTTAAAATTGGTTAACTAAGAAAAAAAATTAATTGCTCACAGAAAGAATAGGAAGTTCAAATTAAGAAATAGGCAAGATCTAAATGAGGCTAGGCAGCAGGACAACACAAAGTTATACAGGAAGAGTCTGGACAATGCATGCCACTGCCACTAATGCCCTGGACGTTTGGTGCTAATATAGTCAAGACTTTTACACTGAATGATTTCTCAACTATCCCTGTGTCTTTGTTTTACTTCCTTAAGATTTAAAATCTTGATTAGACCAGAAAAAATAAAATAAAATAAAATCTTGATTAGGAATGTTAGATTATCTGAGCCTACATTCTAGCTGCTAGCCATGTAGAAAGGGGTATCTGATCTCTTCATACCTGTAGTGGGAGACAAAGCTCATCCTTTCATCAAAACGCTCCTGTTATCATACCTCAAGCATAATATTCTTTTGCAATTGAGGAGGGCCACGCAAATCATAATAAGAATTTTTAAATATTATACTAAGTGCAACAGGAAGCCACTGAAGAAAGTGATATGGGTCAATTTACATCAGAAAAAGAAATTTCTATGGCATTTTTGAAAATCGAAAACAGAAACTCTACAGCAATATGTTCTCAACAAATATTTGAAAACTAGCTTTTAATTATATTTGAATTATAATTGTTAAAATAATACATGCATATTGTGTTAATTTAGGCTAAGTAATGCTAGTTGCTGTAACAATGCCCAATTCCTTGCGGCTTATTTTATTTCTTATTCACATAAAGTCCAATGCAAGTGTTGTTGGTTAACAAGTGGTCTTCAGTATGGTCCTTCTGGGACCAAGGTTTCTTCTATCTAGTGGAACCACTGTCCCTTACACCCTTGGATTCTTTTGCTAGGACCTTGTATATGGCCAGGAGTCAAGGAAAGAAAGAGGGTAAAGGATAACGTGATAATGTTTGATAAGCCAGGCTTAGAAATGCTTCTATTACTTCCTCTCACATTCCATTGTCTAGGACTCAGTCACATGGCTGTGCAACTGCAAAGGAGCCTGGGAAATATAGTCTATTATATTCTATTATATTCCAAGAAGTGGAAGGAACAGGTTTTAATGAACACACATAACAGTCTGTGGCATACAAATAGAAACTTATAGGCACAGAAGGATTATAACAACAACAACACAACTTCTTTCCACCTTCCTAGCCCCTTTCCAGTCCCTTGAATTGACTCATTTTGAAAAGATGTGACAGTGAAAATGACCCTACACTTGGCTTCCACATTAGGAAGTAGGAGGAATTCTACATTTCAGACTCTTAAAATAATTCAGAGTTCAGTCAGTTATGTCACTGGCCACTTGGGTGGAAGCATCAAGGTATCCCTATCACCAAAGAGCAGTATTTGTGGGTCTTGGCACCATTCACATTTGGAACTGGCTAATTATTTACTTCACACTTATTTGCTATCGAAGGCTGCCCCATGCACTGTAAAATGTGTTAACTGAATTCCTGACCTCTATCCGCTCTATACCAGTCAGTAGTTCTCCTCCTCCTAGTTTTGACAATCAAAAGTGTCTCCTTACATTGCAGTATGTGTTCTTGTGGGCAAAACTACCCCCTGGCTAATAACGGTCTCCAGAGAGTTTGAACCTGGGAGACTCAGAGAGAGGAAGGTGGATCTCGTTCCTGTGGGCCTCGGATTATGGCAGCATGGAGTTTTAGGTAAGAACTCCTCTTAGCTTGAGTTGTAGAGAAAGATGCAGATGTGATGGGACAGCGTCAATCGGCTGTTCAGAGTAAAAGACTGTTAGGTGCTTTATACTACCATCTCATTTTAAGATCAATGAGTAGCTTTTTTCCATGACTCTTTCCATCCTCTGTGTCTCACCCCCATCACATCTCTTGGTCAGAAACATGGCAGCACTTGAACAAAAGTTGGGCATTTGGGACAGAGGGAGCTGGGTGTCAGCTTGATTTACTTGCTGTAGTCCAAAGCTTAGGGTTTTTTGTTTGTTTGTTTTGGGGGTTTTGGGTTTCGTTTCTGAAGTACAGCCCCCTGGTGGATAAAGACTGACTCTACATCTCTATTGAGCTGCTCTGTGGAGACAGAGACATTAAAAAAGAATTAAGAATGAAGACAAGTATATTGATCTCCCTCACCAATCTCCTCCAACCGATACCTCTTAATCACAGAACAAATTGGAGTCCTGGTAAACTACTTTAATGAGCATCCATCCTATTTCCCAGTTCACATGATTGGAAGGGAAGCTATCGTCCTCCCACCCTCCCTGGTTTCTCTTTGTGTTGTGATTCACTCATACCACATCTATATTTCATTTTATGTATACATGCATATATATTTTTTCACATTTTTATCTGTGTTTTGCCATAGCACTGGAGGTTTATTATTGTAGATCATCGTGAGGCACCTGAATATTTTGCAAGACAATGAGCCTCTAGAATCTTGGTATCCGAGGAACTAATTTTGTGCAGCAAGAGAAAAAAAAATAAGAAAAGAAAAACAGTAACTATACATCTGGTTTCTAGACAGTATTAGGATGGCATAACTTGTTCCTGTCTGAGTGAATTCAGTGGATTTGTATTATACAGTGCCTGCTTAAAATGTGTAGCCAAATCAGAGTCGTTCTTTAAATTAAAAACAAACCCCATGGCTTTCCCAGCATTGAGTGTGTGCCTCCTATTTGCAACTCTGTTCAGGTGAAACCAACTCTTATCCCAAGAGGGTGGGCAGACAGGAGAGCTCTTAGTGCACAAGCATAAATTTCTTCCTCCTTCCAAATGATATTTTATAAAATTGTAAAGGAAATTGACACCCTAAAGTGCCTGGGTAATGCCATGTCATAAACTTCATACTGTAAATTGAAGAGCTAGGGTGGGCTTGTGTTCTGAGCAGCAGGCTGCCTACCCAGAAACGGGGTCCATGTTTCCACGTCTGTTTCTGGTTTTGTATCACCCAGGGGAAATCAGTACTTTTGTCAGAGCCCCAATTGCCCACCTCCAAAGTGTGGATATACACTTCACTCCTTCTCTTTCTGTCCCCAGCTGTACCTTGCATTATTGGTATTCAGAAAATAGATGAGCCAGTGTTTATGAAACACTTTGAAATGCTAAGTAAAATAATCTCATGCAAGCCTAAGTTGTTATCAACTGTATTGTTATCCTTATCGTTCCAATGTACATGCTGTTGCATATTTGCAAATTACATACAGTAATTATCTGAGTACATACAGTAATTCAAGTACCATCACTAGTACTTGACATTAGTGTTTCATAGCAACGTACAGGGCAATAAATAATGCTGGAATTTTTTTCATTGGCACTTGATTATTTGTTTGGGGTTCAGAATTTGTTTGACACTGTAATTAAGAGAACTTTAAGCTAGGAGAGAACTTCCAGGAGCTTTATAATCTGACATCCTTTCTCTAGCAATAATCCTGTGCTATAGGAAGTTCCCAGAACACTAAAGCATTAAACATTTGTGTTCATTCCTTCAACGCTTTCATTTTGCAGATGAGGAAACCAAGGTCCAGGAGATCAAGTGGGTCTCCCAAAGCTATGTACTTAGTTAAGGTGTTAGAACTGGAATTCAAGTCTCTGGATTTCCAGTTTAATCCTCTTTCTATTGCTCTTCACTACTTTGGAAAGACAGAATAGAAATAAAGGTGTGTGTGTGGGGGGGGACAGATAGAAAAGCAGGTTGTTCGGCTTGATTGTGCGGTTCCTCAAGAGTGATAGAACCCCATTTTGTTAGGAGTTTAGAAGCCTTCCCCAAGTGCACCCTAAGAGAGTAATTGACGTTGACAAGAAAGATGAAGATCAAAATGTAGCCCATGGGTTAGAGATATTGATGGCTTGATTAGAAGACTGTGGGATGGGTTTCCTTAGAGAGCCATGGTATCATCATCTAGTGTGAAGTCATATTCCTCGAAGTTGTTCTTCTGTCTCTCTGGGAAGAGAGTGGATGCGCTCCTTTATACCATCTTTACAGCTGGGATGTAAATGAAGACTGTCAATTCCTAGCAACCGAATCGTTGCTTTCTAGAAAAGATGTACCAAAGTTCACTACTGATGATGGTGGAGGTGATAATTTGAGTGGTCCCAGTGGAGGAATATGGCAGCCACCTCACTGCCTGTGAAGCAGTGATTCTTATTACTGCGTGGAAACACTTATGGTTGACAGATACTCTCCAGGTGGTTCATGGGCTAGTCTTTCATCATATTAATAGTTTCTTCATAATACAGGACTGTTCCTTGCATGAATTAGTAATGGGCTTATGATATTTAATGAATTCAAACCATCCTAGTTTGATTTGTTAGCAGCAGTGCATCTCCCATTTTTTTTCTGGTAGGAATTGTTTTCTTTTCCAGTTTGTCATCAGAGATCACTTCTGCTTCAGTAGACTGAACTTTAAACATAAAGGCTGATTTTTAGTAGGGAGATCTCATATTATTACTGGGAACATGTAAGAGTTAATTATATAACATGACACTGAAGTTGAGAGTAGTGTTAAGAATACTACACTAGAAGGCAAAGGACTATGAAACTCACACTGACTTACCTAGCAAGTACCTTTGTAATATAACAACTCACTTAACATTTGAGGGCCTCACCTTTCTCTTCTGTGAAATGACAGAATTTGATTAAATCAATTCTAAAGCCCCCTCTAGTCATAAAATTATAGGAATCTAAGTGAATTGAAAATTGATGGTACAATTTAGGAGGAAGCTTCCTGGGATATGGAACTTCTAGAAGATGTGATTGCAATTCTTCTGGAACACATAAATTACAGTAAATGACCCAAGAGTCAGAGCCCTGAAGTATCGAAGCTTCCAAGGTATGAGAGAATAGCTTTATTTTTATGCCGTACCCAAACCACTCTTTTCCCAGACATGACAAGAATATTTTCAACCGTACATATTGAGTGATGACATAACAAAACATTGGCCATCACAGGCGATCTCAGTGTTTATTACACCATGCTACACAATGGCATGCCATCTCACTTCTTTCTTCTGGGCTCAGGAAGAAAGGGAAGAGGAGAGAAGCTAGAGGGAAAGCAGGGAGAAAGGAACTGAGACACGGGCTTGCTGAGATGGGTGTTTGCTAGTAAAACAGCACTAAAAAAATCTACTTGGTATGATTGAAAATTAATAAAGCTGATTCTTACCTGGCTAATGAGATCCATCGTATGTTCTTATCATGTCATTCCATATACATTAAAACAAACAAATACTGAAACCCAACAGAGGAGCTTCTTGATCTGCCACCTACGTGACAGCAGAGAATTTGCCCTCATGAAATGGGGACATACAGTGTAATTTTTTGTTGTGACATGGAATTTCTATGACGGGAGTTTCCCTTATTGCCTAATGCCACCACCAATAAGGTTCCATTGTGTGTGCATGCCTTCAGCCCTGAAGTCTGAGGAATTACAGTAGTTTAGGGAAGAGATGTCGAGAAACCTCCCTTGTTTCTGCAGAGCCATCTTAATCATGCCTGCCTCTTTTCTTTGGGTTGATTTACATAGCAGTATGACATTTCATCATTAAGGAAGCAGGTCCCAATCTTCTGTGTCTTTTTCTTGGCTTGTCTGGCAAGCAATTCTCTTTTGCAAGCTATGAAATCCTTAAGGAGGACTTCCTGGCAAGGGAAAAATCCTCAGTCATCCAACAGTCTCTCACTTTTCTATTTTAAATCTTGGCCATGCACATATGGTTGGGCATGTGTGTCTAAAAATTTCTTCCACATTGACTAACTTGAGCTATTTAATAGATTGTGCTGGCCGTGGGCCTCCACAGCAAATCCTGTGATGCTCATCTCCCTCCCTGGGGACGCAGGAGACCGCCGCATGCATTTGCCTTTGTGCTTTCCTTGTAATCTCCCTCTCTGGCCCTGTGAGAGCATGAAAGTTAAAACCTGCTTCTTTGCTCATTTTCTTGCAATTAACATTGTCTTTGCTCTCCTACTACCAGCAGAAAAGTGAGATCTCCAAATATCTTGGTTAATGTCCCAGCAAATGCACTTCCCCTAGGGCTTTGCTAGGGATGTTCTAACTCATTTCTAAGGACAGGAGAGCTTAAGGATATTTCTACCCTCTGCTCTTTAAGGCCTGATGGTGTGTGTGTATGTGTGTGTGTGTGTGTGTGTGTGTGTGTGTGTATACGTGTTTATATATGTGTATGTGTGTATGTGTGAATTCAATGTGTCTCAACTTTGTGTCCAAAACTTGTAATCTCTTATCTCCAACAGTCTCTAGCACAGACCTGGGTCTGATTAGGTCCTCAAAAATGGTGGTTGAAGTGAATTCGAAAGGAAGCCTGGATCTGGCAACTTTTCTCCTTCTTACAGTTGTAGGGAATGGGGCCAAAGGGACAGAGGAGCATGGTGGAGGCATGCACCCAGAGCTGATCTCCAGCTGTGCCTCTTCCAGGCATGAAGCCCAAACCCCCACGGTTTTCTCAGCAATTTAGCAACCCTGAGAAGCTGGCAAAATAATACCCTGTGATCCAAAAGAATGACTGCCCTGCCAGAAGGTGAACGGTTCTCTCTTCCCAAAAGAGGCTATTCCTAAGAAGACAAAGAACAATAACAATAACATCATCCTTGTCATCATGATAATAATAATAATGATAATGTGGGAGATGAGCTGTAGATTAATACCAAGTATTTTTGAAGCTTGCAGAGTCCCCCCCCCCCCCAGTCCGTATCCCCCTACCCCTAGGAATTATATACATTGTCACATTCTATGCCATTCTATGGACTGTTTGGCAGTGTCTTAAAACTCAGTGCTGCTCTCAGAGCAGTGATATTATCCTCCTGCTGGGGTGGCCCCAGAAATTTCAGGTTTTGTTGAATGTTAAAATATGTCCCCTGAAGTTTATCACGAACAGCATGAAGGAATAAAACTCCACGTGGCTGGTATTCGGTAGATCCTCCTCCCCACTGGAATGACAAGCCCTTAAGTTAGAAGAGTCCGAAGGGTATGTGATAGATGGGAATATTGGGCTTACCTTCTCAGAGGGGTGCCTCGTCAGTGCACATGGTTTCAAATTTTATATAAAAATAATGCTGCTCTAGTAAATGGGAAGAGCATGTTGTCGTTTTTGGACTCCAGACAAAGGCAAGAGTAAACATGCATTAAAATGGAATTCTTATTTTTAACTTACCTTTCTCTTTCTAGAAATCACATCAAATCAGATGACACATCCTACTGCATATCTTTTAAAGGCCGTAGCAACTTCCTAGCAGAATTCACAAAAATCATTACTTTCCTGCTTCTGGTCAGATGGAGGCACCACCAATATTTTCTTTGGATTCTGAGAGCTCAGCTTTGTTAGAAGTTGTTGATGTGGATATTGCCATGCATTTAGTGGCTCTTGCTCTATTGCGATCTCTGGGGGTAAGGTATTTAGGTGGTGTGGCCCCCTTTCTCATTTAGGTGGTGTGGCCCCGTGCTAACTTGCCTCACCCCTTGGAAAGCTGTTTCTTTATTTTGCAACTCTCGTTTTGCTTTTAGTTTGGTATCCAGATGTGCTACTTAAGGGTACCAGCCCTGAGAGCCTTAGAATACAGGGCATCCCAACAGAGGGCACACACGTTTGTTGATCGGCTTTGAAAAGTATATGAACAATTGCAGAAGGACTTGAGGATCCACTGCCCATGCTGCTTCTGCTGTTGCTCTTCTCCTACTCCTCCATCGAGGGGAAGAAACACCCAGAGAGCAAGTCTCAGGCTTCCTGATATGCTGTTTGGGGATAATAATGAATAATGCTGCTAATAATGAAGCTGCTAATAATGCTCCTAATAATGAAGGAGCAGGAGGCTGAGCAGAAGAAACAACTGCTACTACAGAATCATCTCAAATCTTTTCAGATCTTGCCAGGTTAATACCTAGTTCTCACATGGCCCTAACTCTATACCAGGCCCTGTTATAAGGGCTTTCTCTACATATGTTATCTCTTTAGGCCTTGAAACAGTGCTTGAAGCAGGAACTATTGTTCTCCTATTTTACCAGTCAGGAAACTGAGGCAGAGAATGTCTATGTAACTTGACTAGGTCACAGAACAGTCAGACCATCTGACACCAGAGGCCAAACTCATAACTGCTTTGCTCTGCTGCCTTCATGCACCACACCTCCTTTCATCAGTGGAAGAAGCTTAAGTTAAATGCTAAAATGTGCAGTGCTTTGACTACCAAGACCTAAGGTTATCTTTTCATCACAAGTGGTGGATGAGGCTTGATTTTTATTTTCCTTTGCACTAATTCTCACTGCTCATTTCCTAAGACTGTCTTGGGGCCAATAGCGTTCTTTATTTTTATTTTTTAACACTTGCCTGAAAATACACAGACGTGGTCCCTAGGCACATTGAAGTTCTTTCTGTAAAGTAAACACATCCATATTGGGATTAAATGCATGATCTTACTTCAGTAGTACCACCTATTACCTTACAGAGCTGTCCAGCTCAGATGGTAGAAAACAATCCAGAATCCGACTGTTTGATGCTTCTTCCCCACCGTATGTAAATTCAGTCATTTCCAGCATACTAGGGGGGTAAAAATAGAGTACGATGTTGCCAATTCGTGACTTTTATTTTATGGAAATTAATTTTTTTTACCAGACATTAGAGAAAGTATTTATTATTCACTCTTCTAATAAAATTTTACTGATCCTTACTGTGCATGGAGAGAGGGAATATGTAAGGGAATACCCTTACAAAAATAAGGGTTCTTTCATTTGGGGGATTATAGACTAATGGGGAGAGATAATGGAGAATGAAAATTCACAAAAACAAATAATTAAAAGTCACAAGAAAGTAAGTGTAACAGGTTGTTACACCAAAAGGGCTTAGACACAGATTTCTCTGAATTGGAAAGGTAGGTAAGGAGAAATAGAAGGAAGAACATTTATTGTGAAACTGGTATTCCAGATGCTTTTAAAATGTGTTTTTGATGTAATTAACACAACAGCCTTATAAAGCAGACATGACTGTTTCCTCATTTTAATAATGAAGAAGCCAACTGATGCAAAAAAAAAAAAAAAAAAAGCCCTATCAGAGGGTGCCCAGTTCTATCTTCCCAGTAACTCTCACCACAGTTTACCTAGGTATTTGGTAGTGGATTGAGATTTTTGAAGCCAAGCATTAGGTCAGATAGGGCTTCCTTCAGGAGGTGCCCTTGAAGTGATGAAGATAGAGAGCATGTGGGTGGAGAGAAGTTAAGGTGATCCCTGGCAGGAATCAGCATGGTAATATGACAAAGAGAAAACTGTGCACGCACACTGAGCCAGAAAAGGCTTAACAGTAATAGGACATTTACTTAAGGGTGGAGTTGGAGATAATGTAAGAAAGAGGTCTGAAGCTAGGTTTGCATCACTATGAACTCATCCTGGTGAGGGAACCATAGTGTGCGTGTGTGTGCATGCACACACACACACAACTCACCAATTGTGCTACAGTGGATCTGGAACATAGAACCAATAATATTTCAACTGCATATTAAATTTACTTTTAAAAATTTCTTATCAAGGTATCTAGGCTACCTAAGGAAATCAGCTCTTCTTCTCCCTGTGATCATTCATTGAATGAATTGTTGGGTGTCAATAAACTGTAGAACCCCAGTACTTGCCTTACCCTCTTATCATCCCAGTTGTTGCTTGCTTTACCCGAATAGGTCAAGCAGAGGAATCTCTGGAGATCCAGGTGTGTGGGGTTTGCATACTACCAGGGTTTCCACAGGGACTAGAAATGGAGAGTATCAACTACGCAATCTTCTCTCTGGGATATGCATAATTTCCTAAAAATCCCCTTTGCTTGACTTTATAATGTCACATTCTAAAATATTCAGGTTGCTTTTGTTGTTCTCTCCATAAAAAATTAATGATCATGAAAGTATTATCATGTTTATTTTAAAGCAACTATTTTCTACATTTTAATTAAAAGTTGTAATTCACCATCTTTTGACCAAGTTATCTTAAATCTTCATCTTATTGGTAATGGGTATTGGGCTAGCTTCAGAGAGAAATACAAGCGTTACTTAATGCAAACAGTAAAATCTCGGCATTTCTAGAGATATGGTTCTGTTCATTTCATGTGCTGCGCTAACTCTGCCTTTTTAATTAGAAATATCCTCCTGCTTATGCAAGAATCCTGGGAAAGGGGCATTGTCTTATTCATTATGTATTCCACGAGAATCACAAGTGGACAAAACCAGGCATAATACAATGACTGTTGTGTTATTAAAGCACTTTAATAAGGTTATCCCTCAGTAGAGTGAGCTTCTCAAATACCCATTTCTTTTTCAAGAGGTGAGCTGCATGGAGCCAGATGCTCCATGCTCCTCTGGGTATGAGTGAGGCTCCTTTCTGTATGTATTTTACAGATTTCCGTGGGTGTACTACCAGACTAGTTCCTCTCCCTTTTTAGTCCCCTGTCCTGCCTTAGAGAGTGATGTCCTAGAAAGTATTGGATTTTCTATTTTAGTCCTATAGTATATAAGAGGAAATAGTTTAAAATAATGATATATGAGGGAAAGTTCTGTAAACAAAGAGCCACTACATTTGGGGCATGTCTATGCAATGTTGTCCTGCTATATTTACCCCTCTGTTCTCCACCCTCACCAGCCAAAAAACATACTGGTTAAGATTCTGTCTGTAATGGTTTTCATTAAAACCAAAATCTTTAATGGTACTAAAAATCACTTTTAAGAAAGAAACTGCAAGTTGTGAGTACGGGTGGAAAGTAGGGAAGGAGGGAGAGAAGAAAGTGAGGAAGAATGAAAGGTAGAGAGAGAGAGAGTGGAAGGGAGGAAACGAGAGAGAAAAGGAAGATTTTTTTAAAAGGTGCCCACCCAATTGCAGCAGAGCAAAGACTTATCTATATGCATTACTTTGATTTCAAATTATTTTTAGCATGGCTTTTATTGTACTCATTGTTACATACATAAATCTTTAAAGTAATACGTTTTGTAAGAAATGGTCATAAAAATTTACAGCCAGTAACTTTTCCCCTGTCCCTTACAATGATATTCTACTAAAACCATTAAATGGTTCTCATTAATGCCCTTTAAATGATTGTGTAATGACCCACAATCGCTTGTAAGTGAACAACCATTAAAGAATTACCAGTTCTTAGCATGCTTTTAAGTACAGCTTAAATACATGGGAGGTAACATATAATATATTAGAAAAAGTATTAAATTTGAAATAGTAAAAACATGATCATCACAAAAGAATGAGTAGGTGTGCAACTCTACCCTGCAATGACCATAGTTCCTACCGAACACATTATTACAGTAGATTTTATGGCATTTCTCCTTTTTTCCATATTAAATCTTTTTCCTTTTTTCCTGGGATTAATAATAATAATAATAATAATAATAATAATAATAATAAACCCTGTCACAACAGGAGTGAAAGTGCATATAAAAGCAAGTGGGGAAAATAATTAAACCCATGTATAACAGACAGCAACCTATCTAAACAAAAAATGAACAATCTCTCCCCTAGATATTTTTCTACATGAAGGCAAATATTCATTTTTTTCTAACCAGATAGATACTTGATGTGGGATAGTCTAAGCACTTGGATGATTGCATTTTTTACACTTCAAAAGTATTCTGCATCTTGGGAATATGGTCAAAGATAGTAAAAAATAATAACTCTTACTGAAGGCATGAGGTCAAATTAATCCCCTGCTATTCCAGGCAAGTTTTGTAGCAAGCCTACCCACCCATGTAGAGTTGGGCGGTTTGATTTACCCTAAACTATAAATGTCAAATTTGTAAAGACTTTAGTGGCGTTTGTTTTTGAAGTTCTTTAAGTCCTGACAGACTTTGTCTGTGCCCAAGAGCCACTTACAGCCATGTGGTAATAGAACCAGGGCCACAGGAACCTTCCCTCCAGATAGGACAAGGCACAGGGTGAGCAAGATGCCAAAGTAAACAAGGGACAAGAGAAAACCAAAGTCATTACCTGCTCATCATCTCATCAGAGGGAGGGGGAGGTGATGGCAAGAATAGTTAGGGGCTAGAAGGCACAGCTATGTATTTTTTCCAGTGACATTTTAGAAACTCAAGGTCAACACCGAATCCCCCAGCTGGCATATTTTTGGCCTTCTAGGATTGGTGACAAGCTACACTGTCTGCTCTCCAGCAAGTTCTGCTTATCCCCACATGTACAACCATGTAGTGGTCTCCTGGTGCACTGAGCCCACTAGGAGACTCCTCTAATCTTCTAAGGTAGACTTACAAAGATGATCAGACTATATCTTGAGGGTAGCCCTTACTTCCTCCAGGGACCCTTCCCTCACCACACAGAGTTGTTCCCTTAGTGCTTATCAAATGCTAGTCACTGATTGCCATAAGCTCTGGGAAGTCAGGAACCATGTTGGTCCTATGCATGGCAATCCCTCATCCCTAACAAAGTGGCTGACAGTGCTGGGCTCTTAAATATTGATCAGGTTATTAAACTCACTCAGAAACGTTGCAAAATAAGTTTAGTTGTTCAACTAAAATCTGGATAATTCTAAATAGATCACTATTCAAAAACAAAGCCGTATTGGAAATCGACAGAATTGTCATTAGAAAGTGGAAGTCTGGCAGACCTGTAAAGAATGAAATGAATCTCAGGTGTTCCCCAGTTTCTCCTTTCTGTGCCCTTTCTTCTTTTCCATCCTGATCCCTCTTGGTCTCTGTCCTCTTTCAAGCAACACTGCTCCTATTACTCTCATTTCTTCCATTGCTCTCCTTTGCCACGAAGCCCCATCCCCTCCAAAAGCCGTTCTTCAAAAGCTTCTTCCACTTTACCGTATGTCCATGGGTATCTGTGCATTTTGATACTTTTATTAATATCATAAAGAAAGGGGAGTTTTCTTTCTCTTGACTACAGTTATGAGTATTGGCAAGCTTCTGGGCAGCAGCTCCTGGGCACCCTGGAATCCTGACCGAGTGCTAGGAGAGAGTGGGGTGGGGGAGGAGGACTTGGGTTAACTTCAAGGCTGACCTAATAAGAAGTGTTCCCTTAACTGACTTGTAAAGTAAATCAAGCATAGAAACAATGGTGAAAACAGAGCACAGAAAAACAACTCTTCTATTCTCCCAATATTTTCTTAGCTCAGAGTCAGCTGATATTCTGTCTCAGAGTCATGGACCTTTCCCGTCTCTGACTGTGAGAACACATCCAACTCTGAGCCTCTTCCCTGTGTGCCTGGCAGTAGCTGCCACACTGTGTGTTATTTAAGAAGCTCCATTTGGCTTCATGCTCTACAGAGGAGAGGAACATATGGCCTTGACTGTTAAAAATATTCATGAGTCATGTTGCCCAGTGCTGAAGTACAGCCACCTCAAGGGCAATTTTCCAACAGCTCATATTGGTTTACAACATGGAATGAAGACCAGATGAAGTTCCAGGAGGTATTCGGAGGAGACAGAATGCAGTGACGCAAGTTAGAATTTGGTCACTATGCTGGGTTGCATGTCCCTTCTGGAAAGAGGCATGGAGTGTTAGTAGAATATCAAAGTGAGGGATCCCACTCTCTGGTTCCATTTATAGAGCCAATGTTCTGCTAAATCCTTCTGTAGAAAGAACTTGAGTAAACTTGGAAGTGAGGGTTACTCCATGTATTGACTCCCTAGTGATTTTCTTCTTCTTTCCATGACCACCAAGAGCTCACCTTGCTTCATGATGTTTGCTTGGTCCAGAATACCTACCGCATGCTTTAACTCTTATGCTGCTAACAGAAGATTCTTCCAGGGATAAGTGTTCATGATTAAAAAAAAAATGGTTATGGCTTTTAGATGATTGCTGAAAAAGTTCAGATTGTGGATTATTATTATTGTTTTCATTTTAACATTTCTGAAGTTTCTACATAAGTGGTCTTGAGTGTGTTTGGCTTCCTGGGGACATTTTATGTGATTTGTCAAACATCAATATCAAAGAAGCACAGTCAGAACAAGTAGGGCTGGAAGAAAAAATGGCTTAGCTCTCATGGTCTAAGAGTAGAGAGGTGGGACGTCTATAATAGTTTCATGATTTAGAATACAATGTACTAGTTGCCCTCTATCCTTTTTTTTTTCTATTGTAAATTAATCATTACAGTGCTCTATCTGAAACACTTTTTTCTCACTGCGTATCCTGTTTCAGCCTGCCCCATGCGGGCAACTGCACCTGACTGTAATTTGGGGAACACAAATTGCAGTGGTTCAGCACTTTGTGACTCCTCTAATAAGTTAATGTCACTCCCATCTTCTGG
Source organism: Vulpes vulpes (assembly GCF_048418805.1). Taxonomy (NCBI): domain Eukaryota; kingdom Metazoa; phylum Chordata; class Mammalia; order Carnivora; family Canidae; genus Vulpes; species Vulpes vulpes. The sequence continues at coordinate 87,735,956 of NC_132795.1, forward strand.
CACAATTCAATTCAGAGAGGTTGCGATGTATCATTAATGTATTAAAAAAATGTTGTGTTTTTAGACTGGATACCTGGAATTAGTTGGGAGCCTGACAATCTGAAACAGACTTTTTACAGTGCTTAGGAGCCCCGAGGAAGCAATTCTTGTTTAAGCATCTGCGTTATCAGAGAAGCCCAAGTACTTCAAAGGTCTGTGCAGGATGCTCAAAATAGGCACCTTGCCAAACAGAAATTGAAACACATATACATACTATACTATTTGCCTTACAGAAATTAATTTTCAGCCAGCAGCACCTAGGATTATTTAATATTTATCTTTAGCAGCAGGAAGATGAATCTATTATTTTATGAGTTGATTTTGTTATTTTACCTGAGTGTTTCAGTCAGTCTTTACGGTAGGAGACACTTATGGTCTCCTCTATGCCCTGCCTGCTACCCTCTTTTTAAATTATTATTTTCTTAAGTATTCAGAAGCAATGGGAAGATTCATTTTTTTAATCAATTGATTTCCTCAGTGGGTTCCCTGGGAAGACATGATTAGGTCCTTTCAGTGATCTGAGTAAACATTAAGATCCAGGGTCACAGCAGTTTGAATGGATTCTGCAGTGGTGGTAGGTATTGAAGAAACAGTTTGGGATCACAAGTAAGGGAAACTGAATTCTAGAGCCTCTCTTCATCTTTGTGACCTGGGAGTGATCTCTTAACTTTTCCAGAGCCTCCCCCTCATCACCTGTGCCTCAGCGGGTTAAAGTCTATAGTCCCTACAGAACTCATTCCCCTAGCGATTCATCATTCTGAAATGCCACAAGGTCCTGGAGTTCCTCCTTCTGTTGCTGAGATTCCAAAGGGTTGTCTGCTATGTTGATTGTTTGTGCCTGTGAAATTAAAGCACCAAGAAAGGAATATGTCAGTGTGTTGAATAACAAAATGACTGATAGAGTATCAGGGGGACTTGAGTGTATAAAAAGCCACAATATTGCCAAGTACCTTGTAGATGGGAACTGTTAAATATCAATGGAGCATTGCTGTGTCTGCACCGTCAGCACTTCCCTGTGACCACAGTGAGAGAGATGCTAAAATGTCATTTCATGGACCACATTATGTGCTGCTTACGATGAATATTCTGGCCATGGTTTATTACATTTTTGATAAATTGTAACTTCTTGGACCCAAATTTGGTTAGCTTATCTCTAGTGCCATTTAAATCTTAAAAGACTGAATTTGCCCCAAAGATTTAATCATCATTCAGCAGCGGTCTGTAACCATGTGGTACTAATTTAAATTACTGTAGCAATGGACAAGTCTCTATCCAGAAATTAATAAATGCAATTTATAAGGAATGTTAAGTAACAACTAACAATTTAATGCTTTGTGAGTTTCAGCCAAACTGATTAAATAATTAAAACAGATTTCTAGGGATAGGGAAAGAGATTTTACCATAAAAGAGATAAACAGTTTGGGAATTGTATGCATTCTTTTAGACATTTAAGATAATTAAATCCAAAACCTATGTTAAAATAACACTGAAGGTCTGGTTTAAATCAGTAGTGGGAATTGCTAAGTTAAGAGTTGAGCACCATCCTCGATGTCTGCCCCATTGTTTTAAATAAGGCATTTGGGGACTCTCGGAGCACTGGGTCAGTTTATAGAGCATGCTATTGGTAGAATAATACTGGTCTCAAGCACAAATAAATGTATCAAATGGAACTACCTTCTTGCCATGATGTTTCTAGGCTTTTACTAAGCAGACTAGATGTTTAGAATCATCCCAGAGCTATTGTACAAACCTAAAACTTTCTGGTTTTCAAATTCTTATTTGTTTAAAAAAACATAAGGGAATTTAGAGATTATAGCTGTTTTGATTGAATATGTAATAAACGTAATATGTACTTTTATGGGCCTAAAATAATTCATTTTTCAAAAAAATGTTGAGTGCTTATATATGTACAGTGCAGATGTGTCTGTGATATGATTAATAAAGCCTGGAAACACTCTGTTTTCTGATAATAGTTTTGTAATAAGAAGATGGGTAGTCCCCTTGATAGAAATGTCTATAGGTTACTATAGGACATCCTCCTTTTAAGGAGGTTTTGAGGTTTTTTTTTTTTTTTTTTTTTTTTTTTTTTTTTAGAGAGAGAGAGAATGAGCATGCATGTGCTGGCGCGTGCACGCACACATACACACACAGAAGCAGGAGGGGGAGGGGCAGAGGGACTGGGAGAGAGAATGTGAAGCAGTCTCTATCTCATGACCCCAAGATCACGACCTGAGGTAAAATCAAGAGTCAGATGCTTGACCAACTGTGCTACCCAGGTGCCCCAAGGTTAATTTTTTAAGTGATTTGCATAAAGGGCTCAAAAAGTGCCCATCATTCATCCTTTGCATTGTATCTGCAGCCCACCCACCCTGGTGGAGAAAGACTATCTAACCACTTGTATTAGGGCCTCCTACAGTAACTGTGCGAAAGCTGGATGGTATTTACAGGATGGCTTAGAAATGTGAAAATTGTTTGAAAACCATCTTTTTGAAGGGTGCATAGTTAATGAACACTGGTTGGTTGAATTTTCACCAAAGTGGCCAGCTCTTTGGGGGTTAAGTAGATGCCAAATGAATGTTTTACTGCCCAATAGGTTTGGAATTCATTACCTACCAAATTGAGTTAACTGCATTTTCCTCTAAATGTACTTTTACTTATGTGATAACCAATTACCCTGGTAAGCCTGGGACTTTAGTCCCTTTAGGGCTTCCCAGAATGTAGCTCGCTTAGCACTAAAACTGGGAAAACCCAGGCAAACCTAGATAAGTTGATCATCCTACTTTTATCTTTTCTTCTTGTCTCCTCTCTCCTCATTAATCACACTTTCATCCTACCCAATCATTCTGGACTTTTCCAGTTCTTTTTCCACATTCAGATGTTCACTGAGTTCCATCAGATTTCATCCCTCTCTGTTCTCCAGACTCCTTGTCATTGCCTTGGCTCAAGTGATGTCATGATTTTCCTGAACTATTGAAACAACTGCTAAACTAAACACCCCACCTCTAGACTGACTCTCACCACAATCTCCCCATGACCCAGCTGTCAGTGATATTTTAAGATGTCTATTCACTTTGTCAAGCCTTCAGTGTTACTTATTACATAAAATCCCAATTTATATACATGAGATTAAAAAAACTCTCTCTCCATCTTCTGGTTCCTGCCCAAGTCCCCAGGCTCACCTCCATCTGCCTTTCTTCTTGAACTCTATTCTCTAGCCATTTGGATCTACTTGGAGTTTCATGGGGGTGGAATACTAATTCACACTTGTACACCTTTGGCCATAATATGTCCTCTTTTAAAAATGTCCTTCCCAGTCCCTTTTTCATCTCACAAACAGCAAATTATTTTTCAAGACCCAGTTCAAGTATCACATTCCTTTATGAAATTCTTCTACCCACAAAGTAAAATTGACCACTGTTCATTTTGTGCTAGTCTGTGCCTTGTATGCTCATCATGGACCTAAAGACACACGTTACAGTTATTTACTGAGTAGTTAGTCATATATATATATATATATATATATATATATATATATATATAGACTTCTATATGTAGTGAAGGAAAACTGATTTTATTAATATTTATTTTTAGGTTTTGGTATTAGGTCTGACACATAACAGACCCTGAAATGTTGGTGGAGTGAATGAAGAATATCTGTCACTGCATCATGGGAACTATACTGAGATAGCAATGCAGTGCGTGTGGTGAGTCTCCAAGCACTTTGATAATGCCCATCTCATTTCATCTGGTTGAAACTTTTAATAGTTATTTACCTATTTATCATTTTACTATTATTCCATCTGTTTGCTCATAGAGTGACTTCCAGAAGCAAATTTTATGTTCACAAGTTAAGAGAGCTGCCATTTTATATCATTTTTTTTTCTTTTTTTTTCATTTTTTTTCTTATGCTGTATTACTTTTGATTCAAATCTAACAAACACTGTTGACTGCCTATCCAACATCCATCTCTCTGTGGCACCCCACAACTTATCCTTCCAAACAGAATCCTGTTTATTTCAGGTCACCTTTCCTCTGCAAGACTGTGTACTTCTAAAAAGATAATCTAATTATAGAGCCCCTATACCCCAAAGCTACCTACAGATGGCTTGAAGTCCTTGTGATAGAATTCTGGCAATGAGATATAAGACGAGTCTGTTGGAGATCTTTTGGAAAGGTTCCCTCCCAGAAGAAAGGTACTCAGGAAGAAATAGTCTCTTATTCTCTGGATGTCATTCTATCTATATGTGACACCTAAAACTACTGTGGCCATCTTGTGACACTGAGGGAATCCAGCCTTTGGATGAAGGGAACAGTGAGACCAACATAGCAGAAAAATAGAAGGAATCCAGTTCTGGATGTCATTGCGGAATCTCTGATCCTGGCCCAGCTAGAGCCCTCAGTCTCCTGCTAGACTTGTAATTATGTTGCATGTGGTTGAAGGTCTCATAACTGACATAGACAAGTTTATCATTGTAATCTGAGAGGGCCAGGGCCATTTATTTAATACATACCATATGGTACTTCGAAGGTAAGGATAAAAATGTGTAAAGTGTACTCAGAATAAAGGCAAAAGCCAAAATGACCATCTGAGAATATTCTAGTTCTGCCATTTATCAGTAGCGATTTTGAATGAATCAATCAATGAATGAAGATTATGTTTGAGGATTTATAATAAGTACTTATCAGGAACACAAACTCTAAGCAGTCATAACCTTTCTCTATATGAGGTAATGGTGTTATTAGTGAGCTGGAGCAGTGGCTTAAATTACTATACAATAAAGAAGAAAATAATGGGTATTATGGTAGTGGTAATGATCTAACATTTTATTGAGCAATTACTATGTACCAGGCACTGTTCTAAGTCCTTCCCTAGAACTTTTATTTGCATCAGCTCTATTTTCTCTTTCAAATATTTTCCTCACCGACCACGTCACAGCCTATAAATACTTATATGTCCCTATACTTATATAAGCCTCTCTCATTTAGAGAGAGAAAAGGAAACCACTATCTTTCCTTACTTTGCTTTCCTCTCAAGATAACACCTCATTTCTCCTTACAAACTTCACTGAGTTTTTTTTCTTTAATAAACATCATTCTTTAGAGCTCTTCTAAGTTCACAAGACAATTGAGCAGAAAGTACAAAGTTCCCATATATCCCTGTCCACACACATACACAGTCTCTCCTGCTCTCTGTATCCCCAACCACAGTGGCACATTTGCTACAATCAATGAGTCTCTATTGACACATCATTATCACCCAAAGTCCATAGTTTACATTAGGGTACACTCTTGGTGTTGTGTGTTCTGTGTTTGGACAAAAGTAGAATGACAGATACCTACCGTAATAATATCACACAGAACAGTTCACTGCGCTACAGGTCTCCTGTGCTTTGCCTATTCATCCCTCTGCTCCTCTTCACCAAGTTTTTTTGAAAAATAAATACATGAAACCTTCTTCTATAAGCCTCTGATTTCTTCACATCATATTCATTCTTTGATGCACTGCACTTATTTTCATTCACCTCATTTATCTGAAACTGCCCTGAAAAGGGTCACCGTTGACCATGGTATTGACAATTCAGTGACTGTGCCCCTGCCAGCTCCTTCTTTTGTCCTCTTCTCCATAGCAACGTCATCTATCCAGTTGACCCAAGCAAGAAACCTCAACCTTTGTCTCTCACCCCAACTCCCCTCACTTGCCAACTTTACCATTCTATCTCCAAAACTTTTATTGCATAAATTTCTCCTGAGAGAAACATTTCCCGCCTTAACTTAGGCTTCTATCATCTCTCCTCTGGACTACTGTCAAAACCTCTGAGCTTATTCTCATGTCACCCTATGCCCTACAGTTAAAGTCAGAGTAGCTTCCTAAAATGCCATTTGTCTCCCTGGCACTTCCTGTTTGAAATACTTTAGTAGTATCTCTTCCCCGCAGAATAGCATCTAAACTCCTCAGCTCTGCTGTAAAGGTCTTCCCAATCCCGCACAGGTGCTCCTTCCCAGTACCACCTCTAGCCACTCCTCCTCTAGGCTCTCTCTTCACTAGACTGGGTCCTAGGCATGTGTCCCTCCACTGCTCGGTGACCTTGTATAGTCTATTCTCATGGTGCAGAAAAGCCCTTGCTCCCTTGTCCAGGTAATGAACTACTACTGTGAGGTACATTGCAAATGTTCCCTGGTCTCCTATTAGTCTTTTCGTAGCACATCAAAACTGTTGTGTTATTATATTTGGTTGTCTATGTGCCTATTCCTTTCTCTTATTTTTTTAAAGATTTTATTTATTTATTCATGACAAACACAGAGAAAGGCAGAGATGCTAGCAGAGGGAGAAGCAGTCTCCATGCAGGGAACCCGACGTGGGACTCGATTCTGGGACTCCGGGATCACCCTCTAAGCCGAAGGCAGACGCTCAACTTCTGAGCCACCCAAAGGTCCCATTCCTTTCTCTTAAATGTGAGCTTTTGAGACAAGGGACTCTCTCATTTACCTCAATATCTCCAGTACCTGGCACAGTGTCTAGTACTTAATAAATTTTTTTTGCATTAAGGCTATTGTGATGGAATGAACAGAGTATGCTGGGAGCTCTGAGAGGGAGCAATGGGCAGGGAGGTTTCATTCATTCATTCATTCATTCATTCATTTAACAATTATGTACAAAATACGTATTATGACCCTAGCATTCTTCTAGGCACTGGACATAGTGAACAAATAAGACTATCTTACACTCATGAGACATAGCAATCTATTGTAGTGGGAGAAGACAGATAACAGTGTGTTTGGCAAAAGACCAGTATCATGAATGAATGAAGATAAGACAGTGGTATGAGGAATAGTAAAGGCCATCAATAAACTGAGCAGCCCATGACCCACCCAAAGGCATTTACTTAAAATCACATTAAAATACCAATAATAGCAGCTATGCATGGCCCGGCCCTGAACATATTTGGGGGCCTGATTTAGCCAGTAGACTACCTCTCTGTGGTCTTTGTTGCAGAGGCATCTTTATTCCAGATCTTGTTCCTTGAAAAAGCAGGGAGTGGCAGTAAATCCTTGAACACTGACAGGATATCCTTATTAGTTTGACTCCAGTCTGCCTTGATAACAGCACCTCAGTTTGTCTTATCCTCTTTATCCTATGCTTATAACTTAATGTTTTCTTCAGCAGCCACGAAATTGCCCTGAGAATGTAGTCCACTTGTAATTCCTTGGAGGGAATGCCCTTGTACTTCGAGATCAAAAGTCCAGTGATGAGAGCACCAAGGGGCAAAAAGGTCATGGGTTCTCTCGTACCAGATTTAGAAGTTTGGGGTGTATGAAAAACAATTCCTGCAAGCATCCTTTTTAGGGGATAAGAGAACAAAGAGCTGTGCCATTAGCCTGTGTGGGTATGACTAGATGGCAGAAAAATATACTGCATGATATTTTAGAGTTGAAAAGGCACTTCAAGGTAACCCTAAATGAACTCTTTCCTTTTACAGACAGGGAACCTGAAGCTCAGGAATTAGTAACTTACTGAAAATTGTACACCTAGGGTATATTAAAATAGTGTGAACAGTTGACCACCAATGTCTGCCCCATGTTGGCAGCCAAGGGTTTCAAGCAGTAGACATAGATTAAAGGCTCTGACCAGAAGACCGTAGGTGTTTTTCCAAATTTCTCTGATCTAAATGGCCAGCCCTTAATGGGGAGGAGATTTATGACAGAGGTGGCTAAAGATGGATTATAGTTGATAGAAGATGTGAGGATGGTGCATGAAATGCGTTTTACTCCAGCCAGAAAATTAAAGCAAGAGGTTTGCAGAATTATGAGTTCTGATAGTGTGTGTGAGAATAGTACTGTTTATCTATTAAATTATTTATTCATCCAATTTATCTATTAAATTATTCATTCATTCATTCATTCATTCACTCAGAAATGTTGAACCTTTACTATTACTTACTTCTGAGCTCAGTTCTGTGAAGGGCATAAGGTAGTAGAATGCTCCTCCTTCCCTGGGCTTAAATTGCTCACAGTCCCACGGAGGAGCCAGATATGCAGGCAAATCGTCACAGTGTTCTGTGCCTCATGAACATATATGTTGTTCTTGAATAAAAGGAGAACCTACCTGGACGCTGAAGGCAGTTTGCTCCAAGTCAAGTGCCGTATTAAAAATACTATTGCACTCTCCCTAGTCATCCTAACAGTGCTGCCTGTGCACTAATAATCCTCTGAAGAATCTCTCTTCCTTGGTTAAAATTAACCTGCTTAGAAGAGATTATGAAGAGGTTTTCTGCTTCTTTTGAAGTTACAATACTTGCCAAGTGATGTACCCAGTGTCTCTGTGACACTGTTCCCGGAAGGACCAAGGCCCCTGAGTCATAAGATGGCAGCCATTCTCTGCAGCCATTGGCTCCCGAGGAGCAGGCATTTCCATCCATCTGCAAAAGGAAGAAGAATTAGCCGCCTGCTTGAATCAACCGTATGTGTGTTGGTTGGGAGTTGTTATGAGACGTACCCCTGACAAGAGCCGAGTTGCCCAGCCAGCTTCCCTTTATCAGATGGGCCAGTGCCAATCATCATTGTTCTCGCAAGGTGATAGCAGGAGTTGTTCCCCGTTAGAAGATGGTGGCATTCTGGCAGGGTCACCATGGTGTTAAGATGCATAGCATTTGTCAGGTTTGCCTAGGACTTCTGGAGGTTTAGTTATGAAACTTGTTAATTGAGCTATAAATATAGCTGCAGCCTTTGCCTTCCAGTAAGGCAGTGTGTTAATTTGGGTTTGGCAGGGGGATGGTGCAAGCTGCCAATGTTATGTTAGGATTAGTAACGTGCAGTACATTTTAACTCCACTTCCCCATGTGCCACGCTTTCCTCCTCTGTTTGTTATCTTTCTGAGGGAAGAGAGAAGAAGAGAAAGCAAGCTCATCATCGTGGGCATCTTACGTTAGGGATACTTATCTGCAGACCTGCTTTTTACCTTGCAAGTCTCCAAGTGGAGAGGGTTTGAAAGATAAATGAAGAAAACCATGTGTGCCACAGCAGAGGGCTCAGCCACAGCCTTCTGCCCTGAGATTAGATTAACCAAGGTTGCCAACAGCGGGGTGTTTGCTCTTACTTCCCCACCGTCCCCCATTCCAGCTCCTCTCTGTATTTAGGACATCCCTCTGCACCTTAAGGTGAACGTGGTAATAACAAATGCATGTTCTCTGCAGCGAAAGTATGTCCTCCCTTCTTTTTACACACATGAAATTACATGTGGAATGGAGCGGGTTTGTTTGCTTGTTTCTTCCTCAAATACTTATCAAAGGATAAACGTATCACTTGCTCATCTCACTGAGAAAAAAAGTGTGTGGATTTTAAACTGTACATAAAAACAACTTTGGGTGTGTGGTTTATGCTCATAGGGGGAAGGAAAGCAGTCGTACCATGCCCACTTAGAGACCCTTGATAAGTATTAGTTGAATGAATGAATGAATGAGTCTCAGTTAAGTGGAGTTTTGAAAGTGTGGCTTTTGTAGATTATCCAGTCTACCATGTCTGCTTTTTTTTTTCTTAAGACATACCAGTGACCTGGAGATAGGTTGGCAGAAACGGGAATTCTGTTTGTTGGCAATGTGATAGAGGAAACAACTCACTTCAAGCTAAGTAGTATGAGACATTTTTTTTTCTTTTTTTTTTTCCTGAAGCACCTGGCTTGAGTAGAAACACGAAAGAATGTAGAAGTCTAACATCCTGTGTGGGTCTCTCTGGAGACAATGCTGATTGCGTTTCCCTGGTTATGAAATATTAGAGGGAGATCAGCTTGAACTAAATATTCTTTGTTTTTCATTTGGTTTTCCCCTTCACGGACATGTCTCTCACTTCTGATAAGTAGAAATTTCCTTTCTTTCTTTCTTTTTTTCTTTTGGTTGTTGTTGTTGTTGGTTTGTTCTCTTGTTTACTTAAAGCCCTATGTTTTTCTTTTTTCTTGGGTAGAACTCTAGGAGTGAGGATGTTCTATCATGGATACAGAAATGTGCTCAGTTCTAATGAGGACGGCATTAATTTTTTGCTGTTGTTTTTTACAATGCAACTGTATCCTGCCTCGACTACACCAGCTGTTAATTGTATTTTCCTTAAGTCCTTTGGATATTCATTTGAGATGCATTTTATAACCCATCTGGTAACCTTGCTGCTAACCAACAATTATAGTCTGACATCTGAATGAATACAAAGAATTTGGGACAAGCCACAGTTGTACATGGAAACTTTTGAAACAATGTCTCCTTTAATATATTCTTTACTGAAAAACATTGTGAAGAAATGATTATAGCCTCACTAAATTCTGACATACTAAAAAAAAATGGCTGTTCATTCTTTGGAAATTTGTACCAACTTAGTGATTGGGAAATTGAGAGAATAATAATAATAATAAAAAGGCACAGACTGTGCCAGGAAGCCAACCTTTTCCTCCGCTTTACCCCATTCACAAGCTTGACACAGGCTGGACCAATATTAATTCCAACAGTTTGAGGTGGACAGAGAGTGGGTACTGCTTACATTGTGGTTACTTTGGAGACTAAAGAGTCTGGAATCAAACTGATAGGATTATTAGAGTCTGAAGCAGGGCTGCTATGGGCAGTTGTGGGTTTTTGTACTTAGGCACTAGGCCGAGTAGGCAAGTGTGGGCTGGAATCTAGCCCTGGTACTGCTTGCCAAGATGTGTGCCCCAGCCTGGGGCTGCATCAGCCGGGAGGAAAGGGCCTTTCTGCAATTCATCTGCCAGGGTGGAGTGCCTTTTTGTAACTCACACAAAGATGCACTGTGTGCTAAAGGTGGCCTTGGCTGAAAATAACTCTTGGGGGAGATCCTGTCTTCTCTACTGCTGATGTGTATCGGAAACTCTCCTGGGTTCTATTAGTCCCTTTCCCCCATCTCCACTGTGGGAGGAGGAGTGAATTATCCAATGGAGACATTCAGAAGGAGGTATGGAGCCTGAGTAACTCTGCCCCCATTCTGCTTGATGTCTTTTTTAGGGAACTGGCTGCCTGCAGGGAACACATATCCTACAGGTGGGTGTAGGGTGTAAAAAGGAGAGAGAAGAAAGGCCTGACACAGTCCAGTGACTCCAAGTCCAGAAAACTACCTTGCCCATTTAGCCCAACCTTGCTTTATTCAGTAGACAGTTATAATTTGTACTGCCCCCTGCCGTGGCTTACTCTTTTGTCTCATTTTCCAGTTGGTTCAGAATTCAGGAAGAATTCAGAATTCAGGGTCACTATTTCTTGGGCTCCCAACAGGATCTTATAGACCATGCAATTCTCCATCTCCCTCCTCCACACCCATACTTATAACAGAATTGTTCTTTCCAGCAGAAGTCATGAACTGGTGGGCTCTTGGCCAGATCCAGCCTACATCATGTTTTGTTTGGCCCACAGAATATCTTTTGGAAATAATAGCACAAACATTTAAAAATGGGAGATTGCATGTCCACTTCAAGATTTCTGGCCCTTCTTTAAAAATAAAAATGGAAAAGCTGTCCACATTGGGCCAGCCTCCCCACATGGCAATAATCAGCTAGCATTATACCCCCTTTTCCACAGGGCACACTCTCCAACTTTCGTCTGTCCCCTCCACTCTCTATTGGCTCTTGGGCTGAGGCCGGGTGTCAGCTACCCATCTATCATTACTCTTACATAGTTTCATTTTGTGTTGAATTAAATGAATGTCCCTTTATATCTTGTCGCCTTTAAAAGTTGATGGGAAAGACTCCATTTCTGAAGACACATGGGAGAGAGCAAATGTCTTTATAGAACCATAGATTATTTCCATATGTTTAATGTATATTTTTTTTTCCCGGATGATTCATACATTATGCTACCTACCTGGCTCCTATAGTCATTTTGGATTTCTGTAGCATTTTTTTTCAGTTTTAGTTTCTTAGTCTTTACGTTTCTTTCAAAAATATAACCAATGAAAAAGACTTTGCTTCTTCCTTAGCCAGTTCATTCTACTCCATGGAAGCTCTTCCTTATCTTAAGCTGGTACCTGCCCCCTGCACTTTGCACATGATAATACTGGCTTAGCCATCTGGTGTCAAGTAAACAGATATCCTGCTGGAAGTTCTTATAATCGCTCACTAATATTTCTTGTTTTCCTTCCGGCTGTGGCAGAATTTTACTTCCTCCAAACACTTGGAGTTCTTGACTGATGGACCCCTGCTTCTACTTGGCAGTTCTGGCATTTGAAAATCATTCCTTTGTCTTCATTTCTTGATTGCTGGGATAAAATTCCATTCAGCACATGCTTATATGTTTTCTAAATATGTGACAAGGTCCCTTTCCACTCAGTTGCAAGAAAATCTCTCTTAAAATAATTATTCATAAGGTCAACTCTGCCAGCAGCTGCAGAACACTCCAGAACAGAGTGAAATCTGCCTCGAGACCAGGAAAAGGGCAATGTGACCCATTCCTTATTTAAGATATTGTCACATCGAGCCTGTTTTCTGTTTTATCTGTTCTATAGTCATGAGTTTTGGGTTTTTTTTTTTTTTCCTGATAGAGGCACTAAGAAACATGTCTTGGAGAGCACAGTTGCCATCCAAGGCTGGGAAAAAGTATGGTGTTCTTCAGACCTTCTACTGAGTTCATGCCATGCTTGAATGTAGCCAAATTCTCCTTGGATTTGCTGGAATATTTCACTTTTATCTGTAAGCCTAGACTTACTTGGGGGAATGAGCTTCAAGTCAGTTTATTGACTAGTGTATAAACAGGTACATATTTTCTTTTTGGTTCTGAACAACGTCCTCCAAAATTCAGGAAATAGTCTCTGGTTCTAGTACTCTGACATTTTTATGGCTTGAGCTGCATAACCTTTGATTTCCTGGTCCTACCAATTAAGGACTGTCTGTTCCATTTAGGGACTCTTTGTAACAATTTTTAAACATTTTTGATAATCAGAATTGATTATCAAATAATAATACATACATACATCTTCTTGTCAAAGTTAGCGTCTCCTTTTCTGTTTCTGCCTAAATGTGTGTTTGGATGGTATAAAGAGTGACAAGGAACAACTAAATGGGAACTACAAGGAAGAAATAAAATCCCTGTTGTTTTTCCCTATAAACCTGACAGCCTCTCATGTCTCCCTAGCCCTAATGGAGAGAGGAAGGCCATGGGTTCTAAAGGTCAAAGTAAAGCACTGGCTCATCACAGATGTGCCACCTACTGATTAGAACCTTGGGCAAGGGGCAATAGAAAGAACCTGGAATTCTGCAGTAAGGAGTTTCTAGCTCCAGCTCTGAGGGTAATTAAGCCATTTGGCTTGTCTAAGCCTTACTTTCCTGGTTTGTAAATCCGACTTCATTGAGACAATGTGCGAGTCAGATTCAATATGAGAATATCCTTTAAAGTGGGCTGCTCTGAATGTGCTCAGTTGTTTTTATTACTGTTCTTCCAGGCTGCATGGCCAAGTAGAAGTATACTTTTTAGGAAGGGACCACTTTCCCAGAAATGTTTTGAGTGGCCCCAGGTGTCCTTCCACCCCTGCCATCTCTCCCTCCACAGCCCTTTACAGGATGCAACCCCCAAAGAGTAATAGTGAGGCTTGTTTCTTGTACTAGGTTATCTTCACTGCTCTCCTTGCTTCAAATGGAAGCCCCAAAGGAATTCAGTATCCCTGCATCCCTCCCTCATTTTTTTGCTGAGTTTATGTGGGAAGTTCCTGAGATCATAGGACCTGGAAAAGCTAATGTCTGGGGTAGAAGAACTATATTTTATTTAAGGGCTATATTGTATTGGGCTGAGCTTGGACATTGGACTTTTCTAATATGGTGTATCTCAATGGGGAGGACCATGACACTAAGGCGCTAAGAGTCCAAGAGTGCTGTGGGAAAGGGAGGTTTTCAAGAGCTGACAGGAGGCCACTTCTATACCAGAATCTCTTTTTTACTTTCTTCATAGTAGGATGTGTCACTTTATCCCATCTCCCACTTCTGTCCCCAAGAATAAGTTTTTTAATCAGACAAGCATGTTTTAAGGATCCTGACTACAATCCTGATAACTGAACATTTGGTCAGTCATATTTTCTTTAACTAGCCATTTTCCAGTTTATTTTCTAGATACTTGGAAGTTTCTGGTATGTTGCTTTTATGATTCAGGGAATCCATTCTTATGGCCATATAGAAATACTCTTTTCTGCCAAAGTTTGGTTTCTGAGGTGGGAATGCCTATAAATTATTGCTGCCTTCTTATTTCTCAGTTTTTAAAAAATGAGAATTATTTTGAAGCAGACCAGCTATGTTGTGGACTGAACTGATAAAGGAAAAAGAAAGAGGGTTTCAAGTAATCCAGTCAGTCCTTTCTGGAAAACAGAAAACTGGGGTATAAATGAATCAACAGATATTACCCTTTTATGTGTGCTCCCATCTTAAGTGTATTCGGTGTAATAAGAATATATAAGCTAGAGGGGAAGACTTTGTGATCTATGCCTCAGATTTACTTCTACTCCCTGGAGTCACTGCTTCACTAACCTTGCTCTGCCCCACATCATCCTTCATCCTTCCAAAGTAAATAAATGGAGTTCTCTTCAGATTTTTTTCTTAATTAGCTATCAAAATTTGAGGTGTCACCCAGACTTTGAAGGCCCCTCTGACACTGTCCTAAGAATGTGGGGTTGCCCCACTGTCCTTGACCAACTTGCCCCTCTTCCATCAGCGGTCGCCAAGATACATACAGCCACACACACGTTTTCTGCCTGGCTCCCACTGCCAGTTCCAGAGATGGCGGAGCTCCTGGCCTCTGTTTGTATATAGAGCTGTCTGAAATGCATTCGGGATCTCTTGAGGTGAAAAGAGTTATATAAACAGAGAATGTTATTATGGATTCTTACTACAGATGGAAATGACTGGGTATTCTCAAAATAAATAACATTTCACATTTTTATAGATATGTAACATAATATGCATGTGTGTGTGTGTATTTATATTCTTTCCATCTTGAATACACAGCCTCTCCTTCCTCAGCACTTGGATAAGCCATTCATTTTGCCTCCTGCTTTTTTGATTCTCTTCTTAAGAATTCATTTAATTGTTGCCAGCGTTTGGGGAGTGAGGATGAAGCGGTTATAGGCTTCCTGCTAGCTCCCACCAGATAAGCCTGCCGTGGCTGTAGCAGTTAGGAGAGCTGAATGCTGAAAACACTTAAGTTCTGTTTTTCCACTTCCCCTCTAAAGAGAGATCAATCAGCTTGTGGCTCAGCATAATTACAAATGGAAACTTCCTAGAAGAGATGCCCAGAGTTGGAGGATTCGGTGTAAGGCACCTAGATTCAGAAGCTGCTTGTTAGGTATTTTGGGTGTCCCCTCCTCTTTTTATAGAATCTGCATATTTATTTTCTTTGAGTTCTGGAGGGCAAAGTATGCCATGTCTCATTTACATTGATCTACTCTCAGTAAAACAAACAAGTGAACGTAGGTAAACGAATGATAGGATTAGCACATTCATAACAGCATCATTCCCACAAGGAAAATCTCAAGTATTGGGACCCTATGCCTGGGGTTTGCAGAAAAGAGCAAAGATGCCAGAGATTTATCCTGAGCCAGGGAGGAAGAAGATTGGCATCCACAAGTCCAGGCAACACAAGGCGGACAACAGCTGGCTTTGCCAGCTCCACCTGGCTCCAATAAAGGGCTGGCTAGCATCCTTGGCAGTGGCTGGTGGGAGAGGCAGACAGAAGCCAACTGCCCCGAGGCTGGCCAGTTCTGGTGGAAGGAGGTGGAGGATGGAGAGGTAGTTGGGTGAGAGGGCCTCAGGCCCTCAGTATGGTGCTGAGAGAATGGCTGACTTTGGGGAATTCAGGCCAATTAGAGAGTGATCCTTTCACACTCAGCCATCTGGAGATGCCTGCAAGGGGACTGACTCTCCTCAATGATGACTTCCAAATTTAAGAGGATTTGATGTAATTTTAAACTAAGATTTACTGAACGCCTCATACATGAACAGGTTCTTCTGTAGGTCAATGATAAGCTGTGGTCAATGATAAGAATGATCACAGTGGTGGTAAGAACAAGATGATAATGATCATGGCTGGCCTCTAATGAGCACTTAGTAAGTGCTAGACTCTGTACATCCATCAGCCCTCACCATCTTACTCTTCATAATCTTCCATAACATAGGTATCATCATCATCATCATCATCATCATCATCATCATCATCATTATCAACCTCAGTTTAGGAGGAGGAAACCAAGATTTAGGGAGTTTAAGTAGTATTCCCAGAGTCATAAAATTAGGTAATAGCTTGGATTGCCACCCAAGCAGTCCAACTCTTAATCTGAATCCTGGACTATGTGGAAGAAGGAACTAGTAGTTTAGTAAATAAGGTAGGCATGAAAGAAAATACACAGTTATGATGAAAATAATCCCATAGTAATGCACTCTGCAACAAAACAAATTCATATATAACATGATTGAATATTACATTTCATTATTGTCTTTAAACTCACCTATACTCAAAAATTAACTGCATAATAACTCATTTTTTAAGGTTAAATTTTTTAGACTCCATGCAGAGTGATGTGGAAGGGTGTTACTGTAGAGTAATAGTAATAGTAGCTGATTTGTATAATACACTAATAGTAACTGATTTTCGTTGGCCATGTACCATGAAGTCATTAATTCTAGTTCTTACAACCATCAAGAAAAGTAAATAATGTTATCCCTGATGTTCAGGCCATGGAGCTTAAATGATCTGTTTAAAGTGGCAGAGTTAGTAAAGTGGCAGAGCTAGGATCAGAATTGAGACAGAATGATACCAATCCAATGCTTTCTTCACTATGCCATCAATATTGCTGGTCTTCCATAAAGTGGGATGTATGCAAAGACTACATATGGTACAGTTACACAGAGTAGGACGCATATTTAATTGTATGGAAGGAGTTTTCATGGAAAGAGGAAGCTGACATTTACTGAGTTCTCCCTATGTTCTAGTCACTGAACTGAGCAACTAGCGTGTATTCTTTCATTTAATTTTGTAAAAACCAAATCAGGAGTTTATAGATGAATATGGCTATTCCAAGCAGTAGGAATAGTAAAGAAGGTGTGGAGGCATGAAATAGTATGGTGTGTTTGTGGGAATTAAAATCATTTTGGTGTTATGAAAGAATAAAGTATAGTATGGAAGTGGAGTATGTCAGGGGCACCTGGGTGGCTCAGTTGGTTGAGTGTCTGACTCTTGATTTCGGCTCAAGTTATGATCTCAGGGTCATGAGATAGAACCTCATGTCAGGCTCTGCGCTCAGCAGGGAGTCTGCTTGAGATTTCCTCCCTCTGCCTCTCCCCTCCCCCAGCTTGCACTCCCCCTCTCTCTTTCTCTAAAATAAATAAATATTAAAAAAAGAAAGAAATGGAGTGTGTCAGTGTAGAGGGATTGAAGATGGTGGTGACTGAAGATGATGTTGTAAAGATAGAACTGCAGTGACATTAAGGAGGGCCTTGGAGCAAGGTACATGGGTCTTTTCCTATAGATACTAGGTAGCAGAGTGAAGGGAGAATCAAGTCTAGGTAAATATTTAATTTTCCTAAAAAATCTTGAAGAGTAGAGCTATTATCCCATTTCTCTTAAGCCAATAAGAAAACATGTTCACATAGAAAGATGAAGGAATTTAGCCAAAATCCTGCAGTTTGTAAATGGCAGACATGGGCTTTGAACCCACTTTTTTTTTTTTTTTTTTGCTCAAAAACAATGTATGTTTTATACTAAGTTGTTGCTTGAAGTAGCTCATTCCCAGAGATTGGAAAGTAAATGAATGAAAAGAAGGTGAATAGGAAGTGCTCAGCAGCTTCAGACATGCTCATCCAAGATTGTCTTGTTACCAAAATTAATTTCTTTCTTCTTACAGATTTTCATTAAAATCCCCAATAATAACCCTTGAATTAACCATGAATTTTTAAAAATGTCAGTCAAGAAAGATGTGGTAAGATGGAGTCACACAAGAGCATGAAGAAAATGACCACTGCAAATAAAGATGGAGCTTCTCTAACTTCTTTCACTAGCTAGGTTGCCACTGTTTAAGTTTAGAAAGTAGGGCGGCCAAGAATTGCTGGTGCCGGTCGTGCATGCACAACGACACCCAATGAGGACAAAAATCTCACTAGCAGTCTACTTGCCTAGTCCCAACATTGAGCTGTCTCCATCTGGAGGAAAGGATCCATTTTTCTACCCATACAAAAGTGCCATATGGGTTAGCAGAAGCCACCCTCAGGAAAGAAGGAAGCATCAATAAATTGGCAGTTCTCATCAAAAGTTTGATTTAGTCTCCACATTTTAGATCAAGGAGCACCACTGTAACAATTGTTTGCATAATTTGCATAAATGGTAGCATTAATGTTGTATTTAATGGTGCTTTCAACCTCTTCTTTAAGTTGTCATTAACCTTCCCATGCATTTGATATTCTTGATTGACACCGTACATTGTTTTGCTCGGTTTTTATTACGACTTGTATTTTGTCCTCACCAGAATGGAAAGAGCTGTGGTACAGGGGTCAGAGGATTCACTCTTCTACTCAGTAATCAGCTGAATATTGCCTTGTTGGTCACTTTCTCGGAACTCCACTTTACTTAGCTTTGAATTGTGCCAAACCATACCTACTTCACAAGGGTATTTAATGGTTAGTGCCTGGATTAGAAGCAAGTGCCAAAAAGTGGTCATGATTATCCATATGTTACATAGTAGCAGAGTCAGGATAACACAGAAATATATTGGCTTGGAATCGCTATCACTCCAGATCCCTGAGGTGACAGGTTTACTTCAGGGACAAATAATGGATTATGGATTCAAAATGAGGAAGTTGCAAGGGGATGGAAGGGCCAGTCTTCCAGGTGGCCTGACTCCACACCACCTATGATCTATGTTTTCTGCTAGTCACTCTTTAAACCTTTTTTGGTTGAAATCCAATTCATCGTGACACTATTTTATTAATATAACACAGGGTGTATAAAGCTACACATTAATTGTATATATATGTTTAGATTATACATTAAGTATCTAAATTGTCTCCAAGTTTTTTGCTCAAATATACCTTCTCCGTCTATCATCACCACTCAAAATAAAATCCACCTTCCACATAGCACTCCTTCTCCTCCTCTCCTACTTTATTTTATATCTCCTCATTATTTATTAACCTCTAACATACTGCTTACTTGTTATTTTGTTCACATCTTCCCCCCACCCCGACACACACACACCAGAATATATGCCCTAGGAGAACAAAGATTCTGTTCTTTATTTCAATAAGCTTTTCCAGCACCTAAAACTTAGTAGGAGGTCAATATGAAAAAGGAAATTATATTCTTGTTGCTTTTCTGCCCTAATTTCCAGGACCTGGGAGCTTATTTCAAATAAACTTTTCAATAAAATGCTTTTTCTTTTGATAGTTAAGATACAACTCCAGACGTAGAAGCTCTAATTAGCATACTCAAAAATTTTCCTTGGCCCATCATTTATTAAAACCAAAGTAATTTCCCAATTGTCCAGAGTGATGCATTGTCCCCTGGGAAAAGAGGCCTGAAGGTTGCTTTTGTCTATTTCATAGAATGAAATAAAATTTAAAAGTATGTCTTCCATCTGTGATTTTCTTCCTGTAGTATTAGAGACTTCTAAGATTGTAATGTCAATCTGAGGTATTCCCTAATAGATAGTAATTAAAGACTTAAATCTTGACACAAACAATGCAGAGATATTGCTCTGAAAGGGTAAAGAAAAAACGAAGTCCATCTGCTCCAAATCTCTCAATGTGAAAATACTTGTTTACAAATTGTAAAGTCCATAAAAATGTGTGTGCGAGTGTATGTTGCTTTTTCAGTAATGGTTATTTCAAGCGAGTGAAGAGCTTTACTTTTGTCATCTATGCATAACATTTGTATGAAAATAATGAGACTTTTTGGTGACTTAATTGATCCACTGAATTTTCAGATGCTAGTTAAATAGCTAAGGCAGATGAGGTGACAAAGATTTTTTTAAAAAATTTTTAATGTAATGGAAACACAAATAAATTACAGTATGTTTGTGTAAAGGAATCATTTAACAAGACAACATACAGATATGTGTGGGTTGAGGGGGAAGATGGGAAGCTTTCTTATAGGGAAATATAAAATGGTACATAATTCAAGATCACAGACAGCTTAATCACATAAATATAAATAGAGACAACCCATTTTATTTGTTGCCTTCTTGCTTTTATATTTTATCCTGTAACTTTATTTTGTTTTACAAACAGTGATTTTTCTTTCTCTCTCCTTGAGTAACTATTTTTCATTCCTGAGTTTTCACAAGGGGGTGGGGAGGGGTGGGAACAGGCTTAAAATATCAGTAAGAAAATAGGAAGAGGACTGAGCTATCATTGTCTGCAGGTTGTAACCTGTGTTTATTGTTTTTTTAAGGGGTTAAGGTACAACTGCTGTGGCATCCAGGAAAAGGAAAGCATACTGACTGATTCTTGTGTGTAAGAAGCATTTCAGCCTAAGCTTAGTGAACTTCCTGGAATGCTACCCTCGGCTGATGGAAGCTGAGCTTGTGTTGTAAGCAGTGCATATTATTGTATAAAATTTACTGCAAAGGGGAGTGATATGAATAGAGAATGTATACAGTAGCTTACTGCGTGCTAGCAGGTCTTTTCTGGGCTCCTAAATGTTAACTGGATAGTAATGTAAGTTATTACACTCATTAAATTAGGCCACAAACAAGTCAACAGTGATTCAGCAAAATGGCTTTGTTTGTATAGTGCAAGGAAGTCTGATAGATATCCAGTCACACATTTATGGCTAAATGGATGAAGATTTTAACATTACAGCCTAATAAAAACCCCATACTGTGTGATTAAATAAGAGGGAAAGCAGTAAAAAAGAGAACGCGTAATGACGGTAACATGTAGGTCAGTTACAATTTAATTGTCATTGCACTTCATTGCTAACATATCAATTCTCTGCTGCTTAGCTGAGCAGAAAACAACAACTTAACATGTACACTGGGCCCACTGACGAGTCGTCAAACCCCCACTTCCATCACCTGCTTTTGACTACTTCCTTAACAACCACATGAAGTCTTCCTGCTTTAATAGGATAATCTCGCTGAAAGCTCCTGCTGACTATTTCTTCCCATGCTCAATGCATCAATGATCAGTAAATTTACTTCACACTCTACATAGATGCTAAAATTAGATTGTTTGCATTACAACTTTCAATACTTCTGCAACAAGAAACACCTGCCTGCAGATTTATATTGTTTTGTTTAATGGTTTAAAATAAAGATAGCCTCACAGTGGCGATACCTTGATGTACTATATCGGAGGCGCACAATGGCTGATCATTTTTCTTACTTATCCAATTTGTACTGTATTTCTTGCCATATAAGGTATAGCTTCATTATCATTAATTGCAGCTTTAGAAAAACCGAGGAAGTATTTATTCTTGCCAACTTTGCTGCAATTTTACCTATTCAGTGCAACTAAGAAAAGGAGGGGGGTAAAAAAAGCACTGTATATTTAACTTTTTTTTCCCTGAATCTGGATAATTCACACAGATCTCAAAGGGGCTTTGGCACCTTTTTAAAATGTTAGCTCTAAAGAATTGTCTGTCTAGCACACTTATGCTGATCTATAGTAAAGACTTAACCGAGTACATAACTGAACTATTAATTCAGGTGCCTAAGGTGACATTTTTTATCCAGCTTAGCGTAGTCTATTCCATATAGAATAGAGTACAGCTCCTGGTAGAAAAAATGATCCAGCAGAAGGTAGATAACTTTATTAGAATGATTAGAAACATCAACATTTTTTTTCCTTTTTCCAAATCTTATTTTAATTCGGATTTCTGGGAATCAGGCCCATAGATTCCAAATGTCACTAGTGTACACTACAGGCAGATTTTCTTTCTTTTGCACCTTACCTACCTAGAAAGAATTATGTATCATCTAAGGGGAAGAATAAGGGCCTGGCGTTCAAGATCATGAACAAGGAAAGCAAAAACCCCAGGAAAAAGCCCTACTCCTAAATTGATGTCTACAGGCAGCCTGTAAGCAGAGAGAGTTAGTAGGTGTGTCTTGAACATTTGGAAGGGGCCTTGTAGTTACTTCCAAAACTGAGTTTATGAATCCCCACTCTGGTTTAAGGACCAAAGATAGGTAAGTACAAATCCAAGGCTGTAATCATTAAGAAAATGTTTATAATAACCACCTTTCTTATGTTCGTTTCTTTCTCCTTTATTCACTAAGGAATAGGAGCTCCTTTCTTTGAGTTCAACCAGGGAGAAGACCAAAGTAGTACAGTACTTTTGGTTTCCATGGTGCTACTTATAAAGATTATGCAGAGTGCTTAATGAATAAGTAACTCTTCTCAACACTTTGCAGATGAGACACTTAAGAGATTTGGACAAAAATAACAATATGAATAGAAAGCTGTGGTGCTCCACATGCCTGATTTTCTGCATATATCCCAGTCTACTCAACTGCACCAAAAGGGTGACTTATCTTCTGTTGGTATTATTCTTTGACATCACTCTGATCATCAGTACAGGTCAAATTGGTTCCTCTGGCATGGTGAGCTTTCCTACCATCTTGGATAATCATGTCTAGAGGAATTGAGGACACTCATTTCCATCTAGGAAATGAATACTGGTGATAGCAGAAATGACTTGACATACTACAGATATTCCGACAACTGAGGTAGAAGTCTGAGGAAGACCTATCATCTCAGAACTATCCAAACAGATTTTTTATTGGTAAGGGTTTTCATCCTTTTATTTTAACTCATTTGTTGAGTGTCCATATACATTTCTCTCTGTCCCTGTCAGAAATAAATTATAAGTAAAGGACTCATTTTCACAAGTAACATATATTATTCAGGGGGGATAAATGCATTGATTTTTCCATAAAAATGAACCCTGTAGATTTACAAGTGCCTGCCTAGCTAACTACAGAAATGTGTGATAAATTCAAATTCACAACAGTGGATTTAACCACATTATCATCCAAATAATCCATTTAACTATATTTTAACCTATCTGAAGGTAGCTGGAAGAAGGATTGAGAGAAACAGTTTTCAGGTGTTTTTAGATATATTTGAGTCATAGTTCCTACTTGTCTAATTTTAAACCTTGACAAAAATGCCCTGCTCATTTTATCTTTGAATCAAAGAGAACTTGGCAAATCTCCTAATGACAAACTCCATTCAGTGACTTAAAGTATTGATTCATCACCCAGAATATTAACTATTTTCATTTTTTTTTTTTTATGGTACTGGGCTGCTTTAAATGTTAAGGCCAATCAGTGTTCTTTGGGGCCATTTTAGATTTGTCTCTCTCAAAGCAGTAGGAGACCCGGCATGGAATGAGGGAGCTAGAGCCCCACTGCACTTTGTGTGTGTATGTGTGCATGTGCCTGTGCATGCATGTATGCCTCCACACACACGTGTGTATGACACTGATGTAATGTTTGATTTGACAGGATGGACTTCTACTTGCTCTAACAGCTGCCTTTTATAAGCTTATCTGAAACCCTGACACAATTTTTGGAAGCTCATTAGACTTAAGAGTGATTGCAAATGAAAGAGGATGCACGGTTACTCACTGACATTCATGCCTGCTTTTTAAATCTCATGCTGTATTGTTGCAGATCTTGATTTCACACTCAGATGCTTAACCCCACATTAATATGTGTCTTCTTCCTCACGATGAACACAGTCGCCTTCCCTGTCTGGCATTATCATTCCCCGCCAACAAAATGGATTGCAGGAAATTGGGAGTGGGGGGAACAACAATGACATCTCAAAACTTTAAGCATGATTTTTTCAATGTGTTCTTTAATGCAATACCTATTTTTGAATGCCTACTATGTACAACCTGTACCAACCAAGCACCATGTACATTCCTCTTGTGAGTCAGGTTCTTGAATAAAATGGCAGATATTTTCATCTCCCTAGGGTCATGCCAAAAGTCTATTTCTTTTTATCTTTCCTATTAAATTATGTTTACCTGAATATATCAGGTTCATTTCACCTAGGCAGGATGTCCCATTAAGCATGACAAGTAGAAGGTTGCAAGATTAATGCCCTTCTTGGGCTTGAATTAGTGTGTCAGCATCTTTCCAGACCTGGGACCAGAGTATATAGAAAGTATTCCATAATGGACCTTAGCCTCTAACTGAACTGCTCTAATATTATTCCTATAACAAGACTACTTTTAAAGAGCCTCATTATTGGCTTCATTAGATATGTTACTTGCATCAGTGGCTGTAGTTATGCGTATAATATAGGAGAGGTTAACATAGCGTATTTTTTATGTATTATATGGCATACAGCTTGAAGTAGCCAAAAGGTTTATGGCGATGTAATTGGTAGTTAGTGTGAAATTTGTAAGACAAATAGACAATATCTAGGGTAACCCCTCTAATCCTCTTCTTTCAGTTTTTTACAGCCACCAAAGGGCCTCATTAAAACAGCAGTCAGCACCTTAGTGAAAAGATACAGTGCTTAGAGTGCCCAAATGTGACAGAAAATCTGCATTTTGTAAATCTGACACCTTTGATAGATTATACAGTGTGAAGCCATTTCTTCTAAGCGTTATGATAATGCTTAAGGTTCTCTTCTGAATCCAACTTTGCTATATTCACTGGCTATAACAATGTGAAAAAGAGCCGATTGAATAAAATGAAGCTTAGAAGGTAGAGAGGAACCTTTTTCTATGGCACAAAGCTCTTTGCACGCAAAGGGGCTGGAAAGCAGCCGTTGGCATTTCCAAGGACCACTTAATCTTGGGGGTAACATTCCTTTCATATGAAGATACTGTTTATGACTACACCAGCATTCGTGGATGTGAAGGTGAAACAACCTGTGGGTTTCCAAGGTGGAGGAATAGTAGTTTTATATGGTACTTGGGAAAGATTATTGGCTTTTCATCTATTTTTACAGATTAGTGTTTTACAACTGTACCCAGGCTAAGGGAATTAATGAAAACCTTACTGTTCATTTCACAAAAGAGACTTTTGAAATCTGAAACTTCAGAATGCACAGGTTCGATGCAAATGATGTAAAAGTAGGCAAATGTAGCTTAGTTCTAGGTGGCTGCCATAGCAGAGCAGGCCATATGAAAGTGCCACCATGAGTTTTGGAAATGTTACTGCAGCCGTCCTACTCAAAGATCACTTCCCTCCAGACTCTCCCCATACCTTCCCCCATGCCAGCACGAGTGTTGCACCTGGCCCCTTTCCATCAAAGGCTAGTGCCCAATTCCCCACTCAGGAAGATTCTCTTGGACAACTGACAACAAAGATGGAGCCTAACATTGGAAGGCCTGTAGAAGAAATCGTTTAAAAAATTGCACTATGTATAAATATACATTTTCACTGTAGCTCTAGGAGAAGAAGGTATAGAACAAAACGTAAAGGTGATTATTATTCTCTATTTTGGTCCAAGATTGAAGAATGTTTTCTAATTATGATAGGACCAAAATGGAAGGATGACACCTCTTGAGACTTTGTTTCTGCCTGTGGTTGAACACCATCCTTTTGTGCTATTCCCAGCAATTCCAACAAAGAGAAAAAAGTCCGTTCCCTACTCTCCCAAGTTTTCCGTTTCTCTGGTCAAATGATATTGAAATGAATTTTTGTTTATAGAAATTTCTAAAAAGATAGCCAGACCTTTTTGACCTATATGCTTTATGCATTTTATGATGAGTATAAACTGCTTAATAAAGTAGCAACATATATTTATTAAAAGTTAAAAGTAGAGAAGATGATTGAAAAGCATCTTGAATTATTTGTGTTTTTACTCCATAGCATGACAATAAAGTGTTATATGTAAGCAGGTATCATTCAAATAAAGGAAACCTAACTGGCCATTGTTCATGCTTTAGAATTGAAAGTCTTTGAGGACAGATTGATAATCAGACTTAAACATGCCAAGGTAATCACCTCTCTTTCCCCTTAAATATACATGGCCATACATGCCTACTGAAATTTCCTTTTCAGTATTTTATGTGTACTCATTTCAAATCTATTTATTAAAAGGGTTAGTTTCCCCCATACACCCTGTGATAAAAGAAACCAGTTTTCATTTAAATGATTCCATTTAAGTATTTGCAATTATTAATAATACAGCATACAAAAGGAAACATTTCAATGACAGGAACCTTGAAACGAATCCTTGAAAATTTGGAATGGATATTGCTTTCTCTTACAAGAATCTAGGGCCAGTCTCTACTTTTGTTGAATGCAGTAGTTTTTTGTTTTGGTTTGGGCTTTTTTTTGAGGGTAAGAGCTATTAAATTTTAGTCAGTTGCTAGAGGGAGTGGCAGGCCTCTTGGCTGAGAAATCTACTTGAAATTACTCTTTGGGAGAAAAAAAAAAAGGAGAAAATTGCCTCATCAGACCCATCTTTCAACCAACAAATCCTGCGACTCTCACTGTTCTTAATTGTTGACCCCTACCATCTGTGTCATGCGATGTGGCAGGAACTCTCCCTTCAAATAAAGGTCCATGTTACCTCATCAGGATGTACTTGTTAAAAGTGATAATGGTTCACAATCGGTACTTAGCCAATGTGAAATACAATATCCTCTCTTAAAATGTGGAGGTTTGGGGCCTAAATTAATACCTTGGTACATAAGTCATTACATTATCTGAAAATCTTTTGATTTGAGTGGAAAATATCTCTGAGATGCTTTTATTATCCAAAGAGTTCGAAATGCAGTATTTATTTAATTTGGGAAGTTATTGTGTGATGTTTACTGCTAACTGTTGAGTATCATTTAGCTTTTTTAAAAAACTGCCTTTACATATGCAGTACCAACACTTGAAAATGTATTTAAGGAAATTATATATTTTTCTCATCAAATACATTTTTTTAAAAAAATTGATATATATGTGGCATTAGCTGAGTAGGACTAGACATAAAAAAAAATCACTACCTTTTACAGTGAATTCTCTTACTGCATGTGGCTTGCCTGCCCTGAAAAATGAACTTAAAGGGGCATTGTGAATAGGATGTGTGGGTTTAAAATTCAGTGGATTATTCACATCTGTTAGGTGAGAATTAAAGAGAGCTGAATAATGTATTCTTATGTTTTAGAGCTATCACTGCCAAAGGCTACTGACTAGTAAGTATCAACATCTGTGTTACTTCTTCTTTAGATTTCCTGATTCGATGTGTCTAAACATTTCATTTACTACTGGAATTTTTTAAAGTTGTTTCAAGCTTCTGTTTGATGCACTATTTCATTGAAAGATATTATTAGCAAATATTAGTTAAGGGATTATATATACAATTAGCCCTAAATAACATTAACCGAATGTTGTGATACATATTATTGAAAGAACGTCAGACGCTTGAAACGGTAAATAATGGAATAAAAATAAATAAAGGTACCTGTATTTTGACAGTGATATTCCACCTCTGGTTTTCCCATGCGCAAGCGTAAACACACACACACTCACACACTCTCTCTCTCTCTCTCTCTCTCTCTCTCACGCACAATCATTCAAATGCCTTTTCTTTCTCTGACAAAAATATTCATTAAAAACATTTCACTGTGCTGCCTTTTAATATAGCACGGGCATTCAACCTGCGCAGGAAGCTTCCTGGAACCGCACAAATACTGTGTAATTATCTGGTGGCTCCCTGCTGGCTGCTGCATATTCCAAGCACAAAGTGAGCAGCGCATTTCTAGAGCCTGACTCCTGTCTTCATTGTCCCTGCTTGGAATATGAAGCCTCACTTCATTATAGTAGACCTGATCAAACTTGATAGATTTAGCCATTATTCTTGACTGTGTCAACTTTCCACAGTTTTTTTTCCCCCCCTCCTTGGGCTCTTTTGTTTTGCCACCCAGGGAATGCAGAATATTCTGAGTCTAGGTTTCTCTCTTTCTCGACTCTTCTTCTCTTTCTTCCCTCCCTCCCTCCCTCCCTCTGGGCTCTCTCAATCCCCCTCCTTCTCCCTCCACCCCATTTCTTTCACCATCTCGCCCCCTCTCCCTCTCCCTTCTCCCACCCAAACAAACCAAGGATTCAACAAATAATGTTCCTTCCACATCATGTGATTCAAGGAAAATAAGGCTTGCAATTTTTCTCTCAATTGTCCTCTTTGGTTTTGATTTTTCAGTTACTATAAAAGAATTCTGCAGCAATGTTGACACACAAGGCAGAAATGCTTTGAAAATCCTTTTCTGTTTCCTGTTAGTAGCACAGTAACTTTTGCTCTATGATGTTGTTGTGGTGATGGTTGGGTTTTTTTTTTTTTTTTTTTTTTGGTCTGTTTTATGACAACTTTCAAGGAGCACTTCAGAGTTCATATTTTCAAGGATCATCCACATCAGTGTATCTTATCAAATTTTATAAACGTCGCAGTGCATTTTCTTTACAAAAGGCATTAGATCATTCTCTAGGCAAATACAGATGTTGATACAACTGGTTTAGCATAACAGATTGCTTTGTAGTTTTTGAGAGTTGCTATGCAACAATAGAGAATTATATCCTACTTCTCATAACATTTTAAAGTATCAAGAAAATAATGCAAGCTGTATTACCATAATTAGGATCACCATGATCCCTCCCACTGTCATGGAACAAGTTAATCAATATGTGAGGTATTTGTTACTGCTCTTAAAATACTTAGAAGGTCAGTTTATCGTTACCCTAGTTAATGAACATTTTGTGGTGAGATTTCATTCCCAGGGTTTTAATTTTTTTCTGTAGTGTATATCTCCCTTCGGTGGACCCCAAGCACTGTTTAAAAGCAGAAAATAATGGTTAACGTTAAGGTCTGCTTATTAAGTGCAAATTATGAATACAGTAAAAACTTAAGGAGCTTGGAAAGTCCTCTACTCTCCAGAGTCTCTCCAAACCACTCCCACCCCCCTTTATTATGTTTATTTTTGGAAAGCAAAAGCCAGGCTCCCAATATGATGGCTTTCAACAAGTTTGCTCACAGGATCCTTATTGTAGCGTCTGGTTTTTATGCCACAGAAATAAGGTAAGATGCTAGTATGGCTTGAATTTAATATTAACCTCCTTGAATTAAAAATAAAATAATTATTTTTTTAGAGTGGCATTTTCAGTCACACCAAAAGCTTCGCGGCATCTTAAAATGTAAATTGCCGTGAAGCAACACAAAGGAGCAAGGGAAGATTTTGAAGGCAATCGCACTGATCACTTAATTCAGTGGCTGCATATCCACTTGGCATAAGGTAATTAGAGTGCCACATTGCTGTAAAGACAGAAAGCTTAGGGTCCCATTCTGACTCACCCAGACGATAATACATGATTAGAAGTCAGTGACAGATCACAACTGCTGAATGACCCACCAAGGTCTTATCAAGGGCAAATCGCATAATTAGCATGCACTTCGCCGGCAGAGGAGTGCAGCGCTATTGTTCCCGCACAATCAAATTAGCCCCGCCAATGAGGTCAGTGTTCTGTGACCTTAGAGACATTGCATGTATTATTCCCCCCCATCCTTGTCACACACATGCACGCGCGCACACACGTGCAAATGTGCACACATTTACACACACTTAAGCCGAACCTAAGTTCTGTGGACACTAAAAACGTGTTTTATGGAGACATTTTTGAAGTACACTTCATTGACTCTTTAGTTCACCACGTATGGAATGAGGAATGAGGAAACCAGCTAATGTAGTCTGACCCTGCGGGACACATATGTAATGGAGCTACTTTGACATAAATTCAAGAATCTAGTGAGGCCTGGATCTCACATTATTTGCTCTCAATACATCTGCAGCATCGCACGTGTACAAACGAAGCCTTAATTCAAGCTTCTGGTCTCCTCGTCCTTCCAGTGGCAGAATGACCCAGTTGATGTGTCCACTCCGCCTCTACCCCATCCACGTTTTCCTCAAGCACTGTCCATTTCTAGGACCTGAAGCTTCTCTCGGGAAGGACAGTGTTTGGGGAACGGCTGAGGTCTCTCAGGGCTCCAGACTATTCCTACAGCCAAGGTACCGCCCCACTGTGCCGCCAACTGTCCACTGAGTGCAGCTGTTGCAGGGTCCGGTGCTTTCCTTGCTGCGTGACATGTCGGTCTGCAAAGCTGGCATCTTCTTTTCATTTTCAGCAACTTGGGGATCTGGGCAGAGCCCTTTGGTGAAACAACTTGAATAACCAGCTTGGAGGCTGTTTCGTTCTCCAGCCTGAAAGTCACTTTCCCATTTGTTCTACACACACATTTGTTCACGTGTTCAGTGCACATGAGAGGTTGTTGGACACTCAGCAGGAGTGGCAGCGTATGTTACCTCCGGCCCCGTGATTCCCATCTTCCAGCTGTACTCTCTCTGAACCCAGAACCGTCACCCACGCCTCTGCACCCCATTCCACTGACATTACCTGGTACTGAACTTTCTACTGATTCTTTTGAAGAAACTGTTTACACCGTGTCATATTAAAGCTGAGTTTGGAGTCCTTTAATGAGGATAATGAAGATATTTCATGCTATTTAGAGCTAAATAATTTCAAGTTTTTAATCTCCAAATCTTGCCCAAACATGACTCACAATTTACTACTATTAAGATAAGACTCACATGAACTGAGATTTCATGACATTTTCAGAAACATCTAGTCCAAATTTTAGTGCTAATGAGAAGTCTAGGGAATATTGATTTGTGTAAGAGGGAGGGGCTCTGGCTTGAGGCTATTGTTGAGGGGTGAGGGCTGCATGAGGTGCCGAAAGCTTTGGCTGTATGGTGCAATCAAGAAGCAATGGATTGAATACGAGATGACTTGGGTCTAGTCCTGGCTTTGAACTTGGCTAAGGCTTTCTTCATTCTTGGCCTTGATGTCTTTATCTGCAAAATGACTAGATTTGGCAAGAGGCTCTCCGTGGTCCCTCCTAAGCAATAGTATTTTGTATTTCTAAAACCTGTGTGAAAGCTTTGCCCCCGTCCATTTGGTTATAGGTACTAATCAACTGCCGGCCTTAATGTTTGCACATTACAACCCTGACCACCGTAACTGATAGTAATGTTGTAGACAGGGGACCGAAACCTTGGAATTCTAACACATGCAAGGAAGAGAGGGGTACAGATGTATGTATTGTTTACAAGATTTCCTCCCCCTCCCACCTTCCATGCATACACCTTCTATAATTAAACACTAAGGAAGGGGAGAAGCCAATGAAAGCACAACTGATTTATGTTTAAATAATAGGTTCCCAAAGTGTCACTGAGCAGGCAAGTTCATCTTTGAGCCAATTAAATAATTCTAGCTCCAACTTGGCCTCTTCCGTAATTGTTCTATTTTGTGATGCTTGCATTTTAATGGGCGATGCATTTTTACAATTGTACCGTGGTGCTCTTGTGCTTCCAAACATATTTTCTTGGGTAAATAAAGGATCTCGATTGACTTCTGTTTTCTGAAGCTGAACTACATGGACGTTTTAAGAGAAGGAGATTTAGATTAGGGTTTAGTAGTATAGGGTCCTCCCCAAGAATTTATTTCTAAAGTGTATTTCATTTGTTATAAATATCCCGGCCATTTGTGCTAAATGCATGGATGAAACTTTTTTCTTGTATGGTACAAAGATAATTTCTAAAGGTGTTGATTGTGCAAACACAGGGACATTTCCCTTCAATGAGAATTAATATTGTCTGTCTATAGCATGGTAGTGGTATTCAGTGTGCCACAAAAGTTCCTGAAAACATTATATTTATAATGATTGTGATAAGCTATTCCATCCTCCTGGTATTTAGCCTTCATGGTAACTTCTTTTTGATGAAAAAATATAGAGAATTATGCACAAAGGAGCAGTTTTTATACTTGTAATGGAAATATTAAAAAGGGACCCATTTTTACAAATTGTCTATCTAATAGAGATTTTACAGCATCTGTAAAATATAGAGACTGCATCTTGCAGCACTGTATCTGCTGTAAGGGTGTGTGCCAATTTGCATAAAGTGTATATTTTCATATGTGTGCTCTGTGTCCATTATATATATATATATATATCACATATAAATATAAATCATGGAACCCAAAGTCTCAGGGGGTCCCCCCCACCTTAGGCATCCAGTGCAAACCATGAAAGTCCCCTAACAAACAGGATTAAAATTCACTCCTTTCAACCATCCCAGGCATTTATTCCTTCCTTTTCATTGAGCTACATTTGTCTGATTTAACAAGATAAGATTTGAGTGCTGATGCAGCCCGTTGTTAATGTAGCAGCCGCATCCGCCATACCATCGACACTCGGCATCAGAGGAATGCATAAATCAGGTATTCAAAAAAAATTAGATATGCAGCACACCAGTTTTATAGTCCCAGCCTCAGAAATTGAAATGGCCCAGATTAATGTATTATATCTTACACACTGTCCGAGTGAATCAACTTTAATATATTGAACAGATTCGCAGAACAAGACTTTGTTATCTAAGGAGCACTCGGAAGAAGGAATTGACCTGAGGATTTGATTTGGTTCAGGTAGTTCATGTTGTACAGCAGCATTTGAATAGTTTCACATAAAAATAAAATTTGTATTAGAAATATTTCACATCATTTCTGGGCTCATCTGCACGGCAGCTTTGCAGAGGGCCAATATTATAGAAACAATGTCCGGCCAAGATATGATTTTAACCTTTGCTTCTGACATGGCAAAACAATATAATTGTAATTTTAATGCAAGCTGCTGTTTCTCAGCAAGGCAGCTTGTACAGGCTGACTTTAACTAGTTTGGATTTTGACTGGAAATGAAATGCCCATTGAATTGCTCATACAATAGAAGCACCACAATTTGTAGCGTTCCATTCCCAGAGGCTCAGTCGGGGCTGAGGCTGTTCTGTGAAGAAGCTGCTTTTTATACTGTTGGATGCCATTCCTGGGGAAGGACCGGCTTGGAAGCAGTGCAAGGTTGTGAGGACAGTAGCTCTTTTCCTTGCCAGGCTGGGAGAGCCATGATGAAGAAATAGTTTAGGGATTTGAAACCAGAGATGATGTGTTCTCCACCGCCCCCGCCCCCAGGCCAACCCCGGCAGTCTGGAAGAGGGGAGGGAAGGGGAGACAAGCAAAAACTGAAGTCTGGGGAGAAACAGTCTGCATTGGGGGGTGGGGGGGGTGGGGGGCACATGGCAAAGTGTTTCGTTCTTCCAAGACTTTCTCTTTTCTGTTTCACATTCTAGAGAGCCCTCCTTGTGCAACCTTAGGACCTGCAAGGTTGTGCTCTCTTTACAGCGATGGTGCCTGAACTCCACCTACCTTATCCTCAACTTTGTCAGCTGTGCGATCCAGGATGGCTGTAAACACCCCTCCTACTCAAGGACGGCGTCTACCTGTTTAATGCATTTGATAGAACAAATGCTCTCAGTAGCGATGATGAGTTTATCATTGAACCCTGAAAATCTCCATATCCCTGAAGTGTTTGGAACAAGAGAAATAGGCCAGGGAAAATGTATTAAATGTAAAGACAGCATATAGATGCACAGCAGGTCAAACACTAGTTCCTGTTATAAGCAGGTGTAAAGTAAACGAGAAGTCAAAGGAAACCACATTCTTCTTCCCAGGAAGGCCCTCCAGGAGTTGATAACAACTATTGTGCCTATTTACCCCAATTAATCTTGCCTCTTT
This sequence comes from Vulpes vulpes, assembly GCF_048418805.1. Classification (NCBI taxonomy): domain Eukaryota; kingdom Metazoa; phylum Chordata; class Mammalia; order Carnivora; family Canidae; genus Vulpes; species Vulpes vulpes. The sequence continues at coordinate 87,769,568 of NC_132795.1, forward strand.
CACAGGCCTTTGGCTTATTCTGTTTTTGTGGAGATTGGAGGTCTAAATGATCTACCCAGAGCAACAATTAAAAGGCTTGCTTTGGTATCATCAGTCGCCTCCGTGGGTAGATGGCTACTACCTGTTTTGCTGTGATTGGTGAAGCTGTATGTGGACATGTCTGACATCAGAAATCCAGCTAGGTTTTTACAACTTTTACTAATTTTCTTTTCATCTGCTTAATTGTTATTTACTCTTCAGATGTCAACATAGATACCATTTTCGACTTGGAACCCAAACCTCAGCCCTCTTTTGCTTCCTCCCCTACCAACCAAATCCAGGCTGCTCCCCACCATGCTCTGCTTGCATCCTGCATCCCCCTTTGTCACATATTTACTTGCCATTTAGTAACTGCTGATTTCAATGTCTTTCTCCCAAGAGCACTCAAAGCTCTCTAAGATTGTCTTTTTCATAATTATATGTCTCATTCTTAGCACAGTACCTGGCACATAATAAATTTTCATTAGCTATCCCCAGAATGCACTTTTTCAATCATTCATTCAATATTTTTGAGCGCCGACTATGTGTCGACACTGTTCTAATCTCCAGGGACACAGCAGCGAACATAGCAAAATCACTAATCTCACAGAGCTTATGTTCTAAGGTGGGAGATGGACATTTGCAAACCAAAAAAATATGAAATGAGCCGTATGGAATTTGGCCATATGAGATCTAGAGAAATGGCAATTTCATATGGTCCAGCCTAATGCCTAGTATGCCATGTGGAGATAATGAGCACATCAGTGCAGTAATGGTGTTTGACAACATCATCTGAGCCATGTTTCAGTGAAAGGCTCCTGCTTGAGCTTATTATACTTTAACATAAAAATTCTCCAAAAATCATCAGGCAAAAATCGGGCACCATTAGTCACATGAAATATAATAGTTGCTCTGCTGGTTACTGAAACAGCAGCCCTTGTGGCCTGTTACGTACGTGCTACCTCGCAGTGCTTCCGTGGCCGTTCCAGGCCTTGCTTCTGGCTCAGGGGTCCCGGCATTTTCTTAGAGCACCGCAGAGCCAGCGTTTGCCAAGTTCCTCTGTGGCCTGATCTCTGGATCTGTGGCCAACGGGATTCTCATTGTGCCACGGCAACTCCTTTTCCTAAAAACCTCTGGCCCCTCACTCTGGTTCTAATAAACTGCTGTTGCTACACTGGGAAGAGTAATTTGGGGGCAGTCAGCCAGGGGAAATGAGACCAGGCGCTCTGCTCACTCTCCTCCTCTTCCCCAGCTGATGAGCACCCGCGTCTGTAATTGTACCACAAGTGGCAAGTGGGACCCCTTCCCCGCTGCCCCTCACCCTGCTCCAGGGCGCTGGGGGCCCCTCGTCCCTGTGTGCGGAGCGGCCATCAGATGGTTCCTGCGTCCAGGACACTGAGGGGCCATGCTTCTCTCCAGCAGGCACATTTGGCGCATTATTTCTCACAGCATGTTCTTGTTGTAATATCCAGCTTTGACAGCGCACATTCTCCGAGTGTGTATGGGGAAGTGTCAAAAAAAAGTGCTAACATTTCTACTAGTTGGGATCATTAATTTTCTCAAGGAATTACTAAATAAAATGACGTTTTAAAAAAGCCCTCCTACGCTGCCATTTCTGAAGTTTTATTTTTAAATGTTGTGTGCCCTTAACTGCTTTATTCCCCTTGTACTTCGCTTATTTTTCCAGATGAAAGTTCATAGCTTTTTTTATATGATAGATATGATAAATATTTTTGTGTATTTTTTTTTTAATTATATAGCAAACAGTGCTGTTTGCTAGCTTTTGCTGAAATTGTAAAGGACTTAAGAAAAGAAAGAGGAAATCCAAAACAAAGAAAAGTAAAAAGAAGCTGCTACACAGGGGGAGGAATATGGTGAATTTTATCCCCCTAAGACCCTAGGGTTTTGATCAAGCTTGAGTGAAGGCCAGGGGCATTATGTCTTATTTCGATCATCTCTACAGCAGCTAGTACAAGTCAGTGTGCACTGAGAAGGCTGGAATGGCATTTGTGGAAAAATCATGTTTATTAACTTTTGTTTATTATGCTTTATGTTGGATCTAACTGGACCCTGCATTACTGCATTATGGAGATTATGTTCCCATTTTACATATAGGCAAACTGAAGCCCAGAGAGTCCAAGTTTACACAAACCAACAAGTGACAGAGCTAGGACGCAAATCCATGCCCTCTCCACTCTGCTACTCCATTCTATTTTTGACATGGCAATTTCTCAAAATATGTTAGAGGGATCCAAAAGTTCAGCAAAGGAATGTATTTGCGATCAGGAAATGGTTGAGATACTCATTCATATTAAAATTGAGGTCTATTATGTATCTGCCCCGGGCTTGTTTTGGAAATTGTGGGGATCATTTCGTTTTTTCTTTTCTCTTTTTTTCTCTCTTTCTTTTCTCTTTCTTCTCTCTCTCTCTGCATTCTTTCCTAAGGACTTGAACCTTTCTGAGGGTTCTTATCCTTGATCCCATGTATCCTGACATCAAGACACCCTACGCAGTAAACTGTGCACTTCCTCCTGCCCTCATCCTAACAGACAACTTGGAGATCTGCAAATGTCTCCCAGCATTCCTATCTCACTCTTTTCATTGAGATAAAAACAAAGTGGCTCCAACTCCCATGATCCCAAGGGAGACCTGAAAAGAAACAGGAAATGCCCTGTTCCCCCAGGCATCTTTCACTCTGGAGACCTGAAAGGGATGGGGAAATGCGTGCTCTCCCAGGCACCTCTCACTCTGAATCCTTGCTTTCTCTGAACTCCCTCCACAACACTCAACTGCACTTACGAGCACTGTCTTCATTCCCTCAAGCACCACAAAAAATGAGTTACTGCACATAATATGCATTTATTGATGGTTTCCAATAGTAAAGAGGGATTACAGCATGGAACAGAAAACAACTTTAAATTGACTGTGTGATTTCTCTCTGCTTATAGGGCCTTAAACATCCTCATTGCAAGGCTTGTCCACATGGTCTTCCCTAGGACTCAGCCTTAGACCATTGAAGTGGGGCTTGGTCTTCTTACTATAATCCTTTCACTGCTTCTCTTCTCCCCTTAGATTTTCAACCCCTCCATTCTTGTTCCCCCAGCCCCAAGAGGAAAGATAAAAATTCCTATAAGGTAGTTCTGCTGAGCAACTGAGCACCCCTTCTTCCCATTCCCCACTTTCGATGGCCACCTGCTTTCACATAACTAAAAGGTTCACTAAAGTCTATGTTAAACAAAGAACCATCTACCAACGGGATGATTTTAGAAGCTTTCCTAGAAAGCAGAAAGTGTTCCAGTCATATTATTTTTATAAGTAAAATTTTGCTCCTCATGTTTTGACATGTTTTGCCCACTGGTCTGATCTGGTTTTGACCATATGCCAGAGTTCAGCTAGTAGCATGTCCTCTCCTTTCTCTGCTCTCCCCATACACCTGGTTGATAGCTTCTACACTCAAGAAAACAGATTTGACAAATTTGAAAAGCTGTATGTACTCTTTTGTTTATCACAGCATTATTTACAATAACCAAGATATGGAAGTGACTCAAGTGTCCATTGATAGGTGAATGGACAAAGATATGGTACACACAGACACACAAATATTATGCAGCCATTTAAAAGGAAAATATCTTACCATTTGTGACAACAGGGATGGACTTAGAGGGTATTATGCTAAGTGAAATAAGTCAGGCTAAGAAAGGTACGATATGATTTCGTTTATATGTGGAATCTAAAAAAACAAATGAATAAACAAACAAAAAGTAGAATCAGGTTGATAAATACAGAGCACAAACTGATGGTTGCCAGAGGGAAGGGGGTTGATGGGTCAAATGGGAGAAGGGGAATGGGAGATAGAGGCTTCCAGTATGGAATGAATACGTTACAGGAATAAAAGGCACAGCAGAGGGAATGTAGTCAGTGGTATTACAATAGCGTCTTATGTGGCAGATGGTAGCTACGCTCATGGTGAGCATGGCATGACATATAGATTTGTTGAATCACTGTATTACATACCTGAAACTAAAGTAATATTGCGTGTCATCTATACTCAAACAAAAAAGAAAGAAAGAAACCAGGTTTGGGGATCCTTGAAATTATTACTCCCTCTTGGGACTAAGCTAGTTTTTTAATCAAAGCGCTAGGCCTCTGTCTTGTTGTTCTCTATTCTCAGGTACCATGTCATACAAATGCCAGACACACGAATCTAAGTTATTTCTTTCCATTCATAACCAAATCTGCCATGTTTACGGGAGGATTTTTTTCCATCCATTTGTAAATAATGCCATCCATAGGGTCTTCGCTAATCTGAAAGGCAAGTATAAGATGAAGCCTATCTATAGTATTAATAATTTAAATGACTGACACAGGGGATCCCTGGGTGGCTCAGTGGTTCGGCGCCTGCCTTTGGCCCAGGGCGCGATCCTGGAGTCCCGGGATCGAGTCCCGCATCGGGCTCCCGGCATGGAGCCTGCTTCTCCCTCTGCCTGTCTCTGCCTCTCTCTCTCTCTCTGTGTCTATCATAAATAAATAAATCTTTAAAAAAATAAAAATAAAAAAATACATGACTGACACATAGTAAGCATTTTCTACCTGCTTGTCACCGTGTCTACTAAAGCTTATATAATGTAAGCTTTATCAAGCATCGTGTGATGGAAATTAACCCATTTTACAGGTGAAAACCCTGAAGCACTGAGTTTCATGAGTTGCACAGAGTTATAGAAATAGGAGACAGGATTAGAACTTGAGCCTTTTTGTCTCCAGAGTACAAGTTATTAACCTACATACCTCTCTCTACACAGGCCTTCACATATAATCTGAACCAGTGGACCCCAATGGAAAAAGTGTAGAGTACATTAAAGCCAATTTAAGGAAAAGGAAGGTGCCACAGCGTCAAGCATTCTCCTTGACCAGAGCTAAATTTATCTTTGACTTAATTATTTACCCCTGGGACGTCCTCTTAATTCACTTAATAGTTTCATCAGAACATCTGATAACAATCCATTGCTTATTTATTTCCCTACTGTTTCCCTGGACATTTCTTAGATCATGTGTTAGAGCCTGGAGATCACTAAATGAGTTGATTTTTCTAAAGCATATCAAACCAAATGTTTGGGTAATTTGAAAAAAAACAAGTGGCGGGAGTTTAGAGTAAATTTTACGGTGCTTCTCAAGGATGACGTTTGAACTATGATTCAGAACTCTCTTTGGCTGATCTTACACACTCAGAACATTTTAAGCACACTCACCTGAACAGCATGGTTCTCTTCTGTGCCTCCTTTAAAAATGGTGCTCTGCTGGCATGAAGCCTGGTGAGTCATTGGTGCATGGTGCTAGGAGAACCACATTTTAAGGGGAGCAGCTGCCTGTAGGTTCCCAGAGGACCTCCTGCTGCTGGGTTTGCACTCACTGTGAGATTGCACAGAGGCCACTCAACGCCCTTTTTTTCCCCTTAATATCTCTAAAAAAGAAGGTACAAGAGTCTAAAAGAGACTGAGAAACTCTTGGCGACATCCTCAGAACCAATCTAAACACCAACAGTCAAAAAAAAAAAAAAAGTTGAAGTGGAAAACTGAGTGAATCATCCAAAGGCTTTAATATTCAACATCTAGATGTTTTCCAACATTGGTATTGCATCAACAAAGCCACAATACTTTCTTGGCCAGTGGCCTGAATGGTATGGAGTACCTACACATTCTGGAGATGTTTCTTAAGATGGTGAAAAAATTATCTTAAGCTTGGAATTGGGTGATGAAAGCAACCTTGGAAATGATCTAGTGTCAGTACTTCTTTATAGGGTCCATGCCTAGGAGGGTATGACTTGGGCAGTCTTAGTCACATTGCTAATTCCAGAGGCAGCAGTGAAACAAAGTTCTCTTGCTTCCCGCTGAGTCTTCTTATAGTGATGTCATGCTGCATTTCCTTTTTTGAAGAGAAAGGAGGGTGCTAGATTATTCCACGTTTAACACAGCTTAGACTATTCTGTTTCCAAATATATACACTACTAAGCCTGCATAGGTAGGCTTTACGGTATAGGCTGTTACATCATCATTGTCATCAAATATGTGCCGTGAATACACTGTACATGCAAACTCTAACTAGGTGCAAGAGAAGATGTGAAGACTCTAGGATGCCAGCCCATACACTGTTTTGTGGTCCTGCCACTGAAAAGAACCAATATGCAAACCTTATATTTTAGAGAACATAATGTAGCCTAAAGAAAATCAGGCCTTGAGTCCAATAGATCTTGAATGTGTTCAGCCTTTTCTGAAAACCAATTTTCTCATGAGAACATGTGTACAAAGGAATTCTGAAAATACTTGAGAAATACAGATAACTATGTTTCTTAGCATAGCTGTGTGAATGGAAGGAAGAGGTGGACGTGTAGTGCCTAAAGTATGGGTCACACCAATTGTAACTTTAATAGGGGAAGGACAGATGTTCGAAGCTATTGGTACAGAGTTGTGATGAAAGTATGTATGGTAGAAGGAATGTAGGAAAGGCCAGTAAATAAGGGGATAGAATAAACTCATTAGAAGACAAGACTAATTTTATTAAGGTGGTCATTTTTTAAAAGAACCCTAAAGCGTTCATATTTTAGAAACTTTGCTCCCAAGGATGTCCTCACACTATAAAGACAAACATGAATTTTCTTTTCTAATGAGAAGAATTAATGAGAAAATTAATCAGCTATTTGTTACTATTTCAAAGTTCCAGCTTTTATTATATGCCATCCATTTTGTAAAATCCACTTTGAAAAACATTGAAAGCATTTAAGACCCTGCCCCTGCCATGCCAAGAAGAGTAAGAGTTCTTGGTGCCTCGGTGAGTCCCTAAGACCACTGCTCTTCAGATTTTTCTTCCTTGAGAAGAACGCCTCCACCCGCTGGCTCTCCCACCAGCAGCGCTGCCGCCACCACGCACCAGCATAAAGCACAGATTGCTGCCCAGCTCCTTGGAGAGGGGCCAGTGCATTTGTCAGGAATTGAAAAGTTTTGGAGCCAGTTCGAGGACTTTCTGGTACACAAAGCGTTGGCTGGAAATGTGGTAAGTATTAAATGGGATGTTAATTTTCATGAATATTTTCCCCATGGTTGTAGCTTGTGGTCATTGAGCAATTTAGCAATCACCATGTGGTCTGTTGGACACACAGCCTGGGTGAAGTTCAAGAAATTAGCAGCCAGTCAGTGGGGAGAAGGCCAGAGCTCAAATTCATATGTGCTCGTTCATTTGTTCGTTCGTTCTTCCTTCCTTTCTTTTTTCTTTCCTTTCTCTTTTTTCCTTTACTTTTCTTTCTTTTTTCTCTTCTTTTCTTTCTCTATCTCTTTTTTTTCCTTTTCCTCTTTTCTTTTCTTTCTCTTTTATCCATCTCAGGGGATGGCTGCTTCTTTATGTGCAACCATATGCCTGAGATCTCTATGTAGCTTCCATGTTGATGTATGTTCCTTCACATTTCCAGCCTTTTTATTTAGCCTGTGTTTGTCAGATGTGTATTCTGGCTCTAAAATCAATGATTTAATGATTCTTGGCCAGTTCATTCTTCGCCTTATCAGATAGGGTATACTGCATCATTAATTCCAAGTATGCTTATGTACAGGTGCAAGGCATTCTCTATTTTATTCTTTTCTTCAAAGTGAGGGGAGTTTGTTGTAGCTCTGGGAGTCACAAGCCAGAAGGGAAGATATTTGATATGAGGACTTTGGGAAATCATGGTCCATTATTTGACATTAATAGTGCTTTACTTTTATATGGAACCTTTCTATGTTCTATGACCCTAATTAGCTCTCACAATACCTTGTGAGGTGTCTAAGCCCGGAACTCTATTCCAGGCCCTCCTTTATGGGATCCTACAGTGCCTAGAGGTGAAAGATCACATAGTACTGAAACACGATCTCCTGCCACCAGCCACTTTCTCCTTCCAGTCAGCCATTCGCCAACTTGATGCCCAAGCTATGTCATGAGGAGTTTGAGGAATTTGTTATTAGTAGCAAAAATAATAAAGTCTGTCCATGACTTATATTTCCACATTTTTATAAATTATTGCAAGTCAGATTTCCATTCTCATGAACTGATATTCCGATATGCTTACATGAGCAGAGGAAAAGAGATAGAAATATCACATGTGTACTAGGAGTTGTTTGTGATACGTGAGCCTTAGAGTATCTCGGTGCAATGAAGGGTAAGTGTATAATATGCAAATTGTGTTTGAGATTTTGTGGATAAGGGCTTGAGAAACCTTTACTGTGTTAGTTACTGCTGCTTACTGTAGTAAGAGGAGATATTCAACTTGGTCAACTTAATGATCCTCATTCTTTAAATGATATCCATGATAGAACCCAAGAAATCAGACTTTTCAATATTTTACACCTCTGGTTCAAGGAAAGGAAGCTTTGTTATTCATGTTACTTTCTTAGAATTAACTACTAAAACAATCTGAAATAAATCTCTAAAGAGTTCATTTATGAAAACTGTGTTATTTGTGTATCTAGCATAGGTATCTTTACACATATAATTAATATATAGTATAGTACATTATCTGTCATATTTTAATAAATGCATTGTGTATTATATGTTTATTCTCAAATATACACATTCGTGTATATACTATATATGTGCCACATATTTTTTATTCAGTATTAACAGAAAATAAATTCTTCTACATTTGTGAAATTTCAGCTTCCTTAAACACTTAACCTTTTTAGAATTTAAATATTTTGATGGACTTGACTATGAAATGTTTTACATCCTTCCCTGTCAAGAATTAGAGAGAAATTAAACTCATTGAGTTGTTTTTGGATGATTTGTGTCAATATTATCAACAGAATGTATTTGTTTTGTTCTCTTGTAAAGATCCCCTCGGGTATGGTGGCCTTAGAGATTATTTGCAACATTCTGCTTATTATCTTTTCGTGTCTCTTCTCTTATCAGGAGAACTACTCTAGTTTTTAGAAATTTTAGCCTAATATTCTCTAGCATCCTTATGTAATTTGCTTCTTATCTGCCTCGAGCTATAAAGACATAAATATTAGTCTAAAATAAGTGATATAAAAACATAAATATTATGTCTAAAATAAGAGTTAATAGGCTCTGAGTGATTAAAGTACATATGAAATATCAGAGCTTTTTTGTGTGGAATAATAACCCTGAATTGCTGATTCCAGGAGCCACTTTTCTCGGCTGTCTCTTTGGTTTCCAGGTGGGATATAAAAAATGAAGGTTGCCTAATAAGAGAAGTGTTACTCTCCATTAAAAAACAATGAGGTGCATATGAATGCTTTAAATCTTACCGGGATTAGCAGTGTTTAGTTTGGGATGACCGAAGGATAACCATGGAGTGCTTCTGGCTGTGCATATGAGAGGAGTGTTTTTATTTGTGTTTTGTCTAGGATGAACCTTTGAGCACACTACAAAAGGACAGTGCCTCTTTAACAGAGACGCTGGCTTCTGTTCCTGGGCGCTTCGCAGTGTTGTTCGTAAAGCAGCATGAAAGAGTTGATTTTCATTTTATGTTGTGCTTGTGAGGCATTAGCATGATGTTCTAACACTTGTAAATGAATACAGCTCTTGCCTAATCTGTCATTTTAATGCCTTATAGATTTTATTTCACTGGATGTTGTACCAGATTCTCAATAATAATAATCAACTGCTTTGTTGTTCTCTTGCAGAAATTAAATTTCTGCAGTGGGTGTGCAACTAATAAAAGATGTTGCTTGAGGAAACAAAAAATAAATATGATGAATCATAAAAGTTGGGTGGGGGGGGGGGAGAGGGGAAGTTGCTCCTAGATGAAAGACAATTACGGAACCAGTGGTGAATGTGTCGGATTCTCATATCGTCAACAGCTTAATAACCCTACAAAGTCTTTAGCCACACTACTTATGTCTTTGAGCGTTAACCTCATGGACTTGGTGTTTTCCACGATTTCATTTGGAAGCATTAAAATAAAAGGTGAGGTAGTAAAATAACTATTCTCTTTACTTTGCACCCTCGATAAGTTTGCTCAGGGTTGCCATTTTGCCACTCACACGTACCTTTTATCTTTTCCCCTGTCACAAGCTATCGAGAAGAGCAGCATTAAAGGCAGCTGTGTGGGACTCGGAGTATTGGCAAAGACTGTAAAGTGGAAAATAAACAGTGTGTCTATCACCAAGCTACAAGAACACAGCACTCAGAGCAGTGAAATGACAGTCAGTGGCAAGCAACTAATTGGTCACCAGCTTTGGAGGAAATATATTCTTTCAGACCTCTGTCATTTACCATGTTCTTTAGTTGAAAAAAAAATGCCAGGTTGAAGTGTTGGCTCTAACCCCCAAAAGAAAGAAAATGAAGAGTTAAGGCAGCAAGGCTGGGCAGGCCCTTTGGAGACTGAGTAATTGGAGGCATCCACCGCTAGAAAAATAGTTGGCTCCCTGCAAAATAATTAATTCACCCCCTCGCACACAGGTATTGTGTGGGTCCAACACCAGTTACGTGACGAATGTTGTATTTTCACACAGCATCTGCCTGAGAATCCAGGCTTAAGTGCATTCAGAGTGCTGACTGAGTTTTCATTAGTCTTCCCCCTTTTCCCCCCATTTTGTCCATCTAATTTATAATTACTTCTGGAAAGGCTGAAGCACTGATGAGCTACAGGAAAGCAAGAGGGAACATGTTCATCTACCAAGAGGAGGAGGGAGGTCTACACCAATAAACATTTAACTAAGGAAGAGAAAGCCAAATATGTGGTAACAGATGCTTACAGTGCCAAACCTAGAATTGTAGTGTAATATTAAATTAAAATATATTAAAGCGAACAACCTTAAAACGTAGTTGAATTTACCTAACACGTGGACCAACCCAATTTGGACACGTTGCATGGAGAAACAAAGGAATAAGAAAGCCAGTCAAGCATTTTGTTTATATGTTTAAATGTATATCCACACGGGGTGTTCCTGTTCAGTATAGCTTGGTTAAACAATGCCTTCGTGTGCATTGAGATTGTCATCGTAGGAATAACTGGTTGGATTATCTTAATCCAGAGAACTAGGTAGTCCAATAATTAAAAGATAGTTTAAAATCATTTGGGTTAATAGCTTTATAAATTTAAGTACTGTTTAAGTGCTGTTAAGTCTTGCATCTTCCAGACACTGATGAGTGTTACAGGAGCCACAAACTCTCTGGAATTGTACCTTTTTTAACACAGAGGTATGTGCATTTTGGGGGTGCTAAAGAAGATCACTGGCTTTCCTCAAGGTCTCAAATTGGCACAAAACCAGGAAGAAGCTAAAAACCACTTATTAATGTAATCTGAAGGAAAAAAAAAGACAGAAAAAGGAAAGAATGAAAAATAATAAACTTAAGGAAATCTAGGATCTAGCTGTTCATGAAAGTCAGCTCTAAGTAGGAAAGCATTGATTGAAAGCAGTTTTTAAACATTGTTTTCATAACTTGTTTATAATCCCAGCAAGAATAATTCTCGAATTTCAAATGGCATCCTTTTGCATACCTCAGTCCCATTTTTAAAACTTTAAAGATGTCTTGAGGTATTACTACCCTATTTGTTCTGTATTTTGGTTTCCTTTTGCCTTTTCCAAAGCAATAACATGGTTTGCCCAAGGATCTGTATTGAATGATACTTGTGGTGATCCTGAGAACAGGTCTCTGTGACTGCAAAGAACATAACTGACCCAGGGCCTTGGCTGGTATGTTGGCGATCCATCACCCTGTGAGTCTGTGCTTCCCATGTGGGGTGTCTAGCCTATGAGGAAGCCCAGCATTGTTACTGAAGCAGGCCATTCCTAGGAGATTCAGGATCCTCTTATGGACATATTTGGCTCAAGGACTGCATGATGACTTTTCCAAACTTCCATAGAAATAAATGCATGACAGATTAAGATTCTTCCACTCAATCTTCCTTCTCTCCTTCATCTGGGGTCACTCTTATCATGGCCTGAAGGCTCTTCCAGACTCTCCTGCCTCCCTCCCCATTTTCCTTTACAGGCATTTCCTCTAATAAATTTCTTATACATTGAATCCCATCTTGGCATCTGTTTCTTGGAGGATCTGGACTAATGTAATAATAAAATTCACATTTTTTAAAAATCATTCACTATATGCAAATTAATGTGCTACCTTGTTGCCTCATTTAATCTTCTCAGATCCCAAGAGATAAGAATTACATTTCTTTTAGAAGAGGAAAAACAGTTGCTCAGAAAGGGAAGATTACCCAATCTTACACAGCCAGTAGATCGCATTTACCATTTGAAGAAGGTTCTGTTCTATTCCAGAGCCCATGGTGTTTCTGTCACTGCATTATAGGCCCGTTGAAGCAGCAACAACTCCCTTCAAATCATATTGGTATTGGTACCGGTCACTGTGTTTGATTTTTTTCTTGAATGTGACTATGATTGGAAAATGATGGAATTGATATATAGTCGTGTATTCTTTTTGGTTTTATGTCAAGAGACTGTTACATGAAATCCCTGTCTTCACCATAGGAGGAGTTCAGAATTGATTGCTGTGTGAGGATTTGGGTCACTCATTTGAACCTACCGCCCAAAGGTGCCTTAGTAAGCGATGTTCATGCATCCATTCAGCTTTGGTAGTTAGGGTCAGCTGCTGGGAGCGAGACCCATTCAAGGAATGACGGAAGCCCTGCTTCTATACTCCTCCTACCACATGTGGCTTTCGCCATTGTCAGAGAGGTCATGGAGTCAGAACTGGGGTTGTTGCTGTTGTTGTTGTTTTTTAGGGAATGAAAAAAAATGAATATTCTCCTCTCAAGGTTCGTTCCTGTGTGATAGTGTTTGTTAGACAAAGTAGGATTTTCACAGCACAAGTCCTTAGCTTAAGAGCTCCACTCAGTCAGCAGTTATTTTATGTGCCTTTTATCCAGGCTTTCTCATTTAAAAAAAGGAAAAAGAGAAATTTATCCACTCAAAGTGAGCTTTTTTGCTAAACTTGTGTCTTTCCCTTATTTGTCATGTTAATTACATCCCAAACAACCCCCTTTCAGAAAATTCTGCAATCAAACTCTAAAGGCCCATCACACATACAGTGGCTTCTAAGTGGACCAGTTTCTCATGTAATAATGAATTTAGTATTATATTTACCTCTAAATAAATGTAGATTCTGCTCATTGGCAAGGCATTTAATCTCTTGTTCCTCAGTTTGCTTACCTTTAAGATGGAAATAATAATAGTATCTCTTTTGGAGGGGTATTATATGGAATATACTATGTGCCAGGCATCCAATCCACCTTAATGTCTGGCAAGTAAATAAACAGATCTTGCTCAACTAATTTTTTTCTTACAATTTCAGAATTCTGTCATCGATAATCATACCCAGCAGATTCTACAAAGGGAGAGACTTTTTCTGAAGGCCATTGGCTGGATAATACTTGTGGTTCAGGCAGCTTTTTTTTTTTTTTTTTTTTCAGGCAGCTTTAGAAAGCAATGTTTTGCTTCAGGGTTGAGAATCTATGGAATCTCAACTTAAAGAACATAGTGGTTGCTCAGTGAATGTCACAGAAGTGTAAAGGAAATATGGGAAAGAGGGAATGTGACATAGAATACATTTGGTCCTCTAAGGTAAGAGGAAGCTAAAGTCTCTATTAGCAAAATATTATTTGTCCAACTTATTTTCAGTGAATAGAGAACTAATTATTCAAGAGTTATTCAGGTTCCTTTGAATATTAATATTAAATATGGAGGTTCCATATTATGAAGACACTTGAGTACTAAATCAGTGGATTAGTGAGTAAAATTATTTTGTTGCAGAAGTTGGGTGTCGATGACTATTTTATCACTGTGCAGAAAATTCCCTGCTCATCCAAAGTGAGATCATACACACCTTCCAGCCTGCTCTACTTGTTTATGAACTCCAACAAGCAAAACAGTGCCAAAGGATACACACTGTTTTTCCAAAGAACTTAAATGGTGGCCGAAATTTTGGCATGATAAATGTATCCTGTGATAATGTCAAGCATGGTTTAGTTTAAGAAAGAAGAAAACGAAGAATCCTGCATAACTTAAGTAATTAAAATCATTTTTGAAGGAGGTGGGTTTATATGGTTTCTAATGGGATGGTTTCTTTTTAATCCTGGGGGAATTGAGGAATCCAGTGGGGTCCAACATTAGATTTACATGTAGTATGGAATCAGCTTACTTGAACCTTATAAAGCTTACTTGAGCCTTTTTATACAAGAGGAAAAGTAGTTGTAACTCAAGGACCACCTAAGGAAGATAGATAATAATAGAAGGAAAATTTGTGGGTTCTCTGGCCAAACTTCAAAGTAGATCATAGAAAAATCTATATACAGAGACAGAGGCAAATCTGCTTTTTTTCCTAGTCACTGCTACATTACAATTCTGCCTTATGTATAATTATGTGCGTACCCAACTTATTCTGTCCTACTGGATCAGCTCTTTACAGGCCAACTCCATTTATTCTTTAAATAAAACAGAGATTGAATCTGTTTTGTTGTGAGCACTAGTAACACAAAGAAAAAGAAAAAAGACATAATCATCAACCTCAAGAAAATCATCATCTAGTAGGACACGTATAAAGAATTCAATTTGTATCTCCTAGTGCAGCAGTCTCCAAAATGAGATGTGTATGTTGAGGCTATATACAGATCATATTTGATACCAGAGCATTAGATAATATTATAACATCGATTTATAGTTTTAAATGAGAAATTATGTTTTACTAATACTGAGCATTTGAATTTGCCTATTTTACACATACATATCATTTTACCTAATTATATGCTAAAAACAGTTGGAGAAATAAAGGTTTGAAGACAACTGTTTATAGTATATGGTACTTTATACCCACTGGATGTCAGTAAATAATTGTTGAATGAAAACATTCATATCTCAGATTAGTAAATCTTCCCATTTTCCCAGGTGCACTAAAATCCACTTCCTGCCCTTTTATCCACCTGTGCTTCCTCTTCCACATATTGTCCCAATGACCAAGTTGCCTCAACGATCTATGTAACTCATAGCTCCTTCCACTCCCACTGACCAATTCAGAGCTTCTAATCCAATATTTGAGTTGAATAGAATAGAATTGAATATTTTCCTTGAATGCATTTCTGATAATGTTTCCATGAGGTAACACACACCAAGCTTAACAGAAGATTTATTTCCATTCCCAAGTATGCACATTTTAAACCCAGTGTTGTCTGAGCACCTCAGGTCTGCCTCCATATCAGTGAGCAAATTAGGCAACCTCTATGAACCACCTAGAATAAGAAAATGTAGTCATATTAAGTTTCTGAACTTTCTCCCCCAAAACTCTTGCTCTACTTATTAATGCCACTTCAGGAAAGAAAGTTAGAGTTTTTCCTGGGGGTTTAGAATTGGGTTTCTTTGCTTCATCACTGTTGGCATTTGGGACCAGTAGTTCTTTGTTTTGGAGGCTATTCTTGCATTGCAGGATGTTTGGCGTTGTCTCTGTTCTTTACCCACTAGATGCCAGTAGCAGCCCCTTTCTTCCCCCCCCCGCCCGTATGTGACACCCATAGGTGTCTCCAGACATTGCCAAATGTTCACAGGGGAATCAATTTGCCCCAGTTGAAACCACTGGGTTAGGGTATAATAGTATGAAGCATTAAAAAAAAAAAAGTGCACTGTAGTTCGGCAAACAATGGATTAACCATGTAATTGGGTTCAAAAATGATGTGAGTATGTGAAATGTGAATAATCAAAAATGATTTATTTGAGAGGTTAGTGTCAACCCCAATCCACTGCTAATCAAAGTAATTTCAAGTTGTAACTAATAACTTAAATCTAATTCTCTCAGATCTTGTTTGACTGTGAGGGACAGAGATTTTGAGCAGTGAGATGGTAAATGGTAAGAAGGGTAACATGGAGGATATACAGACAAAATAATAAATTGTTGAGGGATGATTAATAGCATATTTTCTGCATAATCAAATGAATCAAGGCTATCAGGAAATTCTATCACTCATGACATCCATTGGGAGGTGTGCCCAGAAACAGCTAACAAAAGGTAGCATGGTATGTAGGAGAAGATGATTCTTGAAATCTCATTATTAAAAAGTGGCTCAAGGTCAGTTTCACAGCACATTAGCAGAGTGCATGTTTTCTGAATGAGCTAGCTAATTTTACTCTAAAGGCTTCCTCTAAATTCTAATTGGGGAGTCTTTAAATCTTCAAACATGAATATGTTGGAGAAGGGATTCAATTATGTGTGAGTTGAAAATAGGAGCAGATCTGCTTGACCAATATATCTCTCCTTTCCCATGAGAACTAATGGAAAAACAACCCACCTACCCCAGTGGGCTAACTGTCCATTTGCTAGATTTATATCATACGGGGAATTATTAGGAATTCAAGATATTGCAAATGTAACTTGGGTCAAAATTGTCAATTAAGAGGAAAAATTATATATAAAATTAGGATTTCAGAGACCCAGATCTTTTGGCAGATAGCTAGGTTCTGAAGCCCTTTGAAATCAGAATATAGTCCAATGACCCTCTGGGGTAATCCTTCCCATTAAATTTGCAATTCTTCAATGTTTGATACTGTCCAGGGAGCAAACGAATTAAGACTTTCTTTTGTATAATGTTTTTTTTTTTTTTCCTTCCTACCTGGCCTAAATTCTGACTCTGGCTCCTCTGTGAGCTGCAAATGGAAAGGTGCATGTCCTGTGGCAAGTGCCATCCATAATTCATGCTTCTGAAAATTAAAAATGGCTATAGTTTATTGTTTTGTCACTATGTATTACACCTACAGATTGTTTAAATGAGAAAAATTTAAAAGGGCTCCGCATGTATGCAAAAGCACGTGTAATAGAATGCACATAGTCAATAAAGTGAAGGAAAGAGGCATTGGATATTTCATGTGTAAAGTGATGTAGATTTTAAGTTATATACACTTCTTATTTGTTTACGGCATAGCAAATACACGCATAGACTTAAAACTATTTGGATATTAGCTTTTGCATAATTGGGAAGCTGCTATCACTAGTCTGTAGCACAAAGTCAAAAGGCATTTTAGGAATTGCATACAATGAATGGTGGGTCATTTGAAATAAATTTGTAGGAAGCCCATTAAATCTTTTTTCTTTCTTTACTACAAAACACCCCAAAGATCATTTCTCTAATGCATTGGTCTGTCAAATCTGTATAAACAAGTATAAATGTTAAAAAAGTAAAGAATACTAATCAAGAGACACAAGACATACACTGCTTAATAAATCTTGCCTTCAATTTATTTGTCTAGTATTACAAAGGCAGAGGAGATATCAATTAATATAGGCAAAGAGGACCCATAATTTATAATTAACTGGCAAGTGGTTTGTAACAAACAGCAGCACCGAGTCTAATAGCCGGTAGAAAAATAACTAGTGTTGATTTGTCCCTCGGCAAATTAATAGAGTGCTTATCAATGACAGGGTTACATAAAACTGCTAAATAAATAATCATCAGTGAGTTCGAGTGAAGCAGATCTTTAACAAGCTTAATCTGAACCTCTTGACATCTGTAGACTATGAAGAGATTAAATGGTAAGAAAGGGAAGATACAGTGTGCATATTGTAAGCCCGCTCAGTAACTGTACCGGATCATGTTCTTAGGTAATGAGAAATAAAGAAACATTTTTATTACAAAATTACATTGAAAAATGATTTTCATTATAATTAGAGTGAAAATTATAAAAGATATATCAAGGAAATGCTGAATTGGAATTCACCAGATGAGAACTTCACTACATTTCTTAACAATGAAAACACATAATTTTAGTCATTTTTGATATATTTTTGCTCGTTTGCTTCACTTTTATTACTCACCTTTGTACATGCCACGCGTTCCGACTCATATGTCACTGTGGCTACATCAGTGAGCTTATTTTTGGTTATTATGATTCCACTATAGGAGAAAATTAATCAAGGTCCTATATTTAAATGGACACTTCCACCCTGCCTTCCCAACCACCCCCTAGCCATTTATATGGAATTCTAAGTTTTTGTTACAGGATGTTTTATTACTCGTGGTTTGTACTGTGCACCATTTGCATTGCTATGAATTAACATATCTGTATAATACTTCAGGTATTTTCTCTAAGACAGAATTCTAAAAGATCGCCGTTATTTGTTGGTATATTAATATTATCGTACCACCTGTATTTTCTTAATGAATAAAATAAGTTGTTTATGTTAAAAATCACAGGGCCTTGGGAGCCATATCCTGAAGTGGGATGCAATCATGCCTCAAATATTAACTTTTTAAAAATACCTTAATTTTTTTAGAGCAGTTTTAAGTTCACAGCAAGATTGAAGGGAAGGTGCAGAGATTTGCCATATACAACACTGCCTTTTAAAGATATATATAGCCGAAGCCACTCACAAAAATAAGGAAATGCCCAAATGTTAAGCAGAAACATGGCTTCCAGCGGGAGAAATATCTCCTAGATGCTCTTGTGAGAGATAAAACATGAGAACCTGGGGCTGGATGGTCATGGGCTGCAGCCAATGTCACAATCCTTTGCTTCTTTGGGTAGAGCATATCCTTGCCAGCACTTCCACATTTGGGGGCTTGGGAATGCCACCTCTGTAAGGGTTCACCATTATATTAGTAAGTCATTGCTCCTCTTATGAGCTACCTGCCAAGACTCAGTTGCACACATAGTAGATCATTTACATTTTTTTTAAAGATAGATCTTAACTTTGTCATGTTAAATAACCGCTAGCACTAATGAAAGTTGCTGAATATTGAGTGTGACTATGTGTGTATATGTCTTTAGGATGCTTGGTAGTGTGCATCTGATTTCAAATGTTCAGTGTTCAGATCTTGGTCATCTGTATTATTGCTTTCCTGAATTATAGACCCATTTTCCAGCAACCTTTTGTGTATCTCACTCTTAATATTCTATGAGAACTTGATAATCACACATTGGAAACCAAATTAGCAATAATTAATGACATCATCTTTCACCAAATTGTTTAAACTTGGTGACTAGGAGACATCCTTATTTTCCTGTTCTCTCCCATGTCTTCTGTCCTCCAAACCCACCCAGAAGAATATGTGCATTCCTTTAATTACGCATCTAAAGGTACTCTTTAATATATTCCCTCCTGTCTGTTTCTATTACCGCCACCTTTATTCAGCCCTTTATCATGTCTTACCTGAGATTTTGTAATAGCTTATGTAGTAGGAAGAATAATGTACCCCCCCAAAGGTGTCCATATCCCAGTCTCCAGACTGTGTGATTATCTACATTAAATGGCAAGGGGGAATTAAGGTTGCTAATCAGGTAACCTTAAAATAGGTAGATCATCCTGGATTATAGGAATGAGTCCAGTTTAACCATGGGGGTTTTTAAAAATAGAAGAGGGAGCATAAAAGACCAGAGTGGTTTGTGAGAAGGAGGACACAGCCCACCACTGCTCCTTTGAAGGTGGAGAAGGGACCACAAGCTAAGGAGAGCAGGTAACCTCTAGAAGCTGGAAAAGACAAGGAAGTGAATTCACTCCAGAGCCTCCAGAAGGAAAGAAATCCTGCCAACCCCTTGATTTCAGCCTAATGAGACGAGACTGGTGCCAGACTTCCCAACACAAGAACTGAAAGGTAATGAATTTGTGTCGTCCTAACCCACTAAACTTGTGGTCATTTGTTGCCAACAGCAAAAGAAAACGAATACAGCTTCTTAGCAAGTTTTCCTGACTTCTTCCTTCTCCTGAATCTATTTTATCTGGCTGTGGCACTCCCGTATTAAATTCTTCAATGGTTTTCTATCTTCACCAGGATCACATGTACTGCTTTCTCATGGCACACGAGGCTTCTCCTTATCTGCTCTCAATTTCCAGCTTTTACTCCTGTATCATTTACCACTTCCTCTTTTTCCCCTTGCCCACATGTCCCAAAACTATATTCTACACTCAACACGCATTATCTTAATCGCACTTTCTGGAAAGTACTAATAACCTTTGGGCTGCTGAGTGCGTGTTTACACCAATGCCTGACAGTGGAGTGTTTGACCCTCGCTTTCTTCCTGATGTAAGAGCAAGTGTACAGTTCTTCAGAACTCAGTTCAATGTGGGTTTTCGTGGCTAGTCCACAGTCACTCTTACTTCTACCACTGCTCCTGGCTAGACTCTGTGAGCCTTGCTGTGTTCCCCTTGCCTCATTCCACGGCTCCGTACATTTTATAAGGATTAAGTCATTTCTTTCTCACAACATCCCTAAAAGAACGAGATAGCATCATATGCATGTTAAGACAGTTGAAATCAACGCACAGAGAAGTTAGGCAATGTTTGCCAAGTCATGAAGGTAGTAAGAGGTGGAGCTGAAATTTAATCCCAGGCAGTCTGACTTCAGAATCTGTGCTCTAAACACTCCTTAATAGCCAAACCATAGTCACTTTAGTGAATGAAGAGAATTAATGATTTTCTGACTTTGTGGAAATGAGAAACTTAGTTATATAAAATGCTATTTTACTGGAGGAGTTGACAGCATTGTAGGATCATAGGCCTTACTCTGTGTGGTCTTACTAACTTTGATGTATTTTGTTACTCAAGCAAAATCTTTCCAGCAAATTCCATTTGCTAATTAAAAAAAAAAATTGTATCATGTTCATGAGGAATATTGATCCATAGCTTTCTTGTAATATCTATTTTTGGTTCTGTTGTTGCGGAGATGATGGCTTCCTAAAATGAGAAGGGAAGTGATTCCTCCTTTTCAATGTTTAGATGAATTTGTGCGAAAATGGTATTATTTTCTTACATGTTTGGAAGACCTCAACAGTGAAGTCGTCTTGGAGTTTTCTTTGCAGGAAAGCTTTAAACTTAAAAATGTTACTTAAAAAAAAAAAAAAAACGCATAGGGTTCTTCAGATTATCTTTTTCTTCTTAGGTGAGTTCTGGTAGTTTGTTTCTTTAAGGAACTTTCCTGTTATGTCTAAGTTGTTGAATTTATTAACATAAAATTGATTTAATATTCCTGTATCCTTTTAATATACTGAAAGTTTTAATGGTGTTACCTCTCCCTTTCCTAAAATTGGCAATTTATGTCTTCTCTCCCTCTCTTTTACAGACTTCTTTTACAAGTTAGTCTGGCTGGAAGATTAGCAGTTTTATTTTTTTGCAAAGGATCTGCTTTTGATTTCACTGATTTTCTCTCCTATTTTTCTGTTTTCCATTTCATTGATTTCTTATCTGATATTTATTATTTCCTTTCTTTTGCTTATTTTGTTTAATTTATTCTATCTTATGTGTGTGTGGTGGTGTTTTTATTTCTCATAGTGAAAGGTGAGTTTATTAATTTAAAACCTTTCTTCTGGGGATGCCTGGTGGCTCAGCAGTTTAGTGCCTGCCTTCCGCCCAGGGCATGATCCTGGAGTCCCAGGATCGAGTCCCACATTGGGCTCCCTGCATGGAGCCTGCTTCTCCCTCTGCCTGTGTCTCTGCCTCTCTCTCTCTCTCTCTGTCGTGAATAAATAAATAAAATCTTTTATAAGTAAATAAATAAATAAAACCTTTATTCTTTACTAATACAGACATTTCTTGTTATTGATACCCTTCCCCGGTACCCAGTACTGCTTTACTGGAGTCCACAACTTAATGGTACTTTGTGTTTTCATTTTTAGTAAGTTTAAATTACTTTCTAGTTTTTCTTTTGATCTCCACTTTGATCTATGGTTTATTTAGAAATGTGTTAAAATTTTCCAAATGTAAGGAAACTTTTCAGAAATCTTTTTGTTTTGATTTCCTGTTTAATTTTCTCATGGTTAGAAAACATTTTGCAAGACTTGAATCCTTTTACATTTGTTGAGACATGCTTTATGGCCCAGAATATGGTTTATCTTGGTATGTATTTGAAGAATGTGTATTCTGATGTTTATAGGGTGGAGTGTATATACATATATATCTCAATTAGGTCAATTTGGTTGATACTATTATAGGGTCTCTATGTCCTTACTGATTTTCTGTCTGCTTGTTCTATCAATTATTGAGAAAGGGATATTGAAATCATAGATTATACTTATGTATTTGCCTGTTTCTCCAAGGAATCCTCAGTTTTTGCTTCATGTATTTTGAAGTTCTATTATTAGGTGCACGAACATTTAGGATTTTTATGTCCTCTTCACGAACTGAGTCTTTTATCATTATGATATGACATTCTTTACCCTTGCTAATATATTCTTTACCCTGGCATCTGCTTTGTTTGATATTAATATAGTCACTCCAGCTTTCTTTTAATTAGCATTAGAATGGGATATCTCTTTCCATCCTTTTACTTTTAAAGTATTTGTTTCTCTATATTTAAATTGTGTTTCTTGTAAATGACATATAGGCCACAATTTTTTTTAATTAAATTTGACAATCTGGGCCTTTTACTTGGAGTGTTCAAACCATCTTCAGTCAATGAGATCGTTGGTATGGTTAGAGTTAAGTCTGTCATCTTTCTGTTTGGTTTCTGTTTGCCTCATCTGTTCTTTGTTCACTTCTTCGTCCTCTTTTGCTCTCCTCTAGGTTAAGTATTATTTATGGTTTCATTTTTATCTCTTTTGCTGGCTTAATAGCTCTAACTCTTATGTGTGGGTGCTTTCTTCAGGATTTCTGGTACACATCTTTCAATGGATCACATTCTACATAAAGCGCTGCTATACCACTGCCTGTAGAATATATGAATCTTACAAAATTCGCAGTCCCTGCTCAGTCTTTATGCCATTGATGTCATACCTGTGAGGAAGTGTTATACATACAAGTGTTATAGGACCCACACACACCTCATGGCTATTACTTTTGTTGAGACAGTTATCTTTTAAAAAGATTTAATTAATAAGAAAACTCTGTTACGTATTTGCTCATTTGTTGCCATGTCCAGTGCCTTCCTTTTTGTAGACAATCTTTTTTTTATTTTTTTTAATCTGGTATTATCTTCCTTTTTCCCAATGGGCTGGCTTTCTTTAACATTTCTTATAATGTCAAAGTGCTAGTCCTGAAGTTTTCAGCTTTTTTACATCTGAAAAAAAATATTTATTTCACCTGTATTTTTGAAAAGTATTTTCCCTAGGTATAGAATTCTGGGTTTATGGGGCGGTTTTCCTTTCAGTACTTTAAAGACGTTGCTCTACTGGTTTCTCCTTTACTTTGTTTCTGAAGAGAAATCTGATAGAATTCTCTTCTTAAAAAAAAAAAGAATTCTCATCTTTGTTCCCCTGTATGGAATGTGGCTTTTTCTTCTGGCTGCTTTTAATATTGTCTTTTTATCATTGGTTTTGACAAGTATGGTTATGGTGTACTTTGGACTAGTTTTCTTCGTATTTCTTATACTTGGATTCATTGAAATTCTGGGATTTGTATTCTATACTTTTCATAGAAAATTTAGAAATATTTCATCCATTATTTCTTTCCTTTTTGGCCCCATCCCTCTTCTCTCCTTTAGAGGATTTCAATTACATGTATGCTAGGCAGCTTGAAGTTGGCCCTCAGCTTACTGATGCTTTTAAAATTTTTTTTTCTCTTTTATTTTGAGTGGTTTCTATTGTCATGTCTTCAAATTCACTAATCTTTTCTTCTGCAATGACTAACATGCTGTTAATCCCATCCAGATTTGTTTCGCCCATAGGAGTCTTTGGTCTTTTTACCCTTTATTTCTCTTCTTCACTCTGTGAACATACAGAATAAAGTCAGAATAACTGCTTGATGTCCTTGTCTTCTGATACTAACATCTGTGTTATTTTTGGTTAGTTTTTTTTTAGTTTATTGATTTTATTGTGCATTAAGGTAACATTTTCCTGATTCTTTGCATATCTGGTAATCTTTCACCCTGTTGAGTGCTGGTTATTTTTGTGTTCCCATAAACATTTGTACCTTTTGTTCTGGGACACAACTGAATTACCTGGAAATTTAAATTTGAAAGGTCTTACTTTTAAGGTCTTTAAATGAGTCCAGAGCAGGCTAAGGCTGGTTATTTCCCACTAGTGAGGCAAGAAGCTTCTGTGCGCTCTTCACAATGGTCTGTGAATTACAAGGTTTTCAGTGTTGGTGAGAGCAGGCCCTCTCCCAGCTCTGTCTGTTTTCTCTAATCCTTTTGGTTGCTTCTTCCCCCGTCTCAGTTTCATCACAGACCCGTGCTGGTAAATACTCTACTAAATACTCAAGAGCCTGTCTGCAGATCTCCCAGAGTCTTTCTCTGACAGCCCTCTCTTGTCTGGAACTCTCTTGGGAGCTCTTGCTGCCTGTGTCTCCCCATACCCAGCTCTATCTTCTGGACCATGGAATTTGCTCCCTCTCTCTAGGGCAGTCTGGAAACTCTGTCAAAGCTTTTGTTAATGGTAATTGTAGGGCTCATCTCATTTGTTCCCATTGCTTAGGGATCGCTGCCCATTCCTTGATTTCTAGCATCTAGAAAACCATTAGTATTATCTGCTATGTTTAGTTTTTTTCAGGCAGAGGTTAAATATGGTCACTTTTATTCCATCTTGGTCAGAAGCAATGACAGGTTAGCATTCTTGTTGGGGACAAAAATCTAGGACCCAAAGTCTGAGTTTTCGGTTTTGAACTATGAACACTGATGGGCCAGAAGCTTTCTCAACCCCAGTGACCTATGTGTGTTTGCTAGGAATGAGCAATTGGTAGTCCCTGGCAGAAATCAGGTGTGCAAGAAAAGCTGCTAAGGAGTCTGTCCTGATAATACTAACGCCCCACAAATCCCACCTACTCTCTCTAGCATTTAGGACCAAACCTGTATATAGACTATTTCTATATTATGCTCCTGTAAACAAAAGTCATGCCATAAAAATAGACATAGGTTTTTCTTAACAGACCCATGGCTTTGATCTGAGAGACAAACAGCTAAATCTGAGGCTCCAAAAATCATGTATAAAGTTTTGCGGACTTGGTGAGAAGTTTTACTGCTTACATGCAGTACTTATTTTTGTCAGTTTTTACCAACTGCAGCTCCAAAATTGTTCCTGGGCCTGACATTTCACAGGATCATTTGCCTTTTAAATGTGTCGCTCACTTTTGTATGACTGATCTTCAGGGCTTAGGACCAAACATTTTCAATAAAAGTTTCAGCAATTACAAAAGACAGCATTAAGTCCTCACACCATGTTTTGAAAGGTTTTAGGTTGTTAACATTGAAATGGATGTCATTTTTTGAAAAAGAAAAAAAAAAGAGCACTTTTTTTTTAATTCAAAATTAATATTTTCACTTCGGGGCCAAGCAGAGCCATGTCTCCCCATATTTCCAAGCATGTCGCTTTTTCAAGCTTATGTAACTCTAGGCTCACAGGCCTAGACTGTCCGGAGGAAGATCAGAATCACAGTAACAATCATCAGAGACTGTTTTCCTGGATTCCTCCTCTCTATGCTTTATGATCATATCCAGCTTCCTCCCAAAGCTGGTGCTGGGAATTTCCAGGGCACCTTATTTCATGCTTCTTACACTACTTCTCTTAGGGTAAGATGTCTTCATTTTCCTCCCCTCCACTACTGTTTCCCATGATTATGTGTCTCCTGCCACAGCGAAAGGATGACAATTCACTGGCACCTGTAAGGATAACAGCTCTCATGCCCCCTGATGAAGGCATCCACCCTTCCCATGCCTGATGTCTAAGGTACCACTGTATACACTGGAAGCACCAATGCAGGGTGGCCTCACCTCTTAAAGGCACCCCTCCTACCGGGACAGCTAATGCTAAACAATACCTGTGCCAGGATTCCCCATACCCTTTGCCAAGGGGAGTATCATTCAGGATAAAGACTATTGTTACCACTGCTGAGTAACTCAGTGAGGTTCTGAGGAGCATTCTTTGTTCTTGTCTCCCCTCCTGTTGTAGGCATCCCACCCCAGGAGTCAAAAGAAGTAACATTGGAGCTAATCCATGGAGGACAGATAGGGGAAAACAAGATTTACTTATTCACAGAACTACAAAATAAAAACCCATGTGACTGGCGCCCATGTAGGATAAAGTAACCACAAAGTGCTGGGGTTCAGTCATTCATCTTGGTAGAAGAGCCCCTCTTTTGAAGTGGTTCGCTGCCTTAGCGCAAATATCTCTGCTTTCCCAGGAGAGCCTGATTCTTCAGGTAAATAAATATACTGGGAAGAAATTTGTACCACCATTTCTTAAACATGCCTGCATGTGCCAAACTCAAATGCAACTCATATTACTCTTCAAACAGCAATTACTAAGCATCCTCTTGGAATGCTTAACTGACGGTGAATTTCCAGTAACAGTGAAATGGTGCAGCCCACAAATGGAAGGGCCACTGGATAAGTTCTTAGAGCTGTCTGTGCTTTCCCAGAGATGAGGGCTTCTGGGATGGCAGTAGAGTGTTCTCTCAGTACCAGGGGTTTTGTCAAATCTAGAAAAAGACTGTGATTGTTTTATATGCTTAAATGGTTTCCCAGAATGACTTCTAGATGAGAACAGTTGAAAGGAAGTTTGGTTATAAGGAAATCCCTTGGTGTCACATACTTTCCTCTGGCTGGTGTGATGATGGGCTTAAAACTAGGCCACAGGAAGTCTGTATGAGGTAAGGCTGTATGTAGGCAGACATAATGAGTGAGCAATAGCAGAGAGAAATTAGGGAACCATTGAATAAGTGAGAAATAGACATTGCATGGCCAAAACCATAGATACCCCCTCATCGGGCAATCAAAAATATTACCACTGAGTACATGTGGTATGCAA
Organism: Vulpes vulpes; assembly: GCF_048418805.1. Lineage (NCBI taxonomy): Eukaryota > Metazoa > Chordata > Mammalia > Carnivora > Canidae > Vulpes > Vulpes vulpes. The sequence continues at coordinate 87,796,237 of NC_132795.1, forward strand.
GGTGCAGAGCATGGCACCGAGAAGCAAAGAGATGGTAACTAACAACAGCAATGATGACCACTAACTCTCGCTGAGCTTTTTCTGTGTGCAGGGCACTGTGCCTCAAACAGTATCTTATGCAATTCTCAGAACAACTTGATGAGACACATCCTTTTATTATTCCCAGCTACAGATGAGAAAAGGTTGAGGTTGAGGCATTACTCAGGGCACACAGTAGTAGATTCAGTGGGTCCCTTTCTCTTCATAGCTGCAATATATGGCATAGCCTTGCCCTTTAGTGTACAGTCTAATGATACAGAAATTATCTATGCTTTTTAAAATAATGATTGATACAAGGCAATAAATAGTGTGCTGTGTGTGATAGGTATGAATTATACAGACTGCATGTTCTATGGTATTTCTAAAGAAGGGAGATTGCTTACAAGTTGTGGACGACCAAAGTCCTTTGGAAAGCCAAGGATTTGGGCTGGCTTGAAGAAAAAAAAAAAGGCCATGAGAAGGCAGAGATGGGGTGGAGAGGAAATAATAATTCAGATAAAGAGAAAAAGAAAATTTAAGCTAAAACTGAGGAAAGTCTGAGTTATGATTCTTCTTTCTTGTAAATGGACCCCTCCAAAAAATTAGTTATGTGTATCTCAAGCAAATCAATTGACACTAGAGAACATGTGTGTGTGCACATGTGCACATGCACTGTGGGTGTACATGCATGTATTTCAAATATTTTATCAAAGCTGGGAATAGATGTACCAATGAAGTAGATTCAGAGCCTGAACTGGACTCATATTCACTTGGGATTACATAGAAGGTTTTCATATTTTGGAGGGAAAAAAATTCCTTAAATGATAGCAAAGTAAGAGGAAATTTGATTGAACATGCTTTCTGACTTCTTTGATAAGCTTTCACATAATTGGTACAATCTCCTGTATTGGGATCAGGCCTTGGCAGCTATTGGGAGAGAGAACTGTCACTGACCACCTTTGTTGCAGCAACATGAGGCTGCTCTGAGGAGGCATTTATGACCTTCATCTCATGCTCCCCCAATCTTTGAAGGGATCCTTTGGAAATGCATTTTTAAAAGTAGCATTTGTTTATATCTAGTTTGCTAACTGGATGAGTTAGAATCTTTGGGGTTCCAATACAGTGGATAAAACTGGGATGATTAGGGTAAAGAGAGTCACTAAATACTTCTAAGAATACTGATGCTTTCATTCAAAAAGTACTTTTCATTTGAAGTAGTTATTTTTCTTATTTTCTCCAATTTGCATCTATATGTCCTTTTTCATTAATGGCACTCTTTTGAATACTACAATATTTCGTGGCACTCTTGAAGGAATTAAGTTGCATCCAAAACTATCATACAATTCATGTGGTTGGCCTTTACCACCGTGTTGCTATATGAATAGAGCTCTTTACTGTCCTGGCCATTTTGCTCTCAGGAGGCAAAATCCTTCCACATTCTAGGAAACACTCTATTTTTCTTTTTGCATTGGTTTAGTGTTGTGCATTACAGTTTCTTTCTCTCTTTCTTTTTCTCCCTTGCTCTTCCTTCCCTTCTTCTTTCCACACTTCCTCCCTCTGCCCTCCCTATACTCTCTCTCTCTTTCTTTCTTTCTTTTTCTTTCTTTCTTTCTTTCTTTCTTTCTTTCTTTCTTTCTTTCTTTCTTTCTTCTTTCTACCTTGGAACACGTTGTACTTTTCTTTTCCTGAGACTAGCTTACTGAAATTGCTCCATTGGATAGATATCACTATAACTTGATTGTAAACAAACAAACAAAAATTGTATGTTAATAAAAAATTGGTAGCTCATATGGGAATATTTCAGGGTGCCTCAGTATATGACACCACAACTAAATAACACCATCCTAATATTATTTCGGTAAAAACTTCTAATAACTAATCCTGACTCAGTTTCTCTGCAAATACTTTTCATATTTCCTGCCAGACATTCGTTTGTTTTCTTCCATATTGTATTTTTCTTTCCCTCTGTTATAAGAGATCTGGAAAAAATATGCTTATTTATTTCTAAATTATAATGTGAAAGTAGTCCTTTATCTCTAAAAACACATATTATACTTATGAACAGGTGATATCCAAATCTTAAAAAAAAAAATGTAAAAAAATTTTAATTAAAAAGATGTCAGTGCTATCCTATATCCTTTCTAGACATGGGCTGCCTTTATAGGCAACAGTATTTAGGATTTACAATCATACTGTAATTATCAGAAAATATCTGCTTTATTAATAGTTCTTTGTAATTTTGTTTTTCACCACAGGTTCAGAATTGATTTGTGAGTTAACTTTAAAATTATAGTCCAATACAGTATGTCAGTCTTGTCTTTTGGAGTTTTGGCAATGACATCTTCCGTAATAAACAATATCGACAATCACTTGCTGCCTCATGATCCCTCCAAACAAAAAAATAAGCTGGGATATTGTTTCTCAGCTCTGCCCTTTACTTGAAAGATGGCCTATCCATAGTTTCTTTAGTGCTGTAACCTCTCTAGGCCATTTACTAACATTATTATTGCCTGCTCATTTACAAGCAGTAGAGAGACCCAATGTTAGATGACCATGTGTGGTGCCCAGCGCATCCTGCCAGGACTGGAGCTTTCACCAGGCTATTGGCTGTGGAGAGTCAACCATAGAATCTAGCTCCCTCAGTTATGAGGGAAATAAGAAATTATGAGTTTTTTCTTTTTAAAATTCTAATGATCTTTTTTGAGAGCAGGTATTTATTCTAGTCAGTTTGGGCTGCTATAACACATTATCATAGATTGTGGAGCTTATAAACAAAAGAAATTTATTTCTCACAGTTCCAGAGGCTAGAAATCTGAGGTCAGGTGCCAGTATGGTCAGGTTCTGGAGAGAGTTGCGGACTACCTTCTTTATGTTGTATCCTCACAAGGCAGAAAGGGCTATGGAACTCTCTGGGGCCTTCTCTGTAGAGGTACTGATCTCATTTTTAAGGACTCCATCCTTATGACCTGATGGCCTCCCCAAAGGCCCACCTCCTAATTTAATCACATTGAATGGTAGGATATCAACATATGAATTGTGGGGGGCGGATGGTGGGGAGGAAAGACACAAATATTCAGTCCATAACAGCATATGCAAGGTGAAAAAGAGCAAGTTTCTTAAGGAGATAGAAAAAAAAATCAAGGGCTGTGGGAATTCTGAGATGGAAAAAGTTAGTAGCTGGGTGAAACCTAGTATGCCTGGACTGAAAGGGACTTCAGTGATCATCAGGATACTGGTGTGAGTCAGATGCTGGCATTTTCTCCTCCCTCTCTTTGGCCCAGTCATGGTCAGGATTCCAAATCAGAGCTCAAACTTGAAAGAAAGGAGAAAGAAAAGAAAGAGGAAAGAAAGAAAGAAAGAAAGAAAGAGAAAGAAAGAAAGAAAGAAAGAAAGAGAAAGAAAGAAAGAAAGAAAGAAAGAAAGAAAGAAAGAAAGAAAGAGAAAGAAAGAAAGAAAGAAAGACCTCACTATGCACTGGATACATAATAGTGTGTGTCTACCTCAACTCCTTTCTGTCCACTGGATGGACGGTCCACATCATACAAATCACACGGTAAGAGGAACAGCGCTCCACTGAGGAGTCGTGGAAATGACTGGCCCTTACAGAGCTAGCAAGGCACATGGATGCCTGGTCAAGATCGGAAGGTCCTGAGACTCTCCGACACTTCAGTTGGAAGGCTGAGCTTTTTTTCTAACTCTCCTAACCTACAGTGGGTTACAGAAATCCTGGCTACCTGGTAATATCTTGTGGTTCTTTTTATGCCCCCCTAAACCCATGGTTACTGACTCCACTGTGACGCCTCCATTCTAAATCTTTCTCCCCACGGCACAGAGATTTCTGTAAACTCAGCAGTAAAACCCAACCCCAGAAGTTGGCAAAGCTGCATAGTAGGCTCCTCTTACTTAGGTCTACCCCTCTCCAAATGCTGATGTGTTCTCGAAATGAGGGAGCTTTAAAACCCCTTGTTGACATCGGTTTAAGATCTCTCTGTCTGAGGTACTATCAGGGAATTCGCAGGGCATTCATCAAAATCAAGCTGATGCAAGCATGAATACTCACAAGAAAGAGCCCTTTTATGCTGAAAACTGCTGAAGGCTGGAAAAGGGGCTAATTTATTTAAATTATCCCTCTAAGTGTCAAGCCCCACACTTTCTGGAAGGGTCTGACAACTGTGGGTTAAAGAAAGTTCTCTCAAATTTATAAATAAATTAGTGACGGTGGAAAGTTAACCTGGGAAATCAGAGTAACAGAAAAGTAATCGCCATTGATGTTGATGCAGATGTAGGAAAATACAGGTTTGTGCTATTAAGCTTTTAAATGTCAGCAAATGGCAGTTTAGTAGATCATTTGCTAATAATGATTAAATTTCTCATTAAAATGTTTCCTTCATTATTCTTCAGGTAGAAATGTGTAATTCAATGATTGTTACATCAATTACACTTAAAAAGCTCATTAAAATACTGAAATATTATCTCTCGTAGTCGGAGTACTTTAAGAGTACTGTACTAATTATAAAAGAAATAAACTCTTATAATAGCACCATTTGAACTGATGCCTTATAAATTCTTAATGTAAAGCTAACATGTAAAGTTTAAATCAAATATATAGATCCAATAAAACAAAACCTTTTTAATCTTGTTTTAGCTTCCAAAGGACTCTGATTATTGTAATTAAATAATGCATGATATAATAAAGATCTAGAGTGTGTGATTATTTCATTGGCAATTGAATATTGGTGCTTTTTATTTATGCAAGCAATGTATCACAGGCAATATGCATCAAGCATTAAAATATTGATACAATTACACCTAGCTTGCCGAACCAATAAAAAAAATCTGTGACATGACTCTGCTGATGATACGAGGACAGTTTGAAATCCTTTTTAAATTTTAATAGTCTGATGTGCTGGGTTATGCTAATTTTGCTAAGAAATAATGCCTCCAAGATTCACTGTTGTGCTTTTTATTCCTGCGAGCGAACAAATCCAGCTTTGCTCAGCATGGCTAACAAGTAGAGTTTGCTTCTGTACGCATTTGACCCTTCTTTTTTTTGAGAAAGATAAAAAGAACAGTAAGGTTTGGGGTTAGTTTGTTTGTTTTTAAGGGTATTCATTCATATTATAATGACCTTTCTCTAATTTTCTCATTTACTAAGTTTCACGGTTCCTTTTAAAACATTCAAATGCTTTTTATTCTTAAGTCCTTTCTCAACAGAGCAAAGGGTTAGGGAAGTTTTCCTTGTAGCTGTTCTATTATTAAAGCCTTGGCAAGTGACTACGTGGGGCTCTGAGCCTGCCCCAGAAGTCCTCCATGAAAGCAATAGATGACAGAATTTTTCTGCCATGTGCACACCTGGGGTTCAGTGTTACATAGCTGACCCATTTTCTCACCTGTACAAATGGACCCGAAATGCCTTTGTTGTTCTGTGTGCACAGGAGTAATTTAATACATAATTGTTGACTTAAAAACACAGCAACAGAAACAGACTTTCTGCTCATTTGGCTGCTGAAATGTTTGTATGATTCTGGGGACTCTTGGCTTTTGAAATATTTTTAGACCCTTACCCTGGCTAGAGGGGGAAGATGTTTTTTATTATCCCACCTGGCAGCAGCGTTAATATGGAAGGATGCAGAAATTCATAATACAATAGCTGTGCAAGGAGCAACAACAACAACAAGAAAAAAAAATCATGTAGCTCAACTTGCGTCTTTTACAGTGGCGGCGTCTGACACCCTACAAGGGGATGGGGTTGCATGGGCGTTCCTTCTTTTGACCAGTCTCAGATCAGAGCAGGATCTGATGGAATTACCATCGTACCATTGCTGTCACCTAGACCTTCTCCTCGGTGATGGTTATCTGGGAGACCTGGTGAGAAACACCCAGTCTTGAAAGCAAAAGCTGCCTGATATCTTTGCTTCCGAAGAGGTACCAGATATAATATGGAGCTCGGAAAGAAATGGGAATTGTTGAGCCTGTAAACAGAATGCATACATTGTGGTGATTTGATTGCATTTTAAGACCTCACAGTTGTACTCTCCAGCCAGGAAGTGTGTAAGCTCCATCTTCACCTTTCCTTCCAGCAACTATAGTTCCCCTCTTAGCAATGTCAAGTGTATTTTCTCCCTCTTTTCCTATATGAATAAGTAGCAATGGCTGGTGATGATACAGCACAGTTGATCATCATGAATGTCTATAGGATGTCATATTTATGTTCTTCTGTTTAGCTTAAATCTTACTCGGGTTCTAATAGCAAACAGTCCAGTTACAATGGGCTCCCACTGCAAAGCATCTGCTCAATTCAGATAAATAAGACCAATGCGTTTGAAGGGCAAAGTTTCAATACAAGTGGCCTGCCATTTCATTTGGCGATGCAATTCTTATGCAGCATAAATAACAAAGGGGAAAGGGATCATTTGCTAATTGATTAATTATCTTGTAAATGAATTACAGACCTGTGGAGTGCTAGCTAGGTGTGTGCAGGAGACCTGGCTGTTTTCTTTTCTCCTTTGAGTTTAGGAGTTACAAGTGATGACGAGGCTCTGTACACACAAAGCTGGCATCTGTTACACCAGGCTGGAGGCCGCGTGCCATGATGTGCTTGTTTTTTTTTTTTTTTTTTTTTTTTTTTTTTTAGCACGTGAAAACCGTTCGCTGTGGAATGCAGGTATCTGTGTGTGCACGTCGGTGTGCCTCAGCATACAGAGAGGAATGAAAATTGAATTTCAAGTCAAAGCGCTCCAGTGAGTTAACAGTTGAGTTGGGATGGCCGACTGTTCTTTTTTGCCTTTATTTTTGCGTTCTATAAATGGCAGAGTTGTTCTGAATAACAATCTTTTGTGGACTAAAAGCACCAAGGATTAAAGATCAGGGAAAAAAGTGTTCGTGAAGTGCAAAAGCTGGGGGTTGCAGTGCCTTGATAACCACAGAAGAGCCGATAATTAACATTCCTGCTTCCTAGGCAAAAGGGCAATTGGTCTTCCAAAGGCGTAGCCCACTGCTCTGTTTCTCTCTCTCTATGAAAGTAGCTGATTTAGTCAGAAAGGTGACAGTTAAGGCTCTTTGCTGGCGGTATTTTTGCATCTTCCCAGTGCCTCGTTTCCCCGACTTTACCACAGAGGCTGTCCATCACGGTTGTTATGTATGCAGGCTGAGTGAGCCCGCAGGGGATCCTAGTTATTTACACTCTTTTTCAAGCTTCGAAGCTGTTATAATCATTCGCTGTCAACTTTGTGCTGACACTGAATTTTACTTTGTGTTTTTTATGCTCGGTTTGGGTCTAAAATACTGGCATCCATACCCTACACTGTAATTCCATGGGTGACTGAGCTGACCAGCCGTATCCTGTATTACTAACAGAGCCCCGGAATCCTGCTCCATATGGAAATTTCAGAATTTGTTGATTGTGGACAATAAGCAGAGTCCTCCAGCTTTGTGCTTTTATCCTGGTGGTGGCCCTCAAGAATAAGCCGAGCACCCTGTTTCATCTCAGTGCATTTGCTTCCTTAAGAACATGTAAGTATCAGCTTCATTTGCCCCTGAGTTGTGAAGTTGGAACAGGCAAACTTTGCCTCTGCAAAACCCAGTGTGATTTTTTTTTTCCAGGCAGCACTCTTCCCTCCAGACCCCTGTTAAAAGGAAAATGTTTGCCATCTCCCCTTGTGGTTGCCCCCTGCTCATTCCTTGCTGCCTTGAGTGGGTCAAAATACATGCTGGAAATGCATTCATGATTCAGATCAAAATAGAAGTGTTGTTCTAGGTGCCATGAATGACAAGGGACAGATTATAAAGACCCCGGGTAAGGCCACCAGAGGGATGTGAGTGATATGCTTTTAGACTTCATCAAGGGGCATTTGCATGCTCAGCCCTCAACGCCCTGCGTCCTAATCATGCGGGGGAATAAACACCTTCCTTTCACTTGTGAACAACATTCTTTCCATTAAGCCCAGGGCCTGAAACCTTTAATGACAGGGCAGGGAATGATTTCTCCATGCTTAAAAATGTACCATGTTTCTATGCACCATCCCCATCCCCGGTATGGAAATTTCATGTACGTCGGGGCCCAAAGGGAGTGATCCACAAAATGATATGACCCTATTCTTAACTGGACTTGAAATAAAGCTGGTCAAGGAGCTTGTGTGCTCGGCCAGTGTAATAAAGTAGACAAATAATTACCGAGCAAATCAAACACACTTACACCTCAGATGATTTTGAAATATTATCTATAATCGGGCACTTCTGTGCTAGGAGGAAAGGTTAATAAAGTAATTTAAAAAAGATTGTGTGGAGTATTATAGAATCAGAAGAGGACTGGCGATCATAATTGTTAATCTCCTAAAACACCAGTTCTGCATTGCACAAAGCAGATATTTTAGTACATATTCTTATTGTGTATTCCACTTATTACTGTATTAGCTTGCTTAATTATCCTTTATAAAAATCTTACTTTGGATTTTTTTTTTTTGGTATTAAAAAAGTTGATACGATTCTTCCAGCAGACCAGCAATGCATGTGTCAGTCTTGATGTGTAGATGTGTAGGGACGAGAAATGTCTTTGAAAATTAGTTGTCTTTACGTATGTCACATAGGAGAGCAATACTGGAGTAGGCACATGGTATTTATATATTAGCAGCCCTTTCCTTCCTGCTGGCATTGCTATTGAGATAGGGAATGTCACAACTTTTACAGTTGGAATCGTTGGAATAAAGGAAGGTAATTCTAACCCAGTTGCTGGTAGCTTAACACTCTTGAGCTAGAGCTAACTAAGGTGTATGGTTGTGGGATTTATCTGCAGGAGGATCCGTTTACATAAAGAAAAAAAATCTTATGTATTTATTAAAAGTCTTGTTTAAAAAAAGAAAATTTTAGTCATTCTTTCATCCACTGAAGACTTAATTTGGTATAGAAGGAAAAATGGGGGGGGGGGGAGACACAAGAAGGTACAAGTCCCACCACCACCACTAACTAATTGTACTCCATGGCAGATTGGTTTCTGTAAAATAGAAATGACAAAAAGATCTGTCTCATAGGACTTTTGGGGGATATATGAAAGAACTATGGAAGCTTCAAGAGCACCTGCTAAAATGTTATTTATTATACTTCTTTCACCAAATTTTCTCATCATAGTCATATTATAATATTTCTCACTTCTAAGTATTTAAAATATTTAATGTATAACAACTATTTTTCACTTTAAAGTAAGCCCACACTGGTTACAAATATGTTTTTGCTCTTTTCCTGTGCAAATAATTTGCACTTTAAATTATTGCCTTCTGTTGGCCCTGCTGCCTCTTCTGGTAACCTTATACTTTTCTCCCTGCACTTGCAGCGTCTCAAACAGGTGTTGTGCCACTCCTGTGCTTTCACATCCAGTTTATCATGAACCTCCGTGTACTCACGCTTCTGTGCCTGCCACACCACTGAAAGCGATCCGTGTCGGTCCACAGTGGCCACTGATCCTTTGACTGTCTGCGGTGGGCAACCCTTGGCCTCTGTGACACAGCGAGCTCCCGGTCAGCCGCCCACTCCCGCTTTGTGTTCCCCTTCCTTCTTCTCCTTGCCGGAGAGGATGCTCCACAGGCTCAGCCTGAGCCCCTGGCTCTCCTCTCTTCCCCCCTGGCGCCTTCAGAGGCTCTGTCCATTCCCGCAGCTTCAAAGATAGCCTCGCTGCTACTTACGCCGCCCACATCTCCCTTTCAAGCCTCAAACCCCAATCCCTCATAAGAACATAAACAAACACAATTCTGGCTGCAGCTGTGCAGAGCTCTCAACTAGCAGGAGTTACTGTAGCTGTCAGAGTGACCAGATTTGAGGAAGCTTTATTTTAGAGGCAGGTGAATTAGGGTCTTAATTCCTGCAGACTGAAGCAATTGTGAAGTTGTTCATTTTATGTGATTTTGGTGTAGAATCAAGCAGACTTGGTGAAACGTTGGGGCCTTGTGCTAGAACCTCCTACTAAACATTGTTTCTCATTAACGGCGGGGGTTCAGAAGGAGACTTGGGCTCCCATCTACCACTTGCCGGCACGGTTTGAGGGCTTTGGAGGTATGGCTAGGTAAGGGATACCCTGACAGCACTAAAGACTTTCAGGATGACTGAGCTGACGTGTCTATTAGTTGCTTTGTGGATTAAGATTTTCCTTTTCTCTGGCAGCAAATACAGCTCTTAGAACTCTTGGCAGTAATGTTGGCAGGACTCCAGTAAGCCAGCCTTTTTTGAGGACTTTGACCCAGGCCAACATGGTCTATGCTTTCAATTAAAAAAAAAAAAATCTGAAAGTGAAAAAAAAATGGAGAAGAAAAATCACAACACGTTGTGACTCTCAGGTGGCATCACACCCACGAAACTTTGTGGCAACGTTACACCTGTCTCCTGAGAGATGAGAACCTTGTCTAGTGCTGTCTTTCATCACTGCAAAAAAAGTTCAAGTCAGGACCACAGATGTCTAATATGTGTCATTGAAAGCATGGCTTTTCTCTGAACTTGGCAGCTGAAATGAGTTGACTCCAACCTTCTTCTGGGATCAATACCAAGTCCCTATGGAGAGCCGAATGGCTTTCTCGAGGAAAACTCATGGACCCAGGGTAGGATTAGGGGGTGGCAGGTGTCGGGGGAGGATGGGAGGATCATGTTTGTGAAGGGAAATCAAGGGAACAGGAAGATCTGTCTTCTCTGCTCATTTTTGGGAACTCAGCTACCACTACTTCACATGCCCTACCGTGGTAATCAGTACTTCTGGATCTAATGCTGCTGCTCTGTCTGGCTGCAACATTAGGACATGAAGCTTCCAGTGGAATTTGCTAGACGAGCAGCTAGTTGGTCAGAATAGAAAACTAACAGACATTATTTTTTTTTCAGTAGTATTTTCTTTTGACCGTGTTTCCAAACAAAAGCTTCTAAATTCAGCATAGTTCTATCTGCATGACTGAGTTCTAGCTACGTAGGTAGCACATGATTTCCAATATGTAAATTTTAGCCATATGTAATGCTGGCCGACAGCTGATTGGTGGGATTGAGTTTGTTGGTATCAGCTCTGCTTCCTTGATCCCTTCTTCCGTCTCCTGCCTTCCACCACTCCTTCCTTCCCGCCTTTTCTGCTTCCCTTTCTTCTATCTTCCTTCTTTCCTTCTAGCCTTCCTTCCTTTCTTGGATATGATATGGATTTCTTATATTTATTGTCATTGACCTAAAACGATTTGTTGTGTTTCCTTGCTTATAACACAGACATTAGCCATTGCATTGTACATTTTTCTCATCTTTGTATTTCTACACAAGGTTAGAGTTTTTCTGCAACCTCTGGAGATGTAAAGATACAGAGTAAAAAAAAACAATAACTGGTATGTCTTTATATAAGTAAGGTCAGAGCACATCATCATATGACTTTTTTTTTTTAAAACAAGGTAAAGGAATTTCATACTATGAGTACCAGAGATCCAATACACAGAACAGGTTAGAGAAGTAATATAGTCATAGTAATTACTTTCATCTGGCAAAATATTTCAGTCAGCAATGACTAGCAATAAAATAAAATGATCACCTTTAGTGTATCTATTACAAAAACAATTGCCTAAAATAAGAGTGGTTTAAAATACCTAGTGGAATATAAAGCATCCATACAGGAGACTTTCCCTCTCCCCCCACCTTCCTTCTCTGTCACACACACGTTCCTCACAGTCCACAGACTATGTTAACAGCCATTTACCTGAAATATATGGCTGTTGTTTTTTTTTATTTCCAAGAAAAAAATTCTTCCAATTAAGGATTTATAAATAAATACTGCACTATTATAACTACTGTCCTTTTAAAAAGGAGTTTTCTTTTAGCTTTCAAGGTTTATAGAAATCACTTATCTGCTCCTTAAAAGATTCCTATTCTTTTTTTCTTCTCTTTTTTTATAAATATAGTGAATGTGAAACATCATTAATCCAGTCGTAATATCATCTGATAGTAGCTAATCCCTTCTTAGGCACAGCTTTTCTCGGGCCTTTGGAATATAGAAATGTGCTTTTACTGTCAGGCATTTTATTTAAGCATCAATCTATTCTTAATGCTTAATTGTCTTTTGTGAAAGACCACCAGCAAAATGAACAGTGTCTTCAAAGTTCCTTCCCTGGGAGTCCTGTGACATTCTCCAGCCCGCTGTTTTGTATGCTAAGGTCATGGATCAAGGGCAGCTCCGTGCCTGTGGTTTGGACTTGGCTGTGGGCTCCGGCAGGATGATGCAACCCGCACTGATCCTAATCGGTCAGAAGAAGTCTATTAAGTTTGAGCCCTTAAGCTGTCTCAGCCAAATCAGGGATACCAAAGTTACATTTGTTTTTGTGATGACCATTCATTTTGGTCAAATGAAGAAATTGCTCGCGTGTATTTTGTGGCTTCAGGGGCAAAATCTGTGAATGTCACGTATCTTTTAGCCTCTCTGCTTTCTCAGAGATATTATTGAGAAGACGCTTATGAAAAAAAAATCATTTTTATTGCAGCTGTTTATAAGTCACCTTGATCATAAAGGAAAAGAGGCAAGAGAAAGGTAATCAGAAGCTCGATTTCTTTCTCTTGCTGAATCGCAGTGTCGCAAAGGCCTGTGAGGTCCCAGGGACGAAGTGCGTGTGGCCAGGGCTGGGGCTGCCCGTGACACTCAGTTAACTGCCAGGAGTGGGCTCAAGACTTTCATCTGGAAACTCTTCATGCCTTTTCAAACACCGCGGTCTCGCTGAATCAGAAAATATCTGTATGTTCTCTCCTGGATCAAGATTATAGCTATGTACTTGTTTTTTTTTTTTTCACCTGTGAAAGCTTTTTGGTTTGAGAATGAAGCTGCTGGGCCATAGCATCCTGACCTATAGCAGCCAAAAAGGAAGAATTGATTTTCCTTCCCATTTCCTTCCATAAGATTGTTGAGTTTTTAGTTAGCCAGTGAAGGTGTTTCCCTGTGATACAAATGTCCATCTGAACTCACTTGCTAGTAAAACAAATGGAAAACAGAAGGAGTGCGTCTGGTGCACTCATTGTCTCATGGTAGCAGGACAGTAGACTAATGTGCTTGGCAGAGAAGAACTTAGGTGTTTCATTTCGACAGATGGAATAACTGAGGCTTGAAAGAGTAAATGTCCTGTCCAGACAACCGATAGCAGAGAATCTATTTTAACGCTCACAATAATGTCATTTATTTATTTGTTTTTTTACCACTGATATCCAGCGAAAACCATCACCTTCTCTATAGGAAGGACATTTTTCTTAATGTTCATTATTCACATAATAAGAGGATATATACAATAGTAGTTATTTTGTGGCTGTAAAGTCAGGCTGACTTGGATTAGAGAATGGCTTGGACTCCTGTAGAAGTTCTGCAACTTTTCTGAGCCTCAGTTTACTAACTTGTAAAGTGCTCAAGGTAATTATTCGTACTTTAGAAGTCTGTTGTAAAAATGCATGCAAAGTGGTTCCCACCAGATGCAGAATGTTATAATTGCCCTATACATGATGATTAACTTTGTAGTTTACTGACAACCTCCCCAACATCAAGGGAAAGAAAATTCTACAGTTCCACTAAGGAAAAGAAAGCATGTGTGAGTATGATATAGAAAATAATACATTTTCTAAGATTGCATTGTGAGAACTGAAAAAGTATAAAAATTATGGTATTTCAAATTGGCATACTATTATGTTACAGTACTGCTAGCAGGTAGATGTAAAAATAAAGTACAGATGTATCTCTTTTTAGTAAAATCTGATATATGGAAATCTAGATTTAGAGCAAGATTGGTTATAGGGTCATTATTTGCTTTACAAAGCTATTTGGCATAAGGCTCCTTTATAAAGGAGTTTCCCTCATATCTTTAATGTAATATTTCATTTACTGCAAAAAATCACGCAACTTTGTAAGAACTCATTTCATGCATAAATTGAAGCACATCTGTTGAATGTATAGAGGAAAAATTGAAGTAGAAAAAAAGAGAACATTAAAAGTTAGAGATAAGTCAGAGAAGAACACATATGAAAAATAAAGTTGCAAGGGAACATGATGTACTGAAACTTCCTATTTTGTAATTAAGACTTGTTAGTAATACACATTCATAAAGTTCTTATTCTATGTCTGTGTGTGTGTGTGTGTGTGAGAGAGAGAGAGAGAGAGAGAGAGAGAGAGAGTGGGAGCCTGCTATCACCTCTCTATTTGGCTTTCTGTTTTGCTGTGACCTGACTCCTCCCAAGTTCAGCCTTAATGCACTTGCATCCTCTGAAACCCCCTTGATGGCGCATGTCATTCTTTCTGTCTAAAATTCTGTCCTCCACAGAATGGCAACCTCTATGGCTAAGATCTGTATCTTACCCAGGCTAGGCTTTCCCTTCTCTGGAAGGTTTTCTGGATGGCATTTTATCTCCAGAACACTCGAGGAACCCATCCTTTGCTGGGCATTGGCCTACGCTCTTGACTTAGATGGTTATGTTGTGGAGTATAACAGAGCACAGGCTTTTGGAATCCAGTGGACCTGACTTTGAATTCTGACTCTGTATCTGACTTGTTAACTGATCTCTCTGGGTTTGGGCCTTGTTCATCAGTACTCCTGGGAAAATGAAAGCTACCTCGTATTATTTCTGAGGGGATTTGATGAAAGGTAAAGCCCTTACCACAGTGCCAAAAAAAAAAAAAAGTTGGGAAACAACAAATGTGCACATCCTTTTTTCTGTATTACACTGCAGTGTAACTGCTGACTTTCTCCTGTTTCCCCATTAAACTATGAGCTACTTAAAGGAAAGTATTGGATCTTACCCAGCTCATGTTGCCAGAGCCCATCTGATTCATACAAAGTGGGCACCAAATGCATATTTGTGGAATCTAATTGAGACAAACACAACAGCATATATTTTCATGGAATATGGCAAGTCCTGGAGAAAAGCTATGTGCAAAGAGAAGAGAAAGAACAAAGGGGTAAAATGAAGTCCAAAGGGCACATATCACTAGAGAACTCTCCTGGTTGCCCCCAATTAATTAGCAAGTATTCTTTGGGAACATTTGTTCAACCAGTTTTGAGTCACTCTAATTACACTGACTTTTTTTTTTTCAGTCTACTAATATGCTATGTGGTAATGTGTTAAATGTCTTGATGTAACTGAGAGTTGTTTCCCTAAACTATTTGGTTAATCATTCTATAAAACATAAAGGAAACCCCAAAAATATTAGGAAAAGGAAGAAAAGGCAGCGAGGTTGATAAGGAGGAAGGAGGAAGGTGGGGAGAGAGCGATTCATGTGATCTGGAGTGAATCTCTGCTAATTTAAGGTTATTGCTACTTCTTTCTCTAAGTATAAACAACTCATGCCTGTGACAATCTGTTCTAGAATTTTGCTAGAGATATGTTCTGGACATTTTTTCTGGTTTTGCAAATTAAGTTTTTACTTCTTTAGGCTACTCATATCCCTGGTCATCCATGATTATACCATGATTTAAAAAAATAAAAAATAAAAATAAAAATAAAATAAAATAAAAAATATCAGTGGTAGGGTTTTCACAATCACATCTGGACCCCTTTTTAGATTCTTTCAGTAACCTGAGAGATAATTTGTCTGGCCTGAAGCCTTGAACTCATTTGAAGCAACCAGCTTATATTTTAGTGTGTCTTGACTTATCTTGGGCCCCAGTTCACTCTTAACTCTGTTTGCTCTGCCCTCTCCAGTTTGAAGATCATTCTTCGTGATAGAGACCACAAAATCAAATAGGAGTTGAATAGTTCCGTTTTCCCTGTGACATCTGTTAACATTTTGCTGTGTGCCCCAATCAATGTACCTATCCCTTTGTTCTTCTTTACAAACAGAGCTTAAAATAGCTTTCTGTTGTCCTTGGCAGTTTTTCAACCTATAGCCAAGCGTTAGCCCTCCTGACAACATTCTTAAGGCACTTTTTATATTGGCTCCTCATCATGTTTTCAACCTTCCATTTTGGGTCTGTGTCCCTTTATATTCTGCATTCAATAGCTTTAGAAAAGGAAAAACAATGCTCTTTTCATGTTATATTATCTTGGGATAATCTTTGGAATAGTATGTGATTATTTTGTCAGAATTTTAAACATAGGTTTATTTTCCCTTTAAAATGATGTAGCCATAGGATCATATCTACGTTTTCTCTATTTTGATGCCTGCTTTCCTAAATTCTAAGATAAATACCCACGTCCAGAAATATTTTTCTGTGACTATGATTCTAAGATGACATGTTACCTCTCCTCAAGTTTCTCATCACTTCTAGCTCGTCAACCGAAACTTCCTCTTTGGTCAAAATAAATTCAAACTAAAAATTCTCCAAACCGATCTCTCATCTTTCTCAGGGATGCAACTGGCAGAAGGCAAACCAAGAACTTACCAAAAGATCTTCATTTAGAAGAATTTTCTGGCAACTCTGTGGGAGAAAAGTTTCCCGTCATTAATTTCACTTACCTCTGTATTAGTTTTGTAATCTGTGTTAGGAAAATATGGGACAGATCGTCAATCCACTTCTGTTTTTTTTTTTTTTTTTAAGATTTTATTTAATTATTCATGAGACACACACACACACACACACAGAGAGAGAGAGAGAGAGAGAGAGAGAGAGAGGCAGAGGCATAGGCAGAGAGAGAAGCAGGCTCCTTGAGGGGAGCCCAGTGTGGGACTTGATCCCAGGACTCCGGGATCACGCCCTGAACCAAAGGCAGATGCTCAACCACTGAGCCACCCAGGATTCCCATCAATCCACTTCTGAAATGGTATGATTTTGAGTTTCCCCATCTTTTAACCTCACTGAAGTGTATTCTATCATAATTCCTCATTGGGGAACTATGTCCATCCTTCCTTGATACAAAGTACTAAAGCCACATCCATGTTACAGACTCTTTTGGGGACCAGTTATGCCCATTCAAAATGTGGCTCCTAGAGGAGTGCCAGTCTGTGAGCAGTTTATTATTGGTTTGCAAAAAGATAAGTACATAATGGGAAGTAATTCTGTTGTACAGAAGTACAGAAATGGAAATGGAAAGTAATTCTGTTGAGACTCTTAAAGTAATTTAACAAAAATAATTTTATGTATGTTGAATCTAATAAAAATCGAGGCTTGAATTTTGTGTACCTTTTTAGAAGTTTTCTTTTTCTAGTAATTCACTTTTATTGCATTGTACAATCATTGATTTGGAGCAGATTGGAAAGAAGAAAACTGGTGAAGGCGCTTGAATGATCTGCGAGGCACTCCTAGGCAGGAGCCCCACATCTCGCAAAGACTTGATGCAGGTCTAGGGTCATATCTAGCTTTTTGTATTAAAGCTACACATTCAGTGTATTATTTTTAGTCTTTTGTTTTATATGAACACAAGAATACATAACATCTACCCACTTTTGCTGTTTTCTTCTGAAAAATCCTGATCCACTCATGTACAGTTTAATGTCTCTAAATCACATCTCTTGATACAGCTCAATACAAAGTTTTTAAAGCCTTATTTAGGTTTGGCCCTGTTGGATTCAAATTTAGTGCAATTTGCTTGGCTGTGATACTGTGTTGCTCCAGTCTTCAAAGGATTACTTCTTCTTGTGCAGAAGACCCTCTTTTTACCATCAGGAGGTTTAGGAAAAAATAAATCCTCTTTTGGACCACCTAGTAATTTCCCCAAACCCCTTGAGGTTCTCAACTCAAATTGGAGACAGATGCTTCTGCCACCTGTATGCCCATGTCCTCCAGCATCTTGCTTATATCTTCATGGCCACAGATGAACAGTGACCATATCTCCTAGAGACAGCGCTGATTATCACATATAGTCACAGGGCAGAGTGGGATCTTTATGCACGTTTTGCATTTACATCCCAGGAAAAGAGTTCATGTCGTATGAGGTCTAAACATGATCCCTTGAACTCTTTTGTAGAGAGCTAACTACTCTCTCCCCTCCACCTCTGCCCTTTGGAGAAGTTGATAAAACTCTTCCAATGTGACTGTCCCGAGAATTCACCTTGTTCTCTGTGTGTTGGGAGGGAGGTTGTCACCGCACGTAGGGGAACTCATTATCCAGGGAAGTAGCTCCATATGTAGTATGAAACCGCACCAGTCCAAACTTTCTTCTTTTTACCCTCTTCACCATTCAGATTTTCCTAGCTCCTCATAAATATTTTGTCTTCTTTCTTGTTGGGTTCTATTTAATTTAAAAGTTATTTCTAGAACCTTTATCTTCTTTAATAAGCTGGAACCATAGAAACACACTCATCACGACAGAAGTCCATGCCACCTTGCAGAATGCATTTTATGGATAGCCTGGGCAAGAGGCAAAACAGAAATAGCCAGCAGGATCTCGTGTGGTCCTAACTCCCAGGCATCAACACACACTGCTGCCTGTCACAGGTCCCTTTATAAACCGTCTACTTACTGTTCCTCATTACACTGAGGCTTCTGTTACAGGGTTATGTGTGGTGGTGGTAGAAGGGGGGTACCAACTAATGCTGCCACCAACCAGTGTGCTGCATGGGTTGGGAATGCCTGTTGCATAGAACACTCAATCACTGAGCTTTCTTGTTCAAACCCAAAGCAGAAGCACCCACTTGGAAATGTGAGTTCTTCACAGCTTCTTCCTCGTCTTTGCTCCTCATTCCTTCCAACGTCTAGCCTTTGGAATGTGACGAGCATGCTGGGAGGATAAATGAGAGGTAGTTGGTCTTGAGAGTCATGAAAACTGGATTTGTACAGCTCTGATTATGGAGTCTGAGTCAGTATGAAGCCACAGACATTTGGGTCCTGGCCTGGGTCTAGGGTTCTTTGCCTGTAGAGGTCGGACAACTCCAGCTCTGAACAAGAAAAGGAAAATCATGCTCTTCTCCACATCTTCCCCTAGAAATTCATCTTATTTCATCCTCACTTTGTGCCTTGTGCTTTTCTCTTTCCTGGAACCAAAGGACAGGCCACGGCCATTTGCATTTCAACTTAGCTACATGATGACAAATTTGTTTCCTATGGGCTAGGCTTGGAACCAAACTGTTATTTAAGTATTGTTTCTATGGAAAAATTAATTACAAATTCTAAAGCTATTTACCAATTAACTTTGGGAGTTAAACACATTTATCACTCGAGGCAGACTCTATGAGGTCCACTTAAGTAAGTACATACAAAAGTATACGTGTGTACTAGAATGCTGTATTTCAAGCTGGTTGTTAGATCTAGTATAAAACATATTTGTATTATGTTGTCAAAGCAAAAAAAAATAAGAAAGCTTGACTTGATCAAAACAGAATCTATAATATTCTAAAAGTTTTTTCAAAGCTAAAAAATGTATCTTTATGTAGATCTTGAGCCTTGATTTAGACCTCTATATTTAAGAATGAAATTTTAGGAGAAGTGTGATTTATAGTAGATGTATGCTTTCAAGCAATCACTTATTTGAAACAATATACTTCTCTTTCCCAAATATTTTGCTTTAGCTTTAACATTTAGTTAAAAAAATTAATCGCAATAGAAAATTAAAAATGCCATATCTGCAATTTCCGAAGTAGGGATAGGGCAAAAAAAACAAGTTCATAATGCAATAAAAATACTATTTGAAAAAATTTATGATGTCCCTTTAAAAGGCTATAAATGTTTTAGCTCTCATTTGACTCTTTTTAATAAAATCCCCCACCTAGTGCGTGTGCGTGCGTGTGTGTGTGTGTGTGTGTGTGTATGTGTTTGGATATGTATTTTCCAACAGAATTAATAAGGTCAAAGTGACAAAGCAAGGCTCATGCTTGTTCCGTAGAATTGTTTCTGGAACAAAGCAAAGAAATAATTATACTTTATTACAACTAGTAAAATTTAACTCGATTATCTGAAGACTGTAGTAACTCCTATGACTTCAAGTGCAGTTTTTCCCTCACTCCAGTAATTAGAGGGATATTAATATCAGTTTTGTTTTAATACTTGAGAGTCAGAAGTGATGACGTTCCATCACTCTGCCCACAATTTAACACAAGCCAAAATGATGGTAAAAGAGACCTTACAGTATACAGTTGTCAAAATGTACCTGGAAGCTCTCAGAGGACTATTAGAACAATTGACGACAGGTGAAATAAAAGAAGTCTCAGACTTCTGAGTTCGGGAGGATTCAGCAGAATTTCCTATAGTGTCACTTGGGTGTTTAAAACTCTAACATATTACGGGAGTGCTTCCTGCAATTAGAATAGCAACTACAGGTGGAACAGATTCAAAACTGCTTACCAAGTTGTTTGTATCTATTTCCCATGGGTCTCCTGAGGCCACAGAGACAAGGAAATGGCCTGAGTTTTCTTTTGAAAACTAATGCACATTAGCAGTGGCACCTTATTAGGCGCCCCATGTCACTCCCTTAAAATCACAGACATGTCGCCCAATTAAAATCGTCCTTTGTGGAAACCAAAGTAGCCTGGGCCCGGTGCTCCAAGGCACGTGTGCTGTGCTCAGAGGGGCCGAAGGCCTGCTTACGCTGAACCGCAAGATGCCTGCTTTGACCCCCTGAGAAGAAACACGTCTTTTGCATATATGCTCTGCAGCTACCAGTGCTCTGCCAAGGAGAATTGCTATTTTAAACGGAGACTCTTTCTGTATCAGCAGGAAGAATTTATGCCCAGCCAGCGAGGAGGTAGAGAGCAGCTTTTGTTGTCCGTCACATTTTAGTGCAGAGAAGTGCTCTGCCCTAAAGGTGCCAGGTAAAGAGAATTGCCAAGTAAAGAAAATTTATTGAATGTGTTTCCAAAGGGGAAGAATAATCTGACATTTTTTTTAAAAGAATCTCAGAAAAATACCTTGCCTTGGTTGTTTTTTTTTTTTAACTTTCCTCAGTTCTAATACAGAGAAATGCAAACGTAAAAAATACCTGCTCTGTCTTAGAGTGCTTTTATATAATTTTTTCTACTTGATCATGTTTTCATTTATAACTATTTTATATGCTCCCCTCTATTCGCAGGTCTGCCTGCCTCACACGTCTAGATGGCTGAATTATTAATGCTTCCCCTCTCTAGGGCTCTCCCTCCCCAGGACCCGGGTTATTTAGGGTCCACCTCATATCTCCCCTACCACCACTCACCTGGGGGAGCAGAGTCCCCACCTCGTAGACTTCAGCCCCTAGGAGTGGACCCAAACGATCAAACTTTCTTTCGAAAGCCAGGAGCAGTGGGACACTCTCTGCAGGCTGCGGGGGTGCCCCGCCTTTGGATAGCAAGTGCCATCCTTTCGACTTTTCACACCTTCCATCCCTCCTTCCTGTGTGGCCCCCTCTCGTGTCCTACTACCTCCGCCTCTACCACCGTTGTCGTTGTCCCCAGACCCTGCTGGTTTGCTGACAAAGACGTTCCTGGGAGTAACATCAAAGTCTGAACATTTTTGCCTCCTCCAGGATTGGAGAAAACAGGCTACCCCAAAGAAAGCAAAAAATTTAAAATAAGTAAATAGATAAATGAACGAATGCATGAATGCATGGATGCATGAATGAATAAATAGATAGATAGATAAATAAATAGATAGATAGATAAATAAATAAATAGATAGATAAATAAATAAATAAATAAATAAATAAACAAATAAACAAATGGACGAATCCAAAGAAAATAAAGGCACTCAATTGCAGATGGTATTCCCTGTCGTGGTCTCTAATGCTGCTGGGCCACTTCTCCCTCTCTCCCTCTCTCTCTCCCCCTACCTCTCTCTCTCTCCACCCCCCCCCCCCCCCCCCCCAAGCAACCTCAGCTCCAAGGCTCGGTTCCAACCTGGTCGGCGACAAAGTGCAAGGTTCCACCTCTGAGCAGGTAAACTCCGCTGGCTGGGGAAGGGCTGCTCCGCGGTCGGGACGACGACAACAATTAGCACATGCTCCTCATTAGCCAGCGGAGCTGAGGGCGCCCACGTGGCACGCTGCCATCGGTGCGGTGGTTACGGGGCAGTTTAATTTCTAACGAATGTGAGCGCTGGATCCGTAACAATATTCGACAAAATGCCGCCTGCATTCTCTCATGGCTTTCATTACCAAATTGAAAATCTGTGTAGATTTCTGAAAATTACTTTTAAATGTAGCCAATCTCCTAGACTGCAAGGCTTGATTTGCTGGTGAGGGAGCCCTGCTGTGAGATTTTAATGAAAGATCATAGTGGCCCTCCAAGGCCGGCAAAGAGCTATAGGCCCTGGAAGACCCGAAATAATCTGTTTTACTTTTAATGGCAGCCATTTTATATTCATTAAGATCAAAATGCAGTTTTGCAGGCAAATTGCAAAGCTGTTCCACTCACAGCTTGAGAACCTGGAGGCCCTACAGCTTTTTATCTTGTTCATAAGCAAATATGCAGTTAATATCTTTTAATATGCTTTGATGCTTGGTACCTTATGGGTACATTGTACCGGAGGTTAGAGGACTGCATGTTTCCTTGGCACAGTCAGCCACCAGCCAAAGCGGTAGGCCTTTTATTTCCATAATGGCAGAAGAAATGAGTCTCTCTCTTTCTCTCTCTTTTCATCCCCCACCCCATTTTTTTTTTTTTTTTTAATATGAGCTCGGCTCCAATAAATTGTAAAGCACTGTATAGTGTACATTCAGGGTCTCAGAGAAGGCGCAGTTTTTCACTGGGATCCATCTGTTGGTGGTTCATATTATTTAAATTTATACAGTCACATTATTTAAATGTAAACAGCCAAATAAGATAGGATCAAATCATTGGCATCTGGAAACTGTGCTCTCATCCTCTTTGATTGTGAGGTTGTCTGCATTAATAATGGAGTTCTAAAGACTGTGATTCCACCTGATATACTGTATGACCTTAACAGTTGTGATTTTATCAGGGTTTCACTGTAGTAGAAAATGAAGGTATTTTGCAGCTCATTTCCAGCAAAGCTAGTTTGCATTATCCTCTGTCCAGAGCGGGCCTGACTGTTTTGCGGCTTATAAAATATCAGCCCCCCCTCCCCCACCGCCCCCTTTCTGCTGTGCAGCTGTACTTCCGGTCTACAATCATGTTATAAATTAAATTCCATCAGATTTCTTGTAGCAGGTAAGTGGTACTGTGATAGATGAATAGGAAGAAGGAAGGAAGGAAGGAAGGAAGGAAGGAAGGAAGGAAGGAAGGAAGGAAGGAAGAAGAGAGGTGAGAAGGAAGGTGGGCGAGGCACTTAGTTTTATGAGGTAAAATCTTGGCCTCTCCCCAGTGTAGCATCTACATCTTCCGATTCAGCAATTTCTATCTCATCTCTAAGACCAGAAATAAGGTTGATGCAGGTGGATCTTACTACTCAACCCATTACTGCATCTTAATTCTGCCTTAAGCAGTAGGTAGGCCAGTGTTGGACATAATTGTCCAGAATCACAGAAGAACTCTTCAGTTGTTGTAAAAGCAAAATTTAGGGGGTAGTTTGGGGGTAAGGAAAGGGACCAGCTAAGTCTATTTCAAGTTCCCTAAAGATTTGGAGGCTAGGTCAAGATAGGCTTTTGCTCCTTTACCCAAATTATTTTGGCTTTTGAATGCGCTCGGGGTGTCAGTGTTAGAACGAGCTCCACTGGAGCTCTTCTGTGGGTGGGAGCAAAGCCTTCCATCTTTTTCCAGCAGAAGATGAGGGTGTTGTGCCTCCCTTTTTGACTTGGTAGCCATCTCAAAGTACTGTGGGGCCAGCTGCTTTAAGAATGAGAGTCAGCTCTTTTATGCAAGTAAATACAATATCGTGCTGTCTCCAAAAAATAATGTGCATTAAGACAGCTCCATAGAAAGGCCAGCCTTTGTATCCCCTGGCCCGCCCAACCTTTGTACTTAACCATACCCCACAGGCATATTATAATATTGGATGACATGTTTACAAGTCCTAACATCTTACTCAGTGCAACTGCATAGCTTCTTTGCAGGGCTCAAAAACTCAGGCTGTGACTCTCTGATGAGGGAATTTGATAACCCACTCTCTTTGGGTCTCAGGGCAAGGTGAAGGTGTCTGGCCTGCCAAGGCACAATTTAATGGGCTTCTGAAAACACTCAGAAGGCAGACATAAATGTGTGGATGGGCAGCCAGCCAGGGTGACCTGGGGATGGGGCCAGTTGATTTTAAACGGGGTGAGGTCGGGAAGGAATGTTTCAGGCCAGAGCTGGCTGGGGGAGCTGGAGGGGCTCTCTGGAAGCCTGAGGGTTGACTGTAAAGGATTTACAGAGCTTGAACCCGACTCTGTAACTTAAGAGCTAAAGCATTCCCACCTGGCCAACTTTAAAAGGGAAATGGAAAATGTAAAAAACATATAATTAATTTCAATTACAAGCCTCACATATCTCAGGCCGGATAGGCACTATCTTCATTTCCTGTCAGTTCAGTGGGCTCCAATACAAAAGTCACGTAAATTAAATTAAAACATAAAATTCCCTCTCACGTATCTCTGTTTTCTATTCTTAATGCCTCTTGACATTTAGTCTTTGGTATGGCTACTTTTTTTTTT